>NW_024044838.1:0-300000 GCF_015852505.1 Tachyglossus aculeatus | reverse complement strand
TCAGCGTAGAGATGATAGTTGAAGCCGTGGAAGCGAATGAGGTCACCAAGGGAGTGAGTGTAGATTGAGAACAGAAGGGGACCAAGCACTGAACCTTGGGGAACCCCCACAGTAAGAGGATGGGAGGGGGAGGAGGAGCCTGCAAAAGAGACTGAGAAAGAACGACCGGAGAGATAAGAGGAGAACCAGGAGAGGACGGAGTCAACCAACTCTCAGCCAACACTGTTTCCTCAGGCCACACTGTTTCCCAGTAGTTATCTTCTTCCTCTTCTTCCTCCGTTTTTTTCATTTTTTAATATTTATTTAGCACTTACTATGTGTGAAGTACTGTTCTAAGTGGCTGGGGTAGATTCAAGGTAATCAAGTCAGACACAGTTCCTTTACCACATTTGCCTCACAGTCGAAGTACTCAATCCCCATTTTACAGTTGAGGAAACTGAGGCACAGAGAAATTAAGTGATTTGCCCAAGGTCACACTGCAATCAAGTGGCAGGGCTATGTTAAGAAATGTGTCTGCTAAAGGCTTTGAATATGAGACAGAGTAATAGTCTGTCGGATATGAAGAGGGAGGGAGTTCTAGGTCAGAGGTTGGACATGGGCGAGGGGTCGGCAGTGAGGTAGATGAGACTGAAGCATAGTGAGTTGGCACAGGAGGAGCAAAGTGTGCGGGCTGGGTTGTAGAATGAGAACATTCTCATGTGTTTCTTTTTGATGCAGATAAGATCCACTGTCCAGGTGGACCAAAGAGAGAGGGAGAAATATTGAACACTGAAATGTACATTCTAATGAATGGTGAAGGGAAACTTGACTCAACTGTCCTTTAGATTGTAAGATCATTTTTTGTTAAGGGACATGTCTACCAACTCTGTCATATTGTACTCTCCATGTGCTTAGTAAAGTGCTCTGCACACAGTAAGTGCTCAATAAATACAATCAAACGATTCATTGATTGATCAACAGGACTGAGGATGTGCTCTGACTTCTGGGGTAGGTTTTCCGACCAAAGGACCCCCTGGGGCCTTTTGGGTAGGAAACGTATCTATCACCTCTGTTTTTGTTTTCTTTAATGTTAAGTGTTTATTGTATGCAGAACACTTTACTAAGCACATGGAGAGTACAATACGACAGAGTTGGTAGACATGTCCCCTAACAAACAATGATCGTACAGTCTAAAGGACAGTTGAGTCAAGTTTCGCTTCACCAGGCACTTCACCAAGCACTAGGGTAGATACAAATTAATCAGGTTGGACACAGTCCCTGTTCCAACTCGGGGCTCAGTATTAATTGCCATTAATCTCCAGGGTCACACAGCAGTAAAGTGGAAGAGCCAGGACTAAAACCCAGGTCCTTCTGATTCCCAGCCCCATGCTCTATCCATTAGGCCAGTCTGCCTTTCAACTTTATCATACAATCATAGTTATTCAACACTTACTGTGTGCAGAGCTTCTATGTCATATTGTATTCTCCCAAGACCTTAGTACTGTGCTTTGTACAAAATAAGCACTCAATAATTGCAACCTATTGATTGCTTCCACAAGGTTCAGCTGGAATCTTCATTAAGAGTTAGCTAATATAAGCAGATTACACAACTTTTGTCAAAGCAACTACCATGACACTTTGGCACCAGGGAAGACGTGTGACCTAGGGGAAAAAAGCAACACAGTCCTGGAAGTCAGAGGCCCTGGGTTTTAATCCCTGCACCATAATTTACCCGCTGGGTGACATTAGCAAGTCTCTTCACTTTTCTGTGCTTCAGTTTCCTCATAGACACGATCTGGGCAGCTGAGTGAAGTATGGACTGGAGTGTGGAGAAATAGGAGGTAGGGAGGATAGGTAGCAAGATAGATAGGTAGCAAGGATGTTGATACAACAATCAAGGCAGGAGAAGGAAAGTGCTTGGATTAGTGTGGTAGCAGTTGGGCTGGAGAGGAAAGGGCAACTTTTAACAACGTTGTGAAGTTAGAACCAACAGGATTTGGTGACACTGAATTTGAGGTTTAATGAGACAGATGAGTCGAGGATAATACAAAGGTTATGGGCTTGAGAGACTGGATAATAGTAGTGCTTCCTACAGTGATGGGAAAGATAGGTGGAAACAGGGTTTGGATGGGAAAATGGTAAGTTCTGTTTTGGATGTGTTAAATTGGAGGCATCAGTGGGACATCTAAGTATATATGTTCATTCATTCATTCAATCGTATTTATTGAGCGCTTACTGTGTGCAGAGCACTGTACTAAGCTCTTGGGAAGTACAAGTTGGCAACATATGTCATCTGATGTCCTGAAGGTAGGAGAAAATACAAGACCGCAGAGAAGAGAGGCCAGGGCTGATGATGTAGATTTGGAATCATCAGCACAGAGATGGTAGCTGAAGCCATGGTAGTCAATGAGCTCCAAGGGAGTAGGTGTAGATAAAGGATAGAGGATAAATGAATATGTTTGAAGGCAGTGGGGAGGAACCGTTGGAAAGTGAATTGTTAAAAGATCAAGTTGAGGAATGGAAGAAAGGAGGGGGCAAGTGCTTTTATAAGGAGTGAAAGGATGGAGTTGGAGGTGCAGTTGGAGGGGGAGGATTTTGAGAGGGGTCAGGAGATCCATCTCCCTAGCGGGCAGCGCCGTCCAGGAATTCTTCGTGGTCTGATTTGCCAGCTCAGAGCTGTTCATCCTCACGACCATGTCCACAACCGCTATGCTACCATGTGCCTCTCCCTGAGCTACGAAGTTGTCAGCTCTAGGGGTCGGTGGGAAGATGGCCGCTGCCTTCTGGCTCAGCGCGGGTATATTTCGAGTCTTGTTTTCAGCTTCGATCTTCTCCCTGTCCTTCTGTGGGTCCAACATCGTCCAGCAGTTTTTCTGTGATGTCCCCTCCCTGCTGAAGATCACCGGCTCCGAGGACCATATCGCTGTGAGCGTCACCACCGGGATAGTGTTAGTCGTTGTCTGCTTCATTCTCATCATCATCTCCTAAGTCCACATCTTCTGGGCCGTGATGAGAATACGGGCCACCGAGGGCCGGGCCAAGGCCTGCTCCACTTGCTTGCCTCACGTCGTCACTGTCTCTCTCTACGACCGCCATCACCTACCTCAAGCCCGTGTCAGACTCCCCCTCCGTGATGGATCTACTGGTGCCCATGTTCTGTACCGTGGTGCCACCCGCTCTGAATCCCATCCTCTACAGTCTAAGGAACAGGATCACGAAGACCTCTCTGGGGAGAATCCTAAAGGGAAATTCCTAATCCTTCCTCTATGGGACAAAATGTCTGCTTTCTTTCTCTGAACTTCCCATCCATCATCAAGTAGCCTAAAAATCCAAAGAGAAAGTCCAGCGATTTAGGATTTGTCAGTGTTTGTGAGGGAGGCTGATAAGACGTGTGTGACTGAAAATTCATGGTGTGGCGGGCATCAAGACCTAACGGAATGAGCATGTGGCTGGGAGTCATAAGACTGGAGATGTTTGCCCAGTTCTGCCACTGGGCTGCTGGGAGACCTTGGTCCAGCAATTTAACCTCTCTTGGGCCCCTCTGTAAATCAGGATTCAATATGTGCTCTATCTTTCTGTTATCCTTGGAGCCCCTGTGGACCAGGAAATATGTCTCTTCTGATTATTCTGTTTCAACTCGAGGACTTGGAAGTCTTTTGCAGGTAAATTCTTAATACAGCCAATACTTATTATGTTGATACAACAAGTAAGGATTACCACCATCAGGTCTGAGCTCCCCAGAGTCATCCCTCCCGCTTCTTCATCCTCCCCCGGCTCTCAACCTTCCCCGCTACTCTCCCATCCTTCCCAGCAGTATCTTCAGATGAGATCTCCTCCCTCCTCTCAAGTGCCATCCCATCCACCTGTGCTTCGGAATCCATTCCCTCTCATCTTATGAAAACTCTCGCCCCTTCCCTCCTCTCCTCCTTAACTTCCATCTTCAACCACTCACTCTCCACTGGTTCCCTCCCCTCTGCCTTCAAACTTGCCCACATCTTCCCCATCCTAAAAAAAACCTCTTGACCCCACTGCCCCTTCTAGTTATCGCCCTATCTCCCTCCTACCCTTCCTTTCCAAACTCCTAGAACGAGTCATCTACACTCGCTGCCTCGAATTCCTTAACTCCAACTCTCTCCTAGTCCCCCTCCAATTTGGCTTCTGTCCCCTACAGTCCACCGAAACATCCCTCCCAAAGGTCACCAATGACCTTGTTGCCAAATCCAATGGCTCCTACTCTATCCTAATCCTTCTCGAACTCTCAGCTGCCTTCGACACTGCGGAACACCCACTTCTCCTCAGCATGCTCTCCAACCTTGGCTTCACAGACTCTGTCCTCTCCTGGTTCTCCTCTTATATCTCTGGCCTTTCATTCTCAGTCTCCCTTGCGAGTTCCTCCTCCCATCTCCTTACTGTAGAGGCTCCTCAAGGGTCAGTTCTTGGTCCACTTCTGTTCTCTATCTATACTCACTCCCTTAATAATAATAATAATCTTGGTGTTTGTTAAGCTCTTACTATGTGCCAAGCACTGTTCTAAGCGCTGGGGGAGATACAAGTTAATCAAGTTGCCCCACGTGAGGCTCACAGTCTTAATCCCCATTTCACAGATGAGGTACCCGAGGCATAGAGAAGTTAAGTCACTTGCCCAAAGATACACAGCTGATAAGTGGCAGAGCCAAGATTAGAACCCATGACCTCTGACTTCCAAGCCCGCGCTCTTTCCACTGAGCCACGCTGCTTTTCTAACCTTGGTGAACGCATTTGCTCCCACGGCATCAACTATCATATCTATGCTGGTGACACCCAAATCTACATCTCCACCCCTGTTCTCTCTCCCTCCCTCCAGGCTCGTGTCTACTCCGGCCTTCAGGACATTTTCAACTGGATGTCTGCCCGCCATCTAAAACTCAGCATATCCAAGACTGAACACCTTATCTTTCCTCCCAAACTCTGTCCTCTCCCTGACTTTCCCATCACTGCATAAGGCACCACCATACTTCCCGTTTCACAAGCCCGCAACCTTGTTGTCATCCTTGACTCCGCTCTCTTTCACCCCACACATCCAATCCATCACCAAAACCTGCCTGTCTCACCTCCACAACATCGACAAGATCTGCCCTTTCCTCTCCATTCAAACCACTACCTTGCTGATTCAGTCGCTCATCCTATCCCGACTGGATTACTGCATCAGTCTCCTTTCTGATGTCCCATCCTCCTGTCTCTCCCTGCTTCAGTCTATACCTCACTCTGCTGCCCGGAGTATCTTCTTACAGAAACGCCCTAGGCATGTCGCTTCCCTCCACAAAAATCTCCAGTGGTTGCCTGTCAACGTTCGAATCAAGCAAAAACTCCTCACTCTTGGCTTCAGTTCTTTCCATCACCTCTCCCCCTTCTACCTCACGTCCCTTCTCTCCTACAGTCCAGCCCTCACACTACCCTCCTCTGGGACCGCTATCCTCCTCACTGGGCATCGTTCTCGCCCGTCATCATCATCATCAATCGTATTTATTGATCGCTTACTGTGTGCAGAGCACTGTACTAAGCGCTTTGGAAGTACAAGTTGGCAACATATAGAGACAGTCCCTACCCAACAGTGGGTTCACAGTCTAGCCCACGTCCTACCTCTGCCTGGATCACTCTCCCTCCGCACATTCGCCAAACTAGCTCTCTTCCCCACTTCAAAGCCCTACCGAGAGCTCACCTCCTCCAAGAGGCCTTCCCAGGCTGAGCCCCCTTTTTCCTCTCCTCCTCCTCATCCTCCCCGCCCTACCTCCTTCCCCTCCCTACAACATTTGTATATGTATTTGTACAGATTTTTTACTCTATTTTACTTGTACATATTTACTATTCTATTTATTTTGTTAATGATGTGCATATAGATTTAATTCTATTTATTCTGAAGATTTTGACACCTGTCTACCTGTTTTGTTTTGTGGTCTGTCTCCCCCTTCTAGACTGTGAGCCCGTTGTTAGGTAGGGACCGTCTCTAAATGTTGTCAACTTGTGCTTCCCAAGCGCTTAGTACAGTACTCTGCACACAGTTAGCGCTCAATAAATACGAATGAATGAATGAATGAATGAATGAATGAATGAATGAGAAGGAGCCATAGCCTAGTGGAAAGACTCCTGGGAGTCTAGGGAAACTTGGTCCTAATCCCGGCTTCGCCACTTATCTGCTGGGCTACCTCGGGGAAGTTATTTAACTTTTCTGTTTCTCGGTTTCCTCATCTGTAAAATGGGGTTTAAGAAGGTGAGCGCCATCATGTGGGCCGGGGGCAGTGTCTAATCAGATTATATCATATCTACTCCAGCACTGAGTATGGTGTTTGGCACATGGTAAGAACTTAACAAATACCACAATTATTATTATTAAGAAAGAACAGAAAAATTCCTGTTTTTCCTGGGTTTATGTTTAAATTTCATTTCCCTGCCCTTCACCTTTCCCCTGCTCCTCTCTGGAGTCACCGGACCTGTCCTTGGCGGGGAGCATCGACCTCTGCTGAGAGAGAGGCTAATTCCATCTCGTCGGTCCTGGACACGGGAGACAGTTACAGAAAGGTCTGGGTAGCGGGTGGGAGCTGTCAGAATCCTACTTCCCGCTCTCGGCTCTCTGGTTGGCTGTGCCATCACCTCAGATGACGTCCGTGTTATTTCCTGGGGGATTCCCTACCGGAGGACAGTCCCGGGGCGCCGCTGAGATGGCTGACTGTCCGGGAATCTTGGAAGGCTGGGATCGTGGGCTCTCTATGGTCCTGGCCCCGGTAACCTCAATAACTGCCTAGTCCCACTTGGCTCCCATTCTGGGACTCCTTCTTAGAACAACCTCAACAGACTCATCATTCTCTTTCCATGATTAATAACAGCTTTCTGTTTCAACTCTGGGTATTGGAGATAAATCGTGGTAGGCAGAATAGGCAACCTAGCCCATTTGGTTAGTCATGGTTGAATCCAATACTCAGATTCACCTGGTAAAAAAGGAAAGGACCCCGAGATCTCATTCCAGTTTTGACACTGAATAGCTGTGTGTCACAGGCACCTGTAAAGTTTTTGAAAAGTGTAAGCTCCTTGTGTGCAAAGAATGTAACTTGGCCTTCTGTTGTACTTCAATTTGATTGATTGATTGATTGAATTAATACTTAAACACTGAAGTATGTCATACAATAAATAATAATAGTAACAACAGTAAGACTAAGAAGAGAAATAATAATGGTGTTTATTGAATGACAACTGAGAGTATTATGTGGTTAGAAAAATTCAACCTGTACCCCTGCTCCTGGGAGTCAGAAGGACATGGGTTCTAATAACTGCTCTGCCACTTGTCTGTTGAGTGACCTTGGGCATTTCTCTGTGCCTCGGTTCCCTTATCTGAAATTTGCAGATTAAGCCCATGAGCCCCATGTGGGGCAGGGACTGTGTACAAACTGTTAACCGTGTATCTATCCCAGCGCTTAGAGCAGTGTTACAGTGCTATCAAATACGATCATTATTATTGTTATTATCTGAAGAGGGAGGGAATTCCAGGCCAGTGGAAGGGCATGGGCTAGGAATCAGTAGAGGGATAGATGAGACCAAAATAGAGTGAGTAGTTTGGTTTTAGATCGTCCACAGACTGGGTGACCATGAGAAGCTGCCACTCTTAACCTTCAACCTTCACACAGAAGCAACCTTCACGCAGAAGGAAACGAAAATCAATCAATCGATCAAATATCTTGACCATTTACTATGTGCAGAGCTCTGTGCTGAGCACAACTAAATGAATTATCTCTCTCCAGATAGAGCACCCTGTTGCATGGCAAATCTGAGGTAGGATAGCCTTTTATCTCCCATGTGAGCTTAACCCTCATCTAGTTGTCAGTCACTGGCCTCTCAAAGGACCGTGTCTAGTCACCATTGTTCTCTTCCTCAGAACTGAGCACGGTTCTCTTCAGATAGTAGGTGCTTAGTAAACACCACTGAGTGGCAGACATTACCAGATCTGACCATGTTTCCCCATTCCTCAAGAACCTCCAATGGCTTTCCATCCACCTCTGCATCAAACAGAAACTCCTCACCATCATTTTTAAAGTTCTCAATCACCTCGCCCCTTCCTATCTCACCTCGCTACTCTCTTACTACAAGCCAGCCGGCACACTTCGCTCCTCTAATGCCAAACTATTCACCGTACCTCCATCTCGTCTCTCCAGCCAACGACCTCTCGTCTACATCCTGTCTTTTGCCTGGAATGTCCTCCCTCTTCATATCCGACAGACGTTCACTCTCCCCACCTTCAAAGCCTTATTAAAATCACAGCTCTTCCAAGAGGCCTTCCCCGACTAAGTCTTGATTCCTCTTCTCCCACTCCCTTCCGTGTTGCCCTTCACTTGAATTTGCCCCCTTTATTCACCGCTCTCTCGATCCCACAGCACGTATGTATAGATCCATAATTTATGTATTTCTATTAATGTTTGTCTCCCCTTCTAGACTGCAAGCTCCTTACAAGCAGGAAATATGTCTGCCAATCTTATATTTTACTCTCCCAAGACCTTAGTACAGTGCTCCCCACACAGTAAGTGCTCAATAAATATGTTAGATCAGCCACCCAGAACATTTGCATCCATCCCCGTCAATCCCGGCCACTACCCAGTAGATCCAGCGGATGGGGAGCCATGGAGATGCCGCGGGGAGATATCGGTTTTACGCATGGAGACGTGAGGAGGTTCTAGTTCTCTGTCACCGCCGGCTCCCCTGTAAGACCCCAACCCATCCTTATACTTCCTGGCCCAGACTCACTGGTCAGATTGGAGCGAGTGGACTCTGATCTCTGTTGTCTTTCAGCCGTCCCCCGTCCCCTCAGCTCCCGGACGTCAGCCACAGGAGGATCTCCGGGAGGTGTGCAGGGTCCTGGTTCTTCTTACTTCCTGCTTGGAGCGTGTCGGGCTCTCGGTGAAATCAGTCCTTTCCGGAAAAGCTTCCTACCGCTCCCGCGGGATTTTCCCTGGGGGACGGGTCACACGTTTGGCTGAGTGGCCTCATTATGTCCTGTTCGGGTCTGGCTTCCGGTGGTCTGGCACTGCTGTGGACCTAGGGGACTTTGGGTGGGGTAGTGGCCCTGCCCCACGTGACTATTCCACTGGGGACCATGTGGCCCATCAAACTGGTGTGCGTTGCACGGGGCGAACCTCCAGAGTAACTGAGGAGTTGACAATGAGGTGTCAAACTTGGTTTTTTCTCAGTAACCCACCGGCTTCATCCGCTTCACGACCGTGGGGCGGCCATTTTAAAGTAGTTTGGATGTACCAGTCCTCCCTCCTCCAGACCTCACTTTAACCCTCCCACTCCCGATCCCACTCGCTAACTTCCCTGCCCTCTCAAAGACTACTCTCCTTCTTTCAGCTGCCACCCCCATCACTTCTCCCCACCCTCCTACCCACAGCTTCATTCATTGTGGGGGGCACCGCAATGTAGAACACGGACCCCAGCAGGTCCAGATCTAAGGAGGAGTCTGAGGGTGTATTTAAGGAACCGAAGGTAGCCAAGGTGAGGTAGGCAGATGGATAAGGATTTGATCCGGCCCTCGACGGCCGGCATCCTCAGCAGGACCCAGAAGATGTGCACGTATGAGAAGACGATGGAGACAAAACAGTAGATGCCCAAAGGGCCCCGGTGACTATGATCACATCGATGACGAGGTGCGTTTCGGGAGAAGGAGAGTTGGACCATGGAGGCGATAACACAGAAGAAATGTGTGATCAGGAAGGACCCGCAGAAGGGTAGGAAGAATGTCCCAGAGGATGGCATCACTGAATACAGCCCCCCAACCAAGCCATGAGGTGACAGCCAGCTTCTCACAAGGTCCTCTGTCCATGAGGACTGCGTAGCACAGGGGGAGGCAGATGGCGGTGTCACTGTCGTATGAAACTGCCGTGAGGAGAAACACCTCTGAAACACCAAGAAGAACCACCAGGATGACCTGAGTGGCACAGCCCAGGAAGGAAATGGATCTCGGTTGGTCAGGGCGTTGTGGATGGATTTGGGGAAGGTGACAGAGATATAGCAGAGGTCGATGAGTGCCAGGTTCCTGAGGAAGAAGGACATGGAGGTGTGGAGATGCCGCAGGTCGACAGCGGTGGCAATGACGATGAGGAGATTCCCCATCAGGGCCTCCAGGAAGACCAGAAGGAACAGCGCGGCCCAGCTGCAGCTCCTGGACCTACGAGAATCCTAGCAGGAGGAATCCCGTCACTGTCGTGCGGTTGGCCATGTCGTCTGATGTCTGCCTGGAAGTCAAAATTGAGAGCATGAGCGTCATCCCAAGGACAGCACTGTCAGAAAGATGAAATTGTAGGGTTGGATGGAACGCCTCAGATGCCTCTTCCCTCTACCTACGGCCCTGAGTGGGATTCGGTCACCACGGAGACATGGACCATGGTTGGGAGAAGCAGAGAGCTTCCTGTGGGCAAATGAAGCATTGTCAGGACAAAGGGTCCACAGCCCAAGCTAAGTTCTTTGCTAACAGGGAACCCGCCTACCAACTCTGTTACATTGCACTCTCAAAAGCACTCAGTACAGTGCTTTCCATCCAGTAAACGCTCAATAAAAACAATTGACTGACCCATCATTTCTATGCACCTACTATTAATAATAGTATTTGTTAAGTCCTTAATATGTTCACTTGAACAGAGGTGTGGCTTGATTCTCTCACTAGACTGTAAGCTCTTTGTTGGTAGGGAATGTGTCTGTTATAAGGTTGTATTGTAATAATAATAATGATATTTGCTGAACACTTTCTATGTGCCAAGCATTTTTCTAAGCGCTGGGGTAGATTCAAGGTAATCAGGTTGTCCCACGTGAGGCTCACCATCTTAATTCTCATTTTACAGATAAGGTAACTGAGGTGCAGAGATGTTACGTGCCCAAAGTCACACAGCTGGTTAGTGGAGGACCTGGGATAAGAATCCATGACCTGTGACTCCCAAGTCCAGGACCTTTCCACTAATGCGTGCTAATCCTACATAGTGTATTCTATGTCTCTGTCACAAAAACCTGGGGTCCCACTTTACTCCTCATTCAGGGTGGAAATTGAAAACAATTACCTGATAAATCGTTCCGATTCTTCCTCTTCAACAATTCCCAGAATCTCTGCTCATCTGAAGAATTACCACCCTAATCTCAGCTCTCATTATATAGCCACTACACTATTGTGTCAGCCCTTCACCACAATGCCTCTAGACTGTCATTTCGTTGTGGGCAGGGATTGTGTCTTTTGTTGTTGTGGTTTACTCTCCCAAGCGCTAGTACAGAGGTGCATTTGTTGGGGGTTTTCTTATGATACTTGTTAAGTGCCATGCACTGGGCTAGATACAAGATAATGAGGTTGGATACAGTCCATGCCCCACTTGGAGCTCACAGTCTAAGTTCCCATTTTATAGATGAGGGAGCTATCATCCGCAGCAGCAGAGGGCAGTGTTAAGGTCATGCTGGACCTCAAATATTGGTAAACGTCAGTGTCAGCGTGGAAACCACACTGCTCATCACCATCATTTTCTCCCTCCACGACTTGTTCTTCTTGGTACTCATGAGCACGGCCAATGGCTACTTGGTGTTCGTCTTGTACAGACACCAGCGGTGGGTCCAGCACCTCCACGGCCTCGGATGCTCCCCTGGGGCAATGCCCGAGGTCAGGGCGGCCAAGACAGTGGCGGACCTGGTCGTCGTCTATGTCCTCCTCCATGGGTGGCAGTCCATCATGCTGAGAGTTATACTCAACATGAAAGAAAAATCTCCTCTGCTGATGAACTGCTAAATGGTGTTATGGTTCACCTTTCAGGTCGTCTGCCTGTTTTCAGAATGACTGGAGGATAAATGTAATCTGGAAAATGGAATCACCTGCTTCTATCATATATTGTCCATAGATTCCCAGGGAAGCTGCCTGTTCTCCACTCCAATTGAGTCCTGCTCAGGTAAAGAGACCATATATCTTGACCTCAGCAGCATCAAACCAAGAGAAGCAGTGTGGCCTCCTGGATAGAGTACAGAAGAACCTGGGTTCTGATGCTAGCTCCACCACTTGTCTGCTGTGTGACCTTGGGCAAGTCGCTTCTCTTCTACGTAAAATGGGGATTAAGACTGTGAGCCCCATGTGGGACAGGGGCCTGTCTGACCCAATTTGCTTGTATCCACTCCAGCAATTAGTACAGTGCCTGACACATAAAAAACGCTTACCAAATACCATTATTATCATTGGTATTATTAGTAGTAGTAAGGATGAGGAGGGGAGGTTTTTACACAGGCCCAGACCGAGACAATTAGGCACCCTGAGACAGGGAAGCACAGGGAAGCACAGGGAAGCAGCATAGCCCAGTGGATAGAGCATGGACCTGGAAGTCAGTGACCCTACATTCTAATTCCGCCTCCATCACTTGTCTGCCCACTTGACTGTGAACTCGCTGTTGGGTAGAGACTGTCTCCATATGTTGCCAACTTGTGCTTCCCAAGCGCTTAGTACAGTGCTCTGCACACAGTAAGCGCTCAATAAATACAATTGAATGAATGAATGTGGCACTTCTTGCCTCAACTACTTAATCTGTAAAATAGGGATTAAGACTGGACGTCCTATGCGTGACAGGAACTGTGTCCAACCTAACTAGCTTGTATGTACTTCAATGTTTAGAACAGTCCCTGGAAAATAGTAAACATTTACCACGTACCATTATGAAAAAAATAATCAGGAAAAGTCCAGTGGATTTAATAGAGTTTCAGGAAGGAGTTTTGAAGATGGGAAGCCTTGTGGTCTGGTGGTTACGAAGGGAGAGGGAATTCCAAGTGTGGGAAAGATGGTGAGGTAGGGGTCTGAGTAGGGGGAGTTGAGAGAGAGGCACAGTGAGGTGGTGAGCTTTGGAGGAATGTAGAATACAGATGGGAATTCAGTAGGGGAAAATAATGCATATCAATCAATCGATCACATTTATTGAGCACTTACTATGTGAAGACCTTGGTACTAAACGCATGGGTGAGTACGATATAACAATATAATAGGGTTGGTAGCCCCATTCCCTTCCCGTGATGAGCTCACAGTCTAGAGGGGAATGTCTAAATTGGATTGCTGCAGATTTCAGATGGTCCCAGTCCCTGACATACGATGAAGCTCCAAACCACAGAGCTTAACATGAGCGCTATTATTAATCTATTTCTTTTATTAATGATGTGTAGATATCTATAATTCTATTAATCTATATTGATGGTATTGACACCTGTATACTTGTTTTGTTTTGTCGTCTGTCTCCCCCTTCTAGACTGTGAACCCATGGCTGGGTAGAGATTGTCTCTGTCTGCTGCCAAATTGTACTTTACAAAAGCTTAGTACAGTACTCTGCACACAGTAAGCACTTAAAAATACTATTGAATGAATGAATGAATCACAGAAAGGGAATGATGATTAGTCAGTTGGTGTTGTCATAGGAAGGAGTCCCAGACTGGGAACCATATGGGACTGGGTAGTCATTTATGTTGTGGGGGCCGGGGTCAGTGATCACATGTACTAATACCGTGTCATCTATAGGTACTCAATAAATGTAATTGATTGACTTGGTCCTATTCCTTTACCCCCAACATCAATGTCTCTGAATTGAAGTCTTTCTGCTTCCTGTGCAGAGAGTCGACATCATTTCCTAGAAATGTTGAATGGCTCCACGGTGACTGGATTCCTCCTGCTGGGTTTCTCGGAGATGCGGAAGCTGTAGCTGGTCCACGACGCGTTGGTCCTCCTGGTCTACCTGGCGACCCTGACGGGGAATCTCCTCCTCGTCGCCGTCACCACCCTGGAATGGCGCCTCCACACCCCAGTGTACATCTTCCTCGGGAACCTTCCGTCCTCGACCTCTGGTACATCTCTGTCACCGTCCCCAAATCCTTACACAACTCTCTGACCAGTAAGAGATCCATCTCCCTGGTGGGATGTGCCACCCAGGTCTGCCTGGTGGTCGTTTTGGCCACTTCAGAGCTGGTTGTCATCGTGGCGAGTTCCTTCGACAGCTAAAACACCACCTGCAGCCCACTGAGATGACGTCATCATGAAATCACGGCATGTGGAAAGATGGGGGCTGCCTCGTGGCTCAGCGGAACGCTGTTTGGCCTCTCAATTTTAGCTTTACCTTCTCACTGAAATTCTTTGGGCCCACCATCGTCCAACAGTTCTTTAGGGACGTTTCCTCTCTGCTGAAGATCTCCTGCTCAGAAGATCACGTTGCCATCGATGTAAGAGCGAATGCCGGGATAGTGTTATCTGTCGTCTGCTTCGTTTCCATCGTCGTCTCATATGTCCACATCTTCTGGTCCGTGCTGAGGATGCTGGCCGCCAAAGGCCGGGCCAAGGCCTTCTCCACTTGCATGCCTCACCTCGTCGTCATCACCGTCTTACTCTGTATGGCCGCCATCGCCTACCTCACCCCGTATCAAACTCCCCCTCGGCGATGGATCTACTGGCGTCTTATATACCATGGTGCCACCTGCTCTGAATCCTCTCCTCTACAGCCAGAGGAACAGGGACATGAAAGCCTCTCTGGGGAGAATCCTAAAGGGGAAATCCCTAATCCCTCCTCCATGTGACAAAATGTCCGCTTCCTTTCACTGATTTTCCCATCCCTCATCAGCTAACCTGTAAATCCAAAGAGAAAGTCCAGCGACTGAGGATTTGTCAGTGTCCGTGAGGGAGGTTGATAAGACGTGTGTGACTGACAATTCATGGTTTGAGGGGCATGAAGACCTAACGGAATGAGGATGTGGCTGGGAGTCATAAGACTTGAGACCTTTGCCCAGTTCTGCCACTGGCCTGCTGGGTGACCTTTGTCCAGATACTTAACCTCTCTGAGCCTCTCTGAAAATAAGGATTCAATAGGTGTTCTATCTTTTACCCTCTGAGCCCCTGTGGACAGGGAAATATGTGTCTTCTGATTACTCTGTTTCTACTCCAGCACTTGACAGTCTTTTGTAAGTAAACCCTCACTAAATTCAAGAATTATAACGTTGATACAACTACTAATGATAAAAACAAATATTATGAATTTAAGATCACTCTTGGTGGTTATGAAAATCGAAAAATAGCTCAGTGACAAGGGGGAAGGGAAGCAACCATGGAAACTCCCCCTCCCACTTTTGACTGGTCAAATCCTTGCCTCCCAACCATCCATCCATCCGTCCATCTATCCATCCTCCCATCCATCTATGCATCAATCAATCCAACAATCATTCCATCCATCCATCGATCTATCCATCCTATTTATTGGACACATCCTGAGTACAAAGCACTGTAGTCAGCTCCCAGGAGAATTGAAAAGAAATAAAAGGTGTTATTCCTGCTCTCCAGGAGATTATGATCTAACGGGGGAGATAGACACAGAATAAAGTACGTAGAGTAGGAAGGACAGAAGGGAAAGATCGAAAAGTGGAAGAACGTTTGATTCAAGAGTACAGTTTATATAGTCAGTATGAACAGAGCTTCAACAGATTTCCAATCAGGACAACTCAGAAGAAGCAGCGTGTTTAGTTGGTAAAGCAGGGCCCTGGGATTCAAATGGACGTGGGCTCTGAACTCGGTTCCACTACATATCTGCTGTGTGAATATGGGCAGGGTCTCTTAACTTCTCCGTGCCTCAGTTCCCTCGTCTGTAACATGGGGACTGAGACTGTGAGCCTCACGGGGGACGTGGGCTCTTTCCAATCTGATTAGCTTGTAACTACTCCAGCATTTCCTAAAGTGCTTGATATATAGTAAGCACCTCACAAAGGCCATAAGAAAAACTTACAGTTGGCTGACTGACTGACAGATTGAGTGTCTCAGGTTGTGTATTAGACAAAGGTGATACCATTCACAGTGACTAAAGAATGTCGTTCAAACGTGAACCTTTGGGACGCTGGGATGCAGATGCCGCTGTTCTTATGGGAACCCGGAGGGCCGGAACCATCACTGATGCTGCAGTGACCGGGGCCTTGTCTCCCAGGAGCCTCAGGAACCACGTGAGCAGAGGGTTCCTAGCTTGTTCAGGCCACGAAGTCCCTCAGCAGGGACCCAATTCATTCTCCAGGGATTCCCCTCGGAGCAGCTCCTGCTTTATCTACGGGGACAGGGCCCCGTCTGGAGAGCTTTTCAGGGTCTGAGGGAGAGCTGAGAGGGATGGAGGGCTTCTCTCTGTTCCTTCCTGGCTGCCCCGGTGAGAATGACAGGGGTTGAGTGGGTTGGAGGGGCGGGGGGGTAGGGGACGAGGATGAGGATGGAAGAGATGGAGCCACTCTGGAGCCTAAATTGGGGTTCGGACAAGGGCTGCATCCACCAGCGGGGAAGGCGGGCTTGCAGAAGAGGAGGTGATTTCCACTTCAGTAACACTCACTCACCTCTCCTCCTTCCTCGTAAAACGTTGCTACCATACCAACTACCCACCAGGCTACGGTGCTCTAGCACAGTGTCAGCACTGTGTACAGTCACTTCGGCCTTTAGTGAGTCCCAGAATCCCTTGCAGAGGCTAATGACATGCAGGGCTGAAAGAGTTTGACCAGCTTTGGATAGCCACTGGAACTGTGAGAAATTCCTCCTTTTAAGAGTTATTCCCAAATGCTGGGAGATTTCAAATAGTGGGAAAGGTTATGATCCCTGCCCTCAAGAACTTCCCAGTCTACTGGGCTAGGTTAACACAATATAATTTCCTATCAGTCAGTCAATCTTGAATAATATTTATTGAGTGCTTACTGTGTGCACTAAGCCCTTGGGAGAGTAATAATAATAATAATATTAATATTAATAATTCTGGCATTTGTCAAGCGCTTACTACGTGCAAAGCGCTGTTCTAAGCGCTGGGGAGAATACAAGGTGATCATGTTGTCCCACGTGGGGCTCATCCCCATTTTCTTCATCCCCATTTTACAGATGAGGTAACTGAGGCCCAGAGAAGCGAAGTGACTTGCCCAAAGTCACACAGCTGACAATGGGCGGAGCCGGGATTTGAGCCCATGACCTCTGACTCCAAAACCCGGGCTCTTTTCCACTGAGCCACGCTGCTTCTCTAATAGTAATGGTTAAACTCTTACTATGTCCCAGCACTGTCCTCAGCGCTGGGGTAGATACAGGTTAAGCAGTTGGATACAGTCCTTTGTTCCACGTAGGGCTCACATCTTTAACAGATGAGGTACCTGAGGCTCAGAGAAGTAAAATGACTTGCCCATGGTCACACAGCAGACATGGGGCAGAGCCGGAATTACAGCCCAGGCCCTTCCACTTTATAACACCGTAACAAACAGATTCCATGCCCCTACTAGAAGGAAAAAAATAATGGAAAGATGAATATGCTATTATTGTCTGCCATTTAACAGATGAGGAAACTGAGGTCCACAGAAGTGAAACGACTTGCCCAAGGTCTCACAGTAGCAAAGCGACAGAGGCAGGATTAGTATCAAAATCCTCTGATTCTCACTAAGCTCAGCTTGCGAGAGTACAGTAGAACAGAGCTGGTAGATGTGTATGCTGCCCTCAAGGAGCTCAAAGTCAAGAAGAGAATTCCTGAGCCCATGCTTTTTCCACTAAATGAGGATGGAAATGAGTTGTGTCGCACTTGAGTTACGTGAAGTGGGTTTAGAGGGCTGCGAAATGAATCGGGGAAGCTGGGTGGAGTAGGGGAGTAGTGCTTAGCAGCACTTAGCAGTGCTCAGAATTAGGAAAGAAACTGTGTTCTCTGTGATTTTGAACATATAAGAGGGAGTTTCAGGCGAGGATGGAAATGCGAGAGCCGATCGATAGGAACAACCAGAAAGTTGATTTGATAACTGAGTAGAGGAGTTGAACGATGGAAAGGGGGTGAAGTGCAATCATAGGGTGGAGAGCCTTCAAGCCGATTGTGAGTTTTGGTTGCTTTTGAAAAGACACAACTTGTCCTGAGAGATGGTTGAGTGATAACACCCAAATGTACATTTCTGCCCCTGCTCTCTCTCCCTCCCTCCAGGCTCGTATCTCCTCCTGCCTTCAGGACATCTCCATCTGGATGTTTGCCCACCATGTAAAACTCAATGTGTCCAAGACTGAACTCCTTATCTTCCCTCGCAAACCCTGCCCTCTTCCTGACTTTCCCATCACTGTAGACGGTACTACCATCCTTCCCGTCTCACATGCCCGCAGCCTTGCTGTCCCCGACCCCACTCTCTCATTCACCCCACACATCCAATCTGTCACCAAACCCTGCCGGTCTCACCTCCACAACATCGCCAAAATCCGCTATTTCTTCTCTATCCAAACCGCTACCTTGCTAGTTCAATCTCTCATCCTATCCCGACTGGATAACAGAATTAGCCTCCTATCTTATCTCCCATCCTCTTGTCTCTCCCCACTACAGTCTATACTTCACTCTGCTGTCCAGAACATCTTTGTTCAGAAACCCTCTGGGCATGTTACTCCGCTCCTCAAAAATCTACAGTGGCTGCCTGTCAACCTACGAATCAAGCAAAAACTCCTCACTTTCAGCTTCAAGGCTTTCCATCACCTCGCCCCCTCCTACCTCATCTCCCTTCTGTCCTTCTGCAGCCCAGCCCGCACCCTCCGCTCCTCTGCCACTAACCTCCTCCCTGTGCCTTGTTCTCGCCTGTCCTGCTGTCAGCCCCAGGCCCACGTCCTCACCCTGGCCTGGATTGCCCTCCCTCCACACTTCCGCCAAGCTAGCTCTCTTCCTCCTTACAAAGCCCTCCTGAAAGCTCACTTCCCCCGGGAGGCCTTCCCAGCCTGAGCACCCTTTTTCCTCTCCTCCTCCCCAACCCTCCGCCTTACCTCCTTCTCCTCCCCACAGCACTTGCCTACAGATACACGCGGCCTTGCTGCTCCCGGAAGGATCCTCTCCTCGGAGCGCCGCCATAGACGCCCGGGACTCCATTCCCGAGAGGCCCGCCCGCCATCACACCGCGCGGCCTTGCTGCTCCCGGAAGGATCCTCTCCGGCGAGCGCCGCCATAGAAGCCCGGGACCGCGTTCCCGAGAGGCCCGCCCGCCATCACACTGCGTGGCCCTGCTGCTCCCAGAAGGATACTGTCCTTCGGACGCCGCCGCCAGGGCCGGGGCTCCCCCACCCTCCCTCCCTCCGACTGTCCGTTGCACCGCAGCCCGCTATCGGGTGCTTATGCACCGCGGCCGGGCATCTGCATCCCCGCCCTACCACACCGAGGCACTTGGGCTGGCCCCCCCCCATCATCGCTATACTCACCCCTAGAAGCCACCTCCACTCTGTCCAAGTAGCCAACTGGGATCGCGGGACATTGTGTCCCGCTGCTAGATCGTGAAACATTGTGTCCTCCTGCTTGTTCATGGATCACTGTATCCCCTTGCTCGTCCGTAGGTCATTGTGTCCCCTGCCTGCACCCCCCACCCCACCGCTTAAGCGACCGTCCTTGAAAAGCCCCTCCAATACCCACTTTCCCTGTCCAGACCTGACTGATTCCCCCCCACCCCCGCCTCCCCTCCCCGGGGAAAAAGTCCTTGTTATCACCAAGTTACTTTAACGACAACCTCATTCGCACCTACTCAGGCCTCCCATGGTATTTGGCTGTTCACTCCTCTCCCCAGGCATCTCCGCTCCCTGATATCCCTTAACAGTTCCACCCTACTCCAGAGCTGCAACCCATAGGACCCCATCCTCCTCCACCTCCGAGACAGGTTTGCCAAGAGCCCCGGGATTCTGCTTGCCATTAACCTCTTTGACCTGATTTGACTGACCTATGGACAGTTCATGGTCGCTTCTGCATGTTAATTGTTAACTCCTCTCTGCGTTGTTATTATCTGCTTATTTTATTATTCCCATCGAATGTAAATTGCTAACATCTCTCGATTATGTCATCACCTACTTATTTTACTGCCATCGTATATTAATTGTTAACCTCTGTCTGCGATGTCATCTGCTTATTTTTTGCCATCACATCATATTTGTTATCTGCTCTCTGTGACATCATCATCTGCCTATTTTATTATTGTCATAGCACGTTAATTAACTACCCTCTGTGATGCTAACGCCTACTTATATCATTGCTACTGTGTTATTGCTTCTGCATTTCAATTGTTAACCTCCCGCTGTGCTGTAATTTACCCTGCTGACCTCACCATGAACTATCAATTCCCTTGCTCCCAACTGCCATTCACACTCCTCACCTTCCCCTTCCCTTCTCCCACCCATATTTTTCCCTCCCTTTCTCCCACCACTACCCCTCTTCCTCACCCCCTACCCAGGATCCCTCTGTACCAGCGCCAACCCTCAACTCCTCCCCGCCCCCACCTCATCCCAGTTTTCCTTTCCCATCGCCACCCCTCTTCCCAAACTCCCCGCCTAGGCCCCCGCCAACTCATCCCAATCCAAACCCTCCCCACCCCTCGCACGCTTCCCACTCTCTTCTCTCCCTCCACAGCAACTGACAAGTGTGGTCTCTGGAACCCCTGCTCCGTTATAGGTAAGCTCCCTTTCATCCTGGACCTATTCCTTTCCAGATCTCTACTCCTCCTCGCCCTAACTGAAACATGGTTGTCTCCGGACGACACGGTCTCTTCTGCTGCTGTCTCCAGCGGAAGCCTCTTCTTCTCCAACTCCCCCAGACTCTCCGGAAAAGGAGGAGGTGTCGGATTCCTTCTCGCTCCCCAATGCCGCTTTCGCACTATCCTTCCCCCCCCCCTTCCCTTTCCTTCCCTTCCTTTGAAGCCCACGGTATTCGCCTCTACCGTCCCCTCCGAATTCTTGTAGCCGTCATCTACCGCCCCCCCCCCCCGGCCCCAGCTCCAATTTATTTAACGATTTTGACCACTTTCTCACCTTCCTTCTCTCCTTTTCCATGCCCACTCTGATCCTCGGAGACTTCAACATCCATATGAATATCCCTGGTGACTCCTCTGCTGCCCGCCTTCTATCTCTCCTTGACGCTGCCAAACTCTTGCTCCACCCCACCTCGCCCACACACCAACTTGGTCACACCCTCGACCTCATCATCTCCTACCGCTGCACTGTCTCCACCCTCACCAACTCTGAAATCCCTCTCTCTGATCATAACCTTCTCACCTGCCTACTCACTCACACTCCTCTCCCCTGTAAATCTATATTACTTCCTCACAGACCTCCGCTATCTCGACCCCAACCATCGTTCTGAGCGCCTCAAACCACACCTCGCCCCACTCTCCTCTCTACCCAACCTTGATTATCAGATTACTGCTCTCAACTCTACCCTCTCTACCCAGCTCGACTCCCTCGCTCCCCTTTCCCTTCGCTGCTCTCGTACCACTAACCCACAGCCCTGTATCACTGCCACTGTCCACCTCCTTCGCTCTTATGCTCGAGCTGCTGAACGCTGCTGGCGAAAGTCTAAACACCATGTCAACCTCGTTCACTTCAAGTTTATCTTTTCCTGCCTTACCTCTGCGCTCTCCTCTGCCAGACAAAATTATTTCTCCTCCCTTATTGATACCCATGCACATCATCCCCGTCAGCTCTTCCATACATTTAACTCCCTTCTCAGTCCCCCGGTTCCTCCCCCTCCTCCTTCCCTCACCCGCAACGACCTGGCCTCCTAGTTCATTAATAAAATTGAATCCATCAGGTCTGAGCTCCCCAAAGAAACTCCCCAACTTCTCCAACTCCCCGGCTCTCAACCCTCTCCGCTATTCTCCCATCCTTCCCAGCAATATCCTCAGAGGAGATCTCCTCCCTCCTCTCAAGTGCTACTCCGGCCACCTATGCTTCTGACCCCATTCCCTCTCATTTTAGGAAATCTCTCCCTCCGTCCCTTCTCCCCTCCTTACCTTCCATCTTCAACCGCTCACCCTCCACTGGTTCCTTCCCCGCTGCCTTCAAACATGCCCACGTCTCTCCCATCCTAAAAAGAACCCTCTCTTGACCTCACTTCACCTTATAGTTATCTCCCTATCTCCCTCTTGCCATTCCTTTCCAAACTACTTGAACGAGTCTTCTACACGCGTTGCCTCGAATTCCTCAAAGCCAACTATCTCCTCCATCCCCTCCAATCTGGCTTCCGTCCCTACATTCCACTGAAACTGCCCTCTCAAAGGTCGCCAATGTCCTCCTGCTTGCCAGATCCAACGGCTCCTACTCTATCCTAATCCTCCTCGCTCTCTCAGCCGCCTTCGACCCTGTGGACCACCCCTTTCTCCTCAACACGCTACCCAACCTTGCCTCCACAGACTGTGCCTTCTCCTGGTTCTCCTCTTATCTCTCCTGCCGTTCATTCCCAGTCTCCTTTTCGGACTCTTCCTCCAACCCCCCCCCCATCCCCTTACTGTAGAGGTTCCTCAAGGGTCAGTTCTTGGTCCTCTTCTGTTCTCTATCTATACTCACTCCCTTGGTGAACTCATTCGCTCCCACGGCTTCAACTATCATCTCTACGCTGATAACACCCAAATCTACATCTCTGTCCCTGTTCTCTCTCTCTCTCCCTCCAGGCTCGTATCTGCTCCTGCCTTCAGGACCTCTCCATCTGGATGTCTGCCCGCCACCTAAAACTCCAAGACTGAACTCCTTATCTTCCCTCCCAAACACTGCCCTCTCTCTGACTTTCCCATCACTGTTGACGGCACTACCATACTTCTCGTCTCACAAGCCCGCAACCTTGGTGTCATCCTCGTCTCCGCTCTCTCGTTCACCCCTCACATCCAAGCCGTCACCAAAACCTGCCGGTCTCACCTCTGCAACATCGCCAAGATCCGCCCTTTCCTTTCCATCCAAACCGCTACCCTGCTCGTTCAGTCTCTCATCCTATTCCGATTAGATTACTGCATCAGCCTGCTCTCTGATCTCCCATCCTCCTGTCTCTACCCACTTCAATCTATAGTTCACGCTGCTGCCCGGATCGTCTTTGTGGAGAAATGCTCAGGGCATGTTACTCCCCTCCTCCAAAATCTCCAGTGGCTACCAATCAACCTACACATCAGGTAAAAACTCCTAACTCTTGGCTTCAGGGCTCTCCATCACCTCGCCCTCCCCTACCTAACCTCCCTTCTCTCCTTCTACAGCTCATCCCGCGCTCTCCGCTCCTCTGCCGCTAATCTCCTCAATGTGCCTCGTTTTCGCCTGTCCCGCCATCGACCCCCTGCCCACGTCCTCCCGCTGTCCTGGAATGCCTTCCCTCCGCACATCTGCCAAGATAGCTCTCTTCCTCCCTTCAAAGCCCTACTGAGAGCACACCTCCTCCAGGAAGCCTTCCCAGACTGAGCCCCCTCCTTCCTCTCCCCCTCCACCACATCCCCCCGCCTTACCTCCTTTCCTTCCCCACAGCACCTGTGTATATGTATATAGGTTTGTACATATTTATTGCTCTATTTATTTTACTTGTACATATTTATCCTATTTATTTTATTTTGTTAATATGTTTTGTTTTGTTGTCTGTCTCCCCCTTCTAGACTGTGAACCCGCTGTTGGGTAGGGACCGTCTCTATATGTTGCTAACTTGTACATCCCAAGCACTTAGTACAGTGCTCTTGAACACAGTAAACGCTTAATAAATACGATTGAATGAATGAATGAATATATAAATATACATGTATATCATCATCATCATCAATCGTATTTATTGAGCGCTTACTATGTGCAGAGCACTGTACTAAGCGCTTGGGAAGTACAAATTGGCAACATATAGAGACAGTCCCTACCCAACAGTGGGCTCACAGTCTAAAAGGGGGAGACAGAGAAAAAAAACCAAGCATACTAACAAAATAAAATAAATAGAATAGATATGTACAAATAAATAAATAAATAAATAAATAAATAGAGTAAAAAAAATATGTACAAACATATATACATATATACAGGTGCTGTGGGGAAGGGAGGGAGGTAAAATGGGGGGATGGAGAGGGGGACGAGGGGGAGAGGAAGGAAGGGGCTCAGTCTGGGAAGGCCTCCTGGAGGAGGTGAGCTCTCAGCAGGGCCTTGAAGGGAGGAAGAGAGCTAGCTTGGCGGATGGGCAGAGGGAGGGCATTCCAGGGCCGGGGGATGACGTGGGCCGGGGGTCGATGGCAGGACAGGCGAGAGCGAGGTACGGTGAGGAGATCAACAGTGGAGGAGCGGAGGGTGCGGACTGGGTTGTAGAAGGAGAGAAGGGAGGTGAGGTAGGAGGGGGCGAGGTGATGGAGAGGCTTGAAGCCGAGGGTGAGGATTTTCTGCCTGATGCGAAGATTGATTGGTAGCCACTGGAGATTTTTGAGGAGGGGAGTGATATGCCCAGAGCGTTTCTGGACAAAGATAATCCGGGCAGCAGCATGAAGTATGGATTGAAGTGGAGAGAGACACGAGGATGGGAGAACAGAGAGAAGGCTGATGCAGTAGTACAGACGGGACTACTACTAATATGTACATATATTTGTACAGATTCATTACTCTATTTCTTTTACTTGTACATATTTACTATTCTATTAATTTTGTCAGTGATGTGCATACAGCTTTGAATCTATTTGTTCTGACGATTTTGACACCTGTGTACATGTTTTGTTTTGTTGTCTTTCTCCCCCTTCCAGACTGTGAGCCCGTTGTTGGGTAGGCACCGTCTCCATATGTTCCCGACTTATACGTCCCAAGCGCTTAGTACAGTGCTCTGCACACGGCAAGCGCTCAATAAACACGATTGAATGAATGAATGAATGACAGGAGAAGATGTATGCTGAGCGATGGTTTAGGAAAGGACTAGATGAATGATGAGGTATGCTTGTGTTTGTGTGTGTCCAAGTGTGAATGCAGATATTGAGCAAATGGAATCAGTTGTATATCTATCTATCTATCTATATAGATAGATAGATAGATAGATATACGGACTTTATTATTGTTGTTTATTTTATGGAATCGTTAATTGTTTATGAAATGCCAGGTACTATACCAAGCACTGGGGTGGATACAAACTAATCAGGTTGGACACAGTCCATGACCTAAATGGTGCTTTCAGTCATAATCCTGAATTTATAGGTGAGGTAACTGAGCCTCAGAGAAGGTAAATTACAGGCCCTACGTCATACAGCTGTCACCCGTCGTCCGGGGACGGGTTGGTTCTGTGATCGGCAAGGCGAGAGAGAGAGAGGCCAGGGACGGAAAGCCTAAGTTTTATATAAAATTTATTCCGCGAGGTGAATTGAATTTATGTAATTGTGTAGGCACAATGGATTGAGCTTCCCTTTCGGGAGGAATATAATCAATTAGCAATATTAGAGCTTCCCTACACGGGAGGAACACAATCATCCGTTAATCGCACGTGGGTGAGTTGGTTAACTCTCACCCATGTGCACTTCCCACTCGGGAAGACTCCACTTACTTTCCCACATGGGAAGAATTCATTACATTACCCGCGCACGTGGTGGGCGGCTAGCTCTCACAATGTGCTCTCCCTACATGGGAGGAATCCACTCATAATTCCCATCAGCAGCGGGGTACCTGGGTCCCACCCACGAGACACTCACCCATCCCGCGGCCCTTGCCTCAGTGTGTTTGTTCTGGTTGTAGAGCGGCCGTCTGGCCTTCTGGGCCAGAGACACGTGGGCCGCTGTTGCTGCTGCTGCGGCTGCTCCTGCTGCTGGTGCCCGTCTCGATGTTCTGCCCAGAAGGTCAGAGGCCACAGGTGTTTATATCACCTGTGGCGTGGGCCCTTCCCGTTTCCGTCCTCTGCTTGCTCCATCTCCACCCCTTCCTGCCTCCATACCTTATTTGGTCAGCACGGAGGTGAGGGACACCTATCCTTCCGCCCCGCTCCCCTCTGGCCAGAGGAATTACGTCAGAGGTGGCATTTGACCTCAAGATGGCCGGTGCCTAGGGTCACCTTGGCACAACAGCAGACAAGGGGAGGAGATAGGATTAGAATCCAGCTCCTTCTGGCCAACAGGCTCATTCTATCTCCACTAAATGGATGAATTTATGTATAAAGGCACTTCTTGTTTGACTATAAAACCACCAAAAAAATTCACAACAGTCTTGTTGCTATCTTTATGTTCTCTGACCTCTGATTTCTGCTATTCATTTTAGTTTCAGTCTCCTCAACCAAATATAATTGACTAGATATTTTTAAGTGCTTACTACATGCTAAGCATAGTATTTAGTGCTGGGGAAGATTCAGGACAATCTGGTAGAACACAGTTTATGTCCCACGAGGAATTCGTAGACTAGGTAGGAGGGAAAACAAATATCAAATCCTCAATTTACTACTGAGAAAACTGAGACGTAGAGAAGGTAAGTCACTTTTCCATGGCTATGGAGCAGAGAACTGATAGAACTGGGACTAGAAACCAGGTCTTTTGACTTCCAGGCCTATGTTCTTTCCAGTAGCACCCTGCTTCTACACAGTTCGAAACTTGGTGCTTCCAATAGAATGGAAGCTCCTTGGGGACAGTGATCATATTTATTAATACCGTGTCCTCTGTAGGTACTCAATAAATAGAACTGATTGACTTATTCCTATTTCTTCACCCCCAGCATCAGTGTCTCTAAATCGAAGTCGTCCCTCGTCCTGTGCAGGAAGTCGACATCATTCCCCAGAAATCTTCAATGCCTCCACGGTGAACTCAAAGATCATTTTGAATTCAATAACTGTCTCCTCTCCATAGAGAATCACCATCAAGTGTCCCATCAATTCCTTCACTCATCCCATCAATGGACTCTAACTTTGGCTCTTCCCTCATCATATGCAGAAAATCAATGCTGCCTCCCCAAAATGTCCAACGTTTCCACAGTGAGGGAATTCCTCGGAAATCTGGGAGCTGCAGTTGATCTATGCAGCTGTACCTCGTGGTCTACCTGGTGGCCCTGACAGGGAATATCCTCATCTTTGCCATCGCCGCCCTCAACTGGCGCCTCTACACCCCCATTTACGTCTTTCTCAGGAACCTGACCGTCCTCGACCTCTGCTACAACTCTGTCACTGTCCTCAAATCTGTCGCCTTCACCCTGACCGATTGCAAATCCTTCTTTCTCCTGAGCTGCGTCCCCCAGGTCTTCCTCGTGGTCATTGCGGCCACTTCAGAGCTGTTTGTCCTCATGGCGATGTCCTACGACCGCTGCTCTGCCGTCTGCCACCCTCCGAACTATGAGCTCATCATGAAAAACATGGCCGTGGAAAGATGGTGACCACCTCCTGGCTCAGCAGGGTGTTGCATGGGGTCTTGTATTCAGCCTCAACTTTCTCCCTGAGCTTCTGTCCAACGTGATCCAGAAGTTCTTCTGTGATGTCCCCTTCCATCTGAAGATCACGTGCTCCAAGGACCACGTCACCATCGAGTAAGCGTCACCGGTGAGGTATCTTTAGGTGTCGTCTACTTCATCTTCATCATCATCTCCTATCTGCGTTTCTTCCTTGCCGTGCTGAGTTTGCCGGCCACCAAGGGCCGGGCCAAAGCCTTCTCCATTTGCCTGCCACACCTCAGCATCGTCTCCATCTTCCTCTCGACTGGATCCGTTGCCTACCTCAAGCCCGTGTCAGACTCCCCCTCGACCCTGTACATGTTGGTATCCGTGTTCTACCCTGTAGTGCGGCCCACCCTGAACCCTTTCATCCGCAGCTTAAGGAACCGGGACGTGAAGGCTGCCCTGGAGAGAGTCCTAAAGGGGAGGTATCTCCTCCGTCCCCTAGGGACAAAATGCCTGTTTCCTTTTGTTGACTATCCCATAACTCATCAGGGGTATCTATATAAAGAGCTGTCCAAAGAGAAAGTCCAGCGTCTGTGGATTTGTCAATGTCTGGGACAGAGGTTGATAAGAAGTGTGTGACTGTGAGCCCGGTGTGAGCAGGGATTGCCTCTCTTTATTCTGAATGGTACTTTCCAAGAGCTTACTAGTGCTCTGCACACTGTAAGCACTCAATAACTATGATTGATTGAATGAACGAATGACTGATAAGTGATTGTTTGGGCGGCCTCATGGCTCAGGGAATGAGCATGTGGCTGGGAATCATGAGATTTGAAAGGGCTTACCGATTCTGTGACCGGCCTGCTGTTTGACCTTGGTCCAACCACGTAAACTCTTTGAGTCTCTCTGTAAAATCGGGGTTAAATATGTGCTCTCTCTTTCTTTTACAATCTGAGCCCCTACGGGTCAGGAAACGTGTCCGATCTGATTAGTTTGTTTCTACTCCAGCACGAGGCAGTCTATTGCAGGTAAATTCTTAATAAATTAAATAATGCTCATGTTGATACTACTACTGATGATAATGATAATTCTATCAATTTTTAGATCACTCTTGGTGGTTATGAAAATCAGAAAGCCAGAGAGTGACAAGAGAGAAGGGACACAATCATGGAAACTGTTCCTCACATTTGACAGCCTGTTTACTTGTTTTGATGGCTGTCTCCCCGTTTCTAGACTATGAGTCCGTTGCGGGCAGGGATTGTCCCTGTTTGTTGTTGAATTGTACTTTCCAAGCCCTTAGTACAGTACTCTGCACATAGTAAGTGCTCAATAAATCGATTGAATAAATGAATGCAGGAATAGCCAGGTTGGTTATAGCCCTTCTCCACATGGGACTCACAATCTAAGTAAGGAGGGCATAGGATTTAATCCCCATTTTACAGATAAGGAGACTGATGGACAGGAAAAGTGAAGCGACTTGTCCAGGGTCACCCAGCTCACCTGTGGCTAAATGCTGGAAAAGATACAAGATAATCAGCGCTTAGAACAGTGCTTTGCACATAGTAAGCGCTTAATTAGTGCCATCATTTTTATAATCACGTTGGACACAGTCCCTGTGCGACATGGAACTCTCAGACTCTCAGAGGGTGTAACTGGGAAATGAAGTGACTTGCCGAAGGTCACACAGCAGAAGTCGGGAATAGAACCCAGGTTCTCTGACTCCCAGGCCCCGGCTCTTTCCACAGGCCAAGCTATGTCTACTCTCCAGACACTAACTGAGTTTGCCAATCCCTGTGTTGAGGGCTCTGATTCTCCCTTGGTTACTCCGAGTAACCAGTCGTACTACCCCAATGAAGATATGAGGATACAGTCTATTTTTGTTATGGTATTTGTTAAGCACTTACTTCGTGCCAAACACTGTTCTAAGCGTTGGTATAGATACAAAACAATCAGGTTGCATACAATCCCTGTCCCACATGAGGTTCACAGTCTACCTAGGAGGAAGAACTAGCGTGACATCTCCATTTTACAGTTGAGGGAACTGAGGCCCAGAGAAGTGAAATGATTTTCCCAAGGTCACCCGGAAAGCATTCGTGGGAGATGGGATTTTCGTGCCCAGGTTCTTTCCACTAAATTATGCTGGTGCTGTTGTTGCCATGGGAACATCACAGGCCAGGACCGTTGCTGCAGTTGGGAGTGCCAGGTCCTTATCTCTGGAGGGCCTCAGGAACCATGTGACCAGAGGGTTCTCGGGTCACCTGGCCCACGAGGTCCCTCCACTGGGGGCCAAGCCGGTCCCCCAGGGATTCCCCTCGGAGCAGCGACTGCTTTATCTATGGGGACAGGGTCTATCTTTAGAGCAGGTCAGGATCCATGGGAGAGCGGAGAGTGGCTGAGGGCTCCTGGCTGTCCCTTTGTGGCTGACCGAACCCAGGAATCAGAGGTGAAAGAGGAGACCAGCCCGGCCCAGAGGAGGTCGGTGCCCCCCGCCAGCCCCAGCTGCCCTGGTGAGAGTGAGCAGGGGTGGAGAGAGGCAGCATGGAACCAGATGGATGAAACCAGACATGGAGCCGTCTGGGGAGATTCTCACACTCGGGGAACAGGTTAGAGTTCCTTCACTCATTCAATCGTATTTATTGAGGGCTTACTGTGTGCAGAGCACTGCATTAAGCGCTTGGAAAGTACAATTTAGCGACAAATAGAGACAATACCTGCACAAAACGAGCTCACAGTCTAGAAGAGGGGAGAGACTAATTCAGACCAAGATCGTAGCCCAAACAGGGCAGGTTTATAGGAGGGGAATTGCTTGCCAGCAATAATAAATAATAAATACTTTTGGTACGTGTCAAGCATTTTCTGTGTGCCAAGCACTGTTCTAAGCGCTGGGTTAATCACAAGTTAATCAGGTTGGACACAGTCCCTGTCCATCATGGGGCTCATATTCTTATCCCCATTTTACAGATGAGGTAACCGAGGAACAGGAAAGTGAAGTAACGTGCCCAAGATCACACAACAGACTTGTGAGGGAACTGGGATTAGAACCGACATCCTTCCGACTCCCAGGCCTGTGCTCTATCAACCAGTGGCCCCATAACTGACACAGCTCTCCTCCCTCCAGCAACCCACCTCAGCTACCATGGCAACCACTTGCCACGCTCGGATGCTACAACCGAGCATTCGCACCGACAACAGTCACTTCGGCTGTCAGTGGTTCCTTTATGTCAAAAACGTTTTCAGTGGGAATGTGATTATCAGGGGTGGGAGAGCGTGACTAATTCTGGGAAAAACTCCAGTATCATCATCAATTCTTCTGAACGGAAGTTCTCCTATGAATCAATGCCTTACCGTGGCAGGAGAGTTGGCGTATGCCAATGTAGCTTAGAGATATGCCATTGAGAGGTACTCTCGCTGGGATTACCCATAACAAAAAGGTCTAAGCAGAAGGGTCAGACAAAGATGGTTTAACTGTGCTGGATGGCAGCAGCCTGGGAAATCGTCAAAAGTAGATGAACAAATGATCAAAACATGCATCAAAGACAATGACAGAGACTCAGGTTTTCACTGCGTGGAAGGAGGCAATGGTAAACCACTTCTTTATGTTTACCAAGAAAAGTCTTTGGATACACATGCTCGAATGACTGCTGGTAGTTTATCCATAAAGCCTTCTTGGTAAACATGGCAGTGGTTTATCATTGCCTTCTTTCATGCAGTAAACCAGAGTCTCTGCCCTCGACTCTCAACTATGCCGTTTCTGCCCAGCACAGGTGAGTTTTGACTTGTTGCAGATTGCCTTCCACTCGCTAGCCACTGGTCAAGCTAGGAATGGAATGGGTAGGACTCTGCTTGACTCTCCCTCCTGTAGACGAGACTGGTAGCGTACTGGAAACTCTCCAGGTTCGATCCTGAGAGGGGCTGAAGATATTAGTTTGAGTATAAAATCACTTCTAGACTGTAAGCTCTTCGTAGGCAGGGAATGTACCTACCAACGCCATTATGTTGGACTCTCCCGAGCATTTAGTACAATGCTGTACACACAGTGACTGCTCAATAAATACATTGATTGACCTACGACATTTCACAGCAATACATCTCTTTATGCTCTCTGGTAGTCTCCTTTCTGCAATTTATTTTAGTTTCTGTCTCCCAAATAATAATAATAATAATACTTGTGGCTTTTGTTAAATGTTAATTATACACCAAGCACAGAAGCATGTACAGGGGTAGAAGCACAGTAATCAGGTAGGACATGGTCTCTATCCTACACGGGGCTCATAGTCTCAGTAGGGGGGAGAACAGGCCTTGAATTTCCATTTTATAGATGAGGAATCTTAGGCTCAGAGAAGTTACGTATGCTGTGCAGGGTCACACAACTGTCAGGTGGTAGAGCCAGAATTAGAACCCAAGTCCTCCGACTCCAGGGACTGTGCCCTTTCCACTACACTATGCCACTCCGACAAGACTGTGAGCTTGGAATTCCTTGACAGCAGGAATCATTTGTAGACTGTGAGCCCACTGTTGGGTACGGACCGTCTCTATATGTTGCCAAGTTGTACTTCCCAAGAGCTTAGTACAGTGCTGTGTACACAGTAAGCGCTCAATAAATACGATTGAATGAATGAATGAATTTGTACTAATACTATTGAACTCTGTAGGTTCTCAGTACGTGCAAATGATATATTTACTCCTGTGGGAATTAATGTTGATTCCTTTATCGACGCCATCAAGGCCTATAAATTGAAGTCTTCCCTATTCCTATGGAGAGAGTCGACATCATCCCCCAGAAATGTCCAACAACTCCAGGGTGAGGGAATTCCTCCTGCTGGGTTTCTCGGAGGTACGGGAGCTGCAGCTGGTCCACGCCGCGCTGTTCCTCCTGGTCTACCTGGCGACCCTGACGGGGAATCTCCTCATCGTCGCCGTCACCGCCCTCGACCGACGCCTCCACACCCCCATGTACTTCTTCCTCAAGAACTTGTCCCTCATCGACCTCTGCCTCATCTCCGCCACCGTCCCCAAATCTGTCACCATCTCCTTGACTAACTGCCGATACATCTCCTTCTTGAGCTGTGCCACTCAACTCTTTTTGGTGGTCCTGTTTCCTGCCTCGGTGTTTTCTCACAGCAATGTCCTACGACCGCTATGCCGCCATCTGCCTCCCCCTGCGCTACGAGGTCCTCATGAAACAAGGGGCTTGTGGGAATATGGCGGCCGCCTCCTGGCTCTGCGGAGGGCTCTTCGGGTGTTGTTTTCAGCTTCGACCTTCTCCTCATCCTTCTGCGGTTCCAACGTTGTCCAACGTTTCTTCTGTGACGTCCCCTCCCTGCTGAAGATCACCTGCTGTGAGGACCACTCCGCAATCGACGTAAGTGTGACCTTTGGGCTAACCATAGGTGCCGTAGGCTCCATATCGATTGTTTCCTCCTATGTGTGCATCTTTCGGGCCGTTCTGAGGATGCCGGCCGCCGAGGGCCGGGCCAAAGCCTTCTCCACCTGCCTGCCTCACCTCGCCGTCGTCGCCGTCTTCTTCTCCACAGGCGTGTTTGGCTATCTCAAGCCGCCCTCACACTCTTCCTCAGTGTTGGACCTACTGATGTCAGTGTCCTTCGCCGTCATGCCCCCGGCCCTGAACCCCCTCATCTACAGCCTGAGGAACCGGGACTTGAAAGCTTCTCTGCGGACAGTCTTAAAAAGGAGATTCCCCCAGACTCCTCTATAGGTCGAAATGTTTGTTTCCTTGTGCTGATATTCAATCCATCAGTCAAGCAATTATATTTACTACTGGAGAGAAGCGTGCTGTCTGGATTGTAGTAGGAGAGTAGCGAGGTGAAGTAGGAGGGGGCAAGTTATTGAGTGCTTTAAAGCCAATGGTGAGGAGTTTCCGTTTGATGCAGAGGTGCATAGGCCAATGCTGGAGGTTCTCGAGGACAGGGGAAACAGGGACTGAAAGTTTTTATAGAAAAAAACATCCGGTGTGGGAAGAGACAGGAGGCATAGGAGGTCAGCAAGGAGGCTGATAAAGTTATCAAGGTGGGATACAATAAGGGATTGGATTAACGTGGTAGCAGTTCGGATGGAGAGGAAAGGGCAAATTTTAGCGATGTTGTGAATCTGGAACCGACAGGATTTAGAGATGGATTGAATTTGTGGGTTGAATGAGAGAGATGGGTCTAGGATAATGCCAGACTATGGGCTTGTGAGACAGGAAGAATGGTGGGTCATCTTTGGTGATGGGAAAATCAAGGAGAAGACAGGGTTTAGAGGAGAAGATAAAGAAAAGATTTGGCAGGCAGGTTTCCTGCCCACGAGATGCTTACAGTCTGAAGCGGAGTGATCAGGCGACTGGGAGCCATGACACGAGTTCTAATGCCAACCCCGCCACTGACTAGCTGTGTGGCTTTGGTTGAGCAACTGAACCTTTCTGGGTCTCTCTGTAACATGAGGATTTGATACATGTTTTCTCTTTCTCATATTCTGAGCCTTTCATGGCCAAGGACTTTGTCTGAGCTGATCATTTTGTTTCTACTCAGCACTTGTTACACCCTTTTGCATGAAAATTGTTGATAATGTTGGTAATTATTCTTATGATAAATGATTATGATTATGATCAGGAGCCCATGAATTTATACTTCCTGGGTTAGATCCAGCTGCCCCCTGCAGAGCCTTGCAACAGTATATTTAGATCTTGTAATTGTTTTCCGAGGTATCTTCCATTTGCCATAATAATAACATAACATAACATAACATAACATAACAAAACATAACATAATATAATATATCCTATCCTATCCTATCATATGTCATATCATATCACATGAAATACTATAATATGTTGTAATAGAATGGAATGGAATTATTATTATTATTGTATTTGTTAAGCACTTTCTTTGTGCCAGGCACTTTACTAAGCACTGTGGTGGATATAAGCAAATCGGGATGGACACAGTACCCTGTCCCATGTGGGGCTCCCAGTCTCAGTCCCCATTTTACAGATGAGGTAGCTGAGACCCAGAGAAGTGAATGGACGTGCCCAAGGTCACACAGCAGACTAGTGGCAGAACCGGGATTAGAATCCGGATGGATGAACCACAATGATTCCCTGCATTGCTTTGATTTTTCCTAAAATATTGGGGGTAGGAGGAATAGCCTGATGCTAATCTAATATCCAAAACATTTCAGCCTCCCAACTGTCCCAGGTCTGATTGATTTTACCCAGTGGGCTGACCAAATGTTCAATTTAGGTGATCTCCTCGACTGCTAGCTTGTTATGGTTAGGGACATGCTGAGTTTGCTTTATTGTACTCTCCCATGATGGTAGTAGAGCACTCTGCACGTAGTAAGTGCTCAGTAAATACCTATGACTGAGGATGATGATGATGATGATAAAAACAATTTAGAAGTCAGTCAATCATGTTTACTGAGTGCTTACGAAATGCAGAGCTCCATACTAAGCACTTGGGAGAGTATACTATAACAATATAACAGACACATTCTCTGCCCACAAAGAGCTTGCAGTCTGGAGTGGGAGACAGGTATTAAAATGAATGAATACGTTATGGATATGGACATTAGTGACGTGGGGCTGGGAGGGGGATGAATAAAGAGAGCAAGTTAGGCGACGCAGAAAAGAGTGGAAGAAAAGGAAAAGAGGACTTAGGGAAGGCCTCTTGGAGATGTCCTTCAGTAAAGCTTTTAAGAGGTGGACGTTAAGGCTTACTTTTAGGGTAGGTATGACCTTTGGAAGAAGGGAAGTAAAAAATGTATACAAATCCTAACCAAATGCTCAGAGACATCTCCTCTCATCTAACTACTTATCTATTCATACATTCATTCATCCATCCAGTAGTCCATCACTGCAATTTATTGAGCACGTCTTGTTTGCCAAGTGCAGTAGCCAGCGTTTTGGAGACTTCAAGACCTGCCCCACCCAGAAGACCAAGAGGAGATGGAGGTCAGGGCCCCGCAGACCTACGCTGCCCCAGTAAGAGTGACGTTGGTGGAGCGGGGAGTGAAGAGATGGGGTGGAGAAGGAAGTGGATGGAAGAGTCGGAGCCAGTCCGTGGAGATGCTCACACTCGGGACCTATGTTGAGGTTCACGTCCCCCATGCGGTCAGTGGACTTGCAGGAAGGGGCGTTGTACAGTTCAGTGACCCAAACCATCACAAGCTCCTCTATCCTGATTGGCTTGTATCCACTCCAGTGCTTAGTTCAGTGCCTCGCAGCTTAACAAATATCATTATTATTATTATTATCCACTGCCCAACCGTGGCTACCAGGCAGCTGCCTACCAGGGTTTGGTACTGTGGCACAGCCTTGGCAGTTAGGATGAACTTATAGTCTACCCAGGCGCTCTGACAGTGCTGTGCACACAGTAAACGCTCAATTAAATGATTGAATGAATGACTCTTAGGCCCATGCTCTTTCCACTACTTCAATTCACAAGTCGCAGCACTGATAGCACGTTCACTCTCGGTAAGGAAGAGTAGCAAGTCGGATAGATAAACTTTATTCAGAAGAAAACATCGATACTAAGGAATGCAACACAAGGAGGGAATTTTTTCACATCACGTGAGACTAATAGATTTTGTAGATCTTCAGTGGTCTGGGAAGGAAGAAATTATTTTGTTAATTGTGAAGGTTAAATTCCTTACCCAAGTGAAGCAGCGTGAACAAGTGGTTAGAGATCAGGCCTGGGAGTCAGAAGGACCTGTCTACTGTGGGACCTTGGGCAAGTCACTTCACTTCTCTGTGGTTTCAGTTTCCTATTTTGTAAAATGGGGATGAAGATGTACCTTGTAGGATATAAATTGGGTCCAACCTGTTAGCTTGTATCAGCCCCAGAGCAATCCTCTCTAAGACGGGATTGTCTGTCACACACTGATCCTATCAATTGTCCCTCTGGACTCCGAGAAAGCCTCCTTTTGTCCAGAAAAGAAAGCCGTTCATATACACCCGTCTGTAGGGTGTCTTAGTGAGGTGAGCGATGGCAACATCAACACAAGGAGAAAGTTTTTTTCAAGAGAAAAGGGTAGAAAAAGCTCCCCTTAAGGATTCTGCCTTGGGCGGCCTTCATGTCTCGGTTCATCAGGCTGTAAATTAGGGGGATTAGGGCGAGAGGCGTAGAACACGGACACCAGCAGTCCAGCATCTAGGAGGAGTCCGAGGTTGGCTTCAGATGGGCGGTGATGGCTATCAAAATAACAATTATGACAATGGCGAGGTGAGGCAGGCAGGTGGAGAAGGCTTTGGCTCAGCCTTCGGCGGCCGGCATCCTCAGCAAGGCCCGGAATATGCGCATGTATGAGTTGACTGTGAGTCTTCTAGACTCTGAGCCCGTTGTTGGGTAGGAACTCTCTCTATATGTTGCCAACTTGTACTTCCCAAGCGCTTAGTACAGTGCTCTCCACAGAGTAAGCGCTCAAGAAATATGATTGTACGAATGAATGAATGACGATAGAGATGAAGCAGACGACAGCTAACGCTACGCCGACGGTCATGCTTACGTCGATGGCGACGTGGTCCTCGGAGCAGGTGACCTTCAGCAGAGATGGGACGTCACAGAAAAACTGCTGGACGACGTTAGACACGCAGAAGGACTGGGCGAATATCGAAGCTGTAAATAGGATGCCAAGCAGCCCCCGCTGATCCAGAAAGTGGCGTTCCTCTTCTCACAGGCCACTGGGTCCATAATGACCTCTTAGTACAGGAGGCATAACTGTCGTAGGGCATCGCCGTGAGGACAAAATGCTCCAAAGCAGCAAACAAGACCACCTTCAACAGCTGAGCCACACAGCCCAGGAAGGAGATGGAGCTGTTATTAGTCAAGGAGATGATGAAGTATTTGGGGATGGTGACAGAGATGAGGAAGAGGTCGAGGATGGACAGATGCCTCAGGAAGAAGTACATGATGGGTGTAGAGGCACCGGTCGAGGTCGCTGTCCGTGACGATAAGGAGATTACCCGTCAGGGCAGCCAGGTAGACCAGGAGGAACAGCGCGGCCTGGACCAGCTGCAGCTCCCGGATCTAGGAGAAACCCAGCAGGAGGAATCCTGTCAACGTGGAGATGTTGGGCATCTTTGGGAGGCAGCACTGACTTTCTGCACGTAATGAGGGAAGAGTCAAAGTTAGTGTCCATTGATAGGATGAGTGACGAAACTGACAGGCATTTGTTAGTGATTAGCTATAGAGAGGAGACAGTTGTTGAATTCAAAAAATGCTTTGAGTTCGTTATCTGGCAGGGATAAGGAAAGATAGAAATTTTCACATTATTTTGGTCCATTTAAAGGGAATTCCTGAGATTGTCTCCCCTTGACAACCCCACCAGAGTTGGTAGACACATTCTCTGCCCACATCGAGTTTAAAGTCTGGAGGGAGATATTTTTCTGTGTTGTCTTAACAATCTCCACTGCCTAAATTTGTTCGCTGCTTCCGCTACCCAACACTTTGTGTATGTGTACGTGCACACACACACACACACTTACAAACACACATACAGATATAAACATGCACATATATAGAAACATACACATACAAACACACGTTGCTTCTAGCACAGGGAACCTGATTGCAGCAGCAATCTGTAAGGTGGAAAATAAATTCATTCAGTCGTAGTTATTGAGCACTGACTGTGAGCAGAGCACTGTGCTAAATGCTCGGGAGAGAACAATATAATAATAAACAGTCACATTCCCTGCCTACAACGAGCTTACAGTCTACAGGAATAACGGATAGTAGTTGGGTTGACTTCAATGAATGCCTGATAGCTTGCGTCAGTGCCATCCAACTGTTCTAATTCTCCTCCTAATTATACGCTTTCTTCAACCAACCATCCAAAAACAACCTTCTTACCATGACTCGTTTTCGACACTTCCTCCTCCCACCTCTGGCTCTCACCCTTCCTGTGGCCTGGAAATCCACCCTTTTCAATTACCCAGAATGAAGATTTCCCACCCTCTAAAACGCTCTGGAATTCCACTGTCTCAAGGTGAATTTAGCTAATTCACTTCTTCCCACCATCTGTGTGTGACCATTTCCAGAATTTATGTATGAATACTAAGGAATCTTGAACAGACGCTCAGGATATTCCTGCTGATGGTAAGCTCCTGAGGAAACATGTCTATCAACTCATTTATAATGTATTCCACCAAGCATTTAGTACAGTACTCTGCATACAGTAAGCGTTCAATAAATGTCTCCGATTGGTTGACTGATTAATGTCTGCTTCCCTCAGAAACGGTGAGCTCCTTGTGGGCAAGGAGCATGTCTACCAACTCTTTTATAGGGTACTCTCCTCCGCACTCAGAATAGCGCTCTGCACACATTAAGCACTCAAAAATGTGATTATCAAGCACTAATAATAATATTGATACTGATAATGGTAGTATTTGCTAAGCACTTACTTCGTGCCAAGCACTGTTCTCAGCGCTGGGGAAGAAAGAAGGTACTCAGGTTGTCCCACCTGGGGTTCACAGTCTTATTTCCCATTTTACAGGTGAGGTAACGGAGGCCCAGAGAAGTTAAGTGACTTGCCCGAAGTCACACAGTTGACAGGTGGCAGAGCTAGGATTAGAACCCATGACCTCTGACTCTCACCCCCGTGCTCTTTCTACTAAGCCACGCTGCTTCTCACCCACATATCCATTCCTCGATTCTTTTCTCCTCCCAGATGTAAATGACATTTTGCTTATCTAGTGTATTAGATTGGGAAGTCTTTGATCGCAGGGACCATGGCTTGTACCTCTCTTTTTATGGTATTTCTTAAGCTCTTATTATGTTCAGGCACTGTACTAAGCTCTGGGAGGAATACAAGAAAATTGCGTGTGTCACAGTCCCCGTCCCACACAGGGCTCACAGTTTCAGTCCCCATCTTACCGATGAGGTAACTAAGGCACAGAGAAGCGAAGTGACTTACCCCAAATCACCCAGAAGAGAAGCAGCCTGACCCAGTGGAAAGAGCATGGGTCTGGGCTTTAATTGCAGCTCTGTCAATTGCTTGCTGTGTGACCTTGGGCAAGTGAGTTATCTTCTCTATGCCTCAGTTCTCCTGTTGTCTCTCCTGCTCAGACTCTGAGCCCCATGAGGTACAGGGATTGTTCCAAACCTGATTAACTTGCCCAGTGTTTAGAACAATGTTTGACACATAGTAGGTGCATAACAAATAGCATTAAAAAATACGAAAACCGATGGAACAGTTATTAGAACCCAAGGCCTCTGACTCCCAGCCCATGCCTTATCCACTAGACCACACTGCTTCTCTCTTGCATCCTCCCAAGATTTTAGGGGGTAGTCCTCTAAGGGGGAATTGGTGATGAAGCGCCTGGCTGGTGCAGTCTCAGTCATACCCTCTTGTTCTTGCTCGGAGGGTTAGGATGATGGTTGATGTCACCACGGCACAGGGCTGACACCATGCCATAACGTCCTAGACTGGCAGCCATGGTAGCCCGTATTTGGAAGGTGGATGGATTCAGACAGGAGACTACCGTAGGGGCAAACGTTTTCTCTCTGCTTGTGTACGCAGCCCTGGTAACAACTCTACCCTGGCCCCCGGGTATGAACGTCTTCCCAGAGTGACCCTCACACTCACATCGATGGTTCTCCCTGTCTCTCCCCAACGCCGGTCACTCTCCTCAGGCCAGCGTAGGCTGGGGGAGTCCTGAGGGACAGCAGGGAGACGTTAGGCCCTCTCTGCTCTCCCGCAGACACTGAGACGCGCTTTCCAGACAAGGCACCCATCTCCTTAGATAAAGCTACCACTACTCCGAGGGGGCCCAGGAGGATCGGATCACGGCAGCTCATCCCCACAGTCTTTGAGCCCAGTGAAGTTAAGTGGCTTGCCCAAGGTCACACAGCAGACAGGTGGTGGAGCTGGGATTAGAACCCACGTCCTCTGACTCCCAAACCTGTGCTTTCGCGACTAATATGTTGCTTCCTATGCTGCTTCTCTGGGTTGATCCCCCAAACCAGCCCTGGGGAGGGTCTTAGGATGGATTTAGAGTCATTTCTCGTTCTCTCTAGATTTGCAATCAAAAGGTGTCAGAAAATAAAACTGATTAAATGAGCAATTGATTGTTGGAAGTCATAAACAAGATGGAACTCAGAGAGGCAGCGTGACCTAGTCGACAGAGCATTGACGTGGGAGTCAGAATGACCTGGGTTCTAACCTTGGCTCTGCTACCTTTCTGCTGTGTGACCTTGGGCAAGTTTCTTCACTTCTCTGGGCTTCAGTCCCTCATCTGTAAAATGGGGATTGAGACTGTGAGTCTCATGTGGGACAGGGACTATGTCCATCCTGATTAGCTTGTATCGCATCACAGGATTTAGTACAGAGCCTGTCACATAGTAAATTAGGATCCGGTATTGGCACTTGTCTGCAGGGTTCCCATGGTTAGGGAACGGTTCCCTCTGTTAGGGACCATCTGGGTCAACGGCTGGGCGCTTCAGCTTCTTTTTTTCTTCAATGGTACCTGTTAAACATTTACTATGTGACAGGCTCTGTACTAAATTCTGTGATGCGATACAAGGTAATCTGGATGGATATAGTCCCTGTCCCACATGTGACTCACAGTCTCAATCCCCATTTTACAGATGAGGGACTGAAGCCCAGAGAAGTGAAGAAACTTGCCCAAGGTCACACAGCAGAAAGGTAGCAGAGCCGAGGTTAGAAACCAGGTCATTCTGACTCCCGCGTCCATGCTCTGTCGGCTAGGTCACGCTGCCTCTCTGAGTTCCATCTTGTTCATGACTTCAAACAATCAATTGCTCATTTAATCAGTTTTATTTTCTGACACCTTCTGATTGCAAATCTAGAGAGAACGAGAAATGACTCTAAATCCATCCTAAGACCCTCCCCAGGGCTGGCTTCGGGGATCAACCCAGAGAAGCAGAATAAGAAGCAGCATATTAGTCGCGAAAGCACAGGCTTGGGAGTCAGAGGACGTGGGTTCTAATCCCAGCTCCACCACCTGTCTGCTGTGTGACCTTGGGCAAGCCACTTAACTTCACTGGGCCTCAGTTACCACATCTGGAAAATGGATTAAGACTGTGAACCCCAGGTGGGACAACGTGATTAATGCTTAGAACAGTGCTTGACAAAGTAAGCTCCTAACAAACGCAATTATTATTATTATCAGTTTGGGAGGGCTGATGGGAAAGAATCACTGATACTGGCTGGGCGGACTTGATGGGAAAATTGCTGGTTTCAGAAGGAATAGTTTGTCTCCTAGAGTTCGTCCTCTTCTATATCAGAGCTGAGACACTGTAACAAACTGGGGTGAGGAGGTCAGTCTTCTGAATGGTCCTGTCCCCTTTCAAAATATCTCAGTGATAGAAAATGGAGAAATAATCTGTCAGCCCACATTTCTTCCTCCCCCCTTCCAATCCATCAGAGCACAGCTTTCTCCATCTACAAAGCCCCTCCATCATCACCCCTTCCAGGATGCTCGCATGATTCATTTTACTTCTCCCTAAGTCATCTCCTCCCAACTACCAATCTACACCTTACACCACTTCTCCATTATTGTACTCACACCCACCATTATAGTTTGTCATTTATAAAATGTACTCTTTAAGCACATAGTCATCTATTTACCATTCTTTGCATATTCTTCTTCGCCCTCCCATTAATTAATTATGTGTCTATCTCCTCTGTTCGATTTTAAGTTCCTGGAAAACAGGGGTGGTGTTCAATCTATTTTGATTTCTCTGAAGCGTTCACTGCAGTACTTTACACCCAAGATGCATTCAACAAATATTATTGATTGATGGATGGATGGATTGATAGATGGATGCATGGATGGGTTGTTGGATGGAGGATGGATGGATGGTGGGTAGATGATGAATAGATGGATGGATGGGTGGGTGGATTGCTGTGTGATCTTAGGCAAGGCATTTCAGTTCTCTGTGCCTCAGTTATCTCATCATAAATGGGAATTGAGACTGTGAGCCCCATGTGGGATGGCGACTATGTAAAACCTGATTAGCTCGTATCTGCCCCAGCATTTAGTACAATGCCTGGCACATAGTAAATGCTTAACAAATACCACTATTGTTATTATTATGGATGGATGGAGGGATGGATGGATGGATGGATGGATGGACAGATAGATGGGTGAACAGACAGCTAGATGGACGGATGGATGGTCGGATAGACGGATGGATAGAAGAACGAATGGATTCGAGACAAGGATTTGATCAAACCCATCCATTCATTCATTCCATCGTATTTCTTGAGCGTTTGCAGGGTGAAGAGCATTGTACTAAGCGCTTGGAAAGTATAATTCAGCAACAAAGATAATCCCTGCCCACAACAGGCTCACAGTCTATAAGGGGGAGACAAGCATCAAAAGTAAACAAATGTGGGGGACAGTTTCCATGATAACGTCCCTTCTCCCTTGTCACCCTCTGATTTTCTGATTTTCATAACCATCAAGAGTGATGTTAAAATTCATGGAATTACTATTATCAGTAGTAGTATCCACAGTATCATTACTGAATTAAGAATTTACTTGCAAAAAACTGTCAAGTCCTGGAGTAGAAACAAACTAATCAGATCAGACAGGTTTCTTGACGCACAGGGGCTCAGACTGTAAGAGAAAGTAAGCGCACATATTCAATCCCGATTTTATAGAGAGACCCAAAGAGGTTACGTGGCTAGACCAGGGTCATACAGCAGGCCGCTGGCAGAACCGGGCAGAACTTTCAAATCTCATGACTCCCAGCCCCTTGATCATTCCATTAAGCCATGATGTCTCTCCAAGAGCCTTGTCAGTTATTTATTAATTCATTCAATCATATTTATTGAGTGCCTACCGTGTGCAGATCACTGTACAAGGGCTTGGAAAGTGAATTTCAGAATTGAGAGAAACTCCCTGCCCACACTGAGCTGACAGTCGCACATGGCTTCTAAACCTCTGTCCCAGACATTGACAAATCCTCAGGCACTGGAGTTTCACTTTGGACAGCTCTTAATATGGATACCCCCAGGGTCAGAACCCTGATGAAACAGGAAACTCTGATGAAAAAGGAAACAGACATTTTATCCCTTAGAAGAGGGAAGAGGAATCTCCCCTTTAGAACTATCCCCAGGGCTACCTTCACGTCCTGGTTCCTCAGGCTGTAGATGAGGGGATTCAGGGAGGGGGGCACCACGGTGTAGAACACGGACACCAGCACGTCCAGCGTCGAGGGTGAGTATGACACTGGCTTGAGGTAGGAGACGATGGCCGTAGAGAGGAAGACATTGAAGACGGTGAGGTGGGGCAGGCAGGTGGAGAAGGCTTTGGCCCGGCACTCGGTGGCCGGCATCCTTAGTACAGCCTGGAAGATGCACAAGTAGGAGACGACTATGGAGACGGAACAGACGACAGATAACACTACCCCACCGTTGAGGCTCACATCGAAGGCGACGTGGTCTTCGAAGCAGGAGATCTTCAGCAGGGAGGGGACGTCACAGAAAAACTGCTGGACAATGTTGGACTCACAGAAGCTCAGGTAGAAAGTCGAGGCTGAGTAGAAGATCCCAAACAGCATTCCACTGAGCAAGGAGGCGGCGGCCCTCTTTCCACAGGCCGTGTTGTCCATGATGAGCTCATAGCGCAGGGGGCAGCAGATGGCAGCATAGAGGCCATATGACATCGCCGTGAGGACGAACAGCTCTGAAATGTTCAAAACGACCACAAGGAAGACCTGGGCTACAAAGCCCAGGAAGGAGATGGACCTACGATCTGTCAGGGAGGTGGCGACAGACTTGGGGACAGTGATGGAGATTAGGCAGAGATCGAGGACGAGCAGATGCCTGAGGAAGAAATACATGGGGCTGTGCAGGCGCCGGTCGAGGGCGGCGCCGACGAAGATGAGGGTAGTTCCCCATCAGGGTCGACAGGTAGACCAGGAGGAACAGCGCGGCATAGATCAGCTGCAGCTCCCGGTTCTCCGAGAAACCCAACAGGATGAATTCCATCACTGTGGAAACGTTGGGCATTTTTGGACTTTCTGCATCTGATGAGGGAAAAACCAAAGTTAGAGTCCATTGATGGGATGAGTGAAGGAATTGACAGAACACTTGCTGGTGATTCTCTATGGAGAGGAGACAGTTACTGATGATCTTTGAGTTCACCGTGGAGACATTGAACATTTCTGGGGAATGATGTCGACTCCCTGCACAGGAAGAGGGAGGGAAGATTTCAATTTAAAGACATTGATGTTGGGGGTGAAGGAATAAGACAAAGTCAATCAATTCTATTTATTGAGTACCTACAGAGGAGACGGTATTAGTACATATGATCACTGCCCCCAAGGACCTTCTATTTTATTGGAAGCACCAAGCTTCGAGCCGTGTAGATGCAGTGTGCACTACCTAGATGAACACAGGCCTGGGAGTCAGAAGTCCTGGTTTCTAACCCCACCTCTACCAGTTCACTGCTGGATAGCCGTGGGAAAGTGACTTAATTTCTCTACCTCTCAGTTTTCCTAATAGTAAAATGAGGATTCGATACCTGTTTTCCCTCCTACTTAGCCTGTGAATCCCTCGTGGGACACAGACCGTTTTCTAGCAGATTATCCTGAATCTCCCCAGTACTTACTACATTTCTTGGCACATAGTAAGCACTTAAAAGATATCAAGAGAATTAATTTTGGTTGAGGAGACGGAAATTAAAATGAATAGCAGAGTGCAGAAGTCAGATAACATAAAGATATGTACATGACTGTTGTGAAAGTTTTTCAGTGGTATTAGAGTCAAACATGAAAGGCCTTTACACATAAATTCGTCCATTTAATGGAGAGAGAATGGGCCTGGTAAACATAAGGACCTTGATTTTAATACTGCTTCCTCTCCTTGTCAGCTGTGTGACCTGGGGCCTGTCACTTACCTTCTCTGTGCCTCGGTTACCTCATGTGAAAAATGGGGACCATAAATGTGAGCGCCCTATGGGGCATGGGCTATAATAAAAATAATGGTATTAGTTAAGCGTTTACTACGTGCCAAGCACAGTTCTAAGTGCTGGAGGTCTATGTACAACCTGATTAGCTTGGATCCACCCAATGCTTACTACAGTACCTGGCACATAATAAGCACTTAAAGCTACCATAGAACAAACAATCAACAAAAAAACACATATACTCCAAACTAATTCCATTTGCTGACATATCTGCATTCACACTTGTACACACACAAGCACAAGCATACCTCAGTATTCATCAAGTCCTTTCCTAAAGCATCGCTGAGCCTACACCTCTCCTCTACTCAACCTCCTCTCATGACAAGCTGTGTCTTCCCACGAGAAACAAAAACTCACAATCGGCTTGAAGACTCTTCGCCCTATGACTGCACTTTACCGACTTTCCCTTGCTCAACACGCCTTCTCAGCTCTCAAAGCACCTTTCTACTTGTTACTCCCTCGTTTCCATCCTAGCATCGAACTCCCTCTCTTATCCACTCAAAATCAGAGAGAGCACAGTTCTTTCTGAATTTTGAACACTGCTAAAATCTCCCCTCCTCCAACCAGCTTCCCCGATTAATTTCCCAGCCCTCTAAACCCACTTCACCTAACTCAAATGCGACTAAACTCATTTCCATCCTCATTTAGTGGATATGGGCCCAGGAGTTCTCTTCCTGACTGTAAGCTGTATGGGCAGTATACACATTTACCAGCTCTGTTCTAGTGTACTCTCACAAGCATAGCTTAGTGGGAATCAGAGGGCTTGAGGTTTAATCCTGCCTCTTTCTCTGTGTTACTGGGGGACCTTGGGAAAGTTGCTTCCCTTCTCTGAGCCTCAGGTTCCTCATTTGTAAAATGGCACCCAATAATTGCATATTTATCTTTCCATTCTTTTTTCCCCTTCTTGAAGGGGCAGGGAATGTGTATGTTATGGTGTTATACAGTGGATAGATCACTTCCCCTCTGCCGTTACACATGCCTACCTCTGCCCTACCCTAAAAAGACCCTCACCTGACCCCACTGCCCATTCCACCTATCGCCCTGTCTCCTTCCTACCATTCGTTTCCAGACTCCTAGAGCAAGTCATTTACACATGCTGCCTAGAATTCCTCAACTCCAACTCTCTTCTGGACCCCCTCCAATCTGGCTTCCGTCCCCTCCACTCTACTGAAACCACCCTCTCAAAGATCACCAAGGACCTCCTTCTTGCCAAATCTAATGGCTTCTAATCTACCCTAATCCTCCTCGACCTCTCAGCTGCCTTTGACACTGTAGACCAGCTCCTTGTCCTCAACACGTTATCCAACCTCGGCTTCACGGACTTTGTCCTCTCCTGGTTCTCCTCTTGTTACTCTGGCTGTTCATTCTCAGCATCCTTAGCGGGCTCCTCATCCCCCTCCCATCCCTTAACTGTAGGGGTTCCCCAAGGGTCAGTTCCCGGTCTCCTTCTGTTCTCCATCTATACTCACTCCCGTGGTGAACTTATTCACTCCCAAGGCTTCTACTATCATCTCTACGCAGATGACATCCAAATCTACATCTCCTCCCCTGTTTACTCTACCTCCTTCGAGGGTCGTATCTCCTTCTGCCTTCAGGACAGCTCCACCTGGATGTCTGCCCAACACCTAAAATTCAACATGTCCAAGATTAGCTCCTTATCTTCCCTCCTAAACCCTGTCCTCTCCCTGACTTTCCCGTCACTGTGGATGGCACTACCATCCTTGCCGTCTCACAAGCCGGGAACCTTGGTATCATCCTTGACTCTGCTCTCTCATTCACCTCACACATCTAATCCGTCACCAGAAACTTCCGTTGTCACCTTTGTAACATCGCCATGATCCACCCTTCCCTCTCCATCCAAACTGCTACTTTGTTGGAACAGTCTCTCATCATATCCTGACTGGATTACCGCAGCAGTCTCCTTTCTGATCTCCCATCCTCCTGTCTCTCCCCGCTTCAGTCTATACGTCACTCTGCTGTCTGGATGATCTTTCTACAGAAACGCTCTGGGAATGTCACTACCCTCCTCAAAAATCTACAGTGGTTGCCTACCAACCTTCGCATGAAGCAAAAACTCGTAACTAATGGCTTCAAAGCTCTCCATCACCTTTCCCCCTCCTACCTCACCTCTCTTCTCTTCTACAGCCTAGCCCAGACACTCTGCTCTTCTGGGGCCTCAGATCTCCTCACTGTGCCTCGTTCTCCCCTGTTCCGCCGTCGACGCCTGTCACACGCCCTACCTCTCTCCTGGAACGCCCTCCCTCCACACATTCGCTAAATTAGCTCTCTTCCCCTCTTCAAAGCCCTAGTGAGATCTCACTTCTCCAGGAGGCCTTCCCAGACTGAGCCCCCTTTTCTTCTGCCCCTCCTCCCGTCGCCATCGCTCCTACTCCCCGCCCTCTGCTCTACCCCCTTACCTCCCCCACAGCATTTGTGTATATTTGTACCTATTTATTCCTCTATTTTATTAATGATGTTTACATATCTATAATTCTGTTTATTTGTTTTGATGCTATTGATGCCTGTCTACTTGTTTTTTTTTGTCTGTCTCCCCCTTCTATACTGTGAGCCCGTTGAGTGGGAGGGATTGCCTCTGTCATCGATTGTACTTTCCAAGCGCTTAGTACAGTGCTCTGCACACGGTAAGCGCTCAATAGTTATGACTGACTGAATGAATGAGTCAGAATCACCTGCGTTCTAATTCTGGATCCGCCTCATGTCTGCTGTGTGACCATGGACAGTCATTTAAATTATCTGAGCCTCAGTAACCTCATCTGTAAATTGGGGGTAAGACTGTGAACCCCATGTGGAACAAGTATTGTGCCCAACCTGCTTATCTTGTATCTACCCCAGCGCTTAAGAAAGTGCTTGGGAAATAGTAAGAGTTTAGTGTGTACTACTATTATTATCATTATCATTATTATTCTCCCAAGGGCTTAGTCCACACAATAAGCGTCAATAAATATGATTCAAGATTAATTGATAGTAAATTGTATTGTGTTAACCTAGCCCAGTAGACTGGAAAGCCTACGAGAGCAGGGATTTCAACCTTTTACACTATTTGTCTTCTCTCAACATTTGGGAAGAACTCTTACAGGGAGGAATTGCTGATAGTGCCAGTGGCTGTCCAAAGCTGGTCACACTCTCTCAGCCCTGCCTGTCATTTAGCCTCTGCAAGGGATTCCGGGACCCACTGAAGGCCAGAGTGACTGTCCACAGTGCTGACGCTATAATAATAATAATAATGGCATTTAGTACGTGCTTACTAAGTGCAAAGCACTGTTCGAAGCGCTGGCGAGTTACAAGGTGATCAGGTTGTCCCTCGGGGGGCTGACAGTCCTAATCCCCATTTTACAGATGAGGTAACTGCGGCACAGAGAAGTTAAGTGACTTGCCCAAAGTCACAGAACTGACAATTGTTGGAGCCGGAATTTGAACCCATGACCTCTGAATCCAAGGCCAGTGCTCTTTCCACTGATCCACGCTGCTTCTCCCTGAAGCACCGTAGCCTGGAAGATAGTTGGCATGGTAGCGAGGTTTCATGAGGAAGAAGGAGAGGTGTGTGATGGCTGGGCACCACTGAACTGGAAAACACCATCCCACCTGCTAGCACCTCTGCCCCGCTGGGGGCCGCGGCTCTGGTCCGAACCCCTACTTAGATCCCAGACTGGGTCCATGTCTTCCATCCTCGTCTTTGTCTCCCCCCCCGCCCCCCGCCCCTCCATCCCACTCACACCGGTCACTCTCACAGGTGCAGCGTGGGGCTGGGGGTCGCTGACATCTGCAGGAATGGGCTGGTCCCCTCTTTCCCCTCAGACCCCTCGAGTCGGTCAGCCAGGAAGGAACGGAGCAGAACCCTGGGTCCCTCTCTACTCTCCCTCAGACCCTGATAAGCTCTCCAGAAGGGGCCCCGTCCCTGTAGATAAAGCAGGAGCTGCTCCGAGGGGGATCACTGGAGAATGACTCGAGGTCCTGCTGAAGGACATCGTGGACTGGACAAGCCAAGCACCCCATGGTCACCTGTTTTCTGAGGCTCCTTAGAGACGAAGGAGCTGTCCCTGCAGCATCAGCGATAGTGCCGGCCCTCGGGGTTCCCGTGGAAACAGCAGCATCTGCATCCCTGCGTCCCAACGGTTCCTGTTTTCAACGACAGTCTTAAGCCACTATGAATGGTTTCACCTTTGTCTAATTCACAACCTAAGACTCTCAATCTGTCAGACATTCAGCCAATCGTAACATTTTATTTTGGTCTTTGTGAAGAGTTTACTATATATCAGGCACTATACTAAGTACTGGAGTAGTTACAGGCTAATCAGATTGTCCAGAGTCCATGTCCCCCATGGGTCTCGCATTTAAATCCCCATTTTTCAGATGAGTGAACTGAGTCAAGGAGAAATTAATCGACCATGCCCAAGGTCACACAGCAGACATGTGGTGGAACCGGGATGAGAACTCATGTCCATTTGAATCCCAGGTACTCACTCTACCCACTAGGCAACGCTGCTTCTTCTGACTTGTCCTGATTGCAAATTCGTTGAAGCTCTGTTCATACTGACTATATAAACTGTACTCCTGAATCAAACGGCTGTCCACTTTTCCATCTTTTCCTTCTCTCCTTCCTCCTCTACGTAATTTATTCTGCGTTTATCTCCCCCATTAAATCACAATCTCCAGGAGAGCAGGGATAATGCATTTTATTTCTTTTCAACTCTCCTGAGAGCTTGCTAAAGTGCTTTGTACCCAGGATGTGATCAATAAATATGATGGATGGATGGATGGATGGATGGATTGATTGTTGAATGGATGGATCAAGTGATGGATGGAATCCTTGTTGGGAGGCACGGATTTGACAACTCAGAAGTAAGCCGGGGAATTTCCATGATTGCTTCCCTTCCCCCTTGTCACTGAGATATTTTTCGATTTTCATAACCACCAAGACTGATCTTAAAATTCATATAATCGTCGTTATTATCATTATTAGTTGTATCAACATTATAATTATTGAGTTGATTAAGAATTTGCTTGCAAAAGACTGCCAAACGCTTGAGGTGAAATAGAATGATCAGAAGAAACATACTTCCTGGTCCACGCGGCTCAGAGGGTAAGAGAAAGAGAGCACACATATTAAATCTGATTTGCAAAGAGGCCCAGAGAGGTTACGTTGCTGGATCAAAGTTGTCCAGCATGCCAGTGGCAGAACTGGGCAAACATCTTAGGGCTCCCAGACACATGCTGATTCCATCAAGTCTTGATATAATAATAATAATGATGACGGTATTTGTTAAGCGCTTACTATGTGCAAAGCACTGTTCTAAGCTCTGGGGAGGCTACAAGATGATCCGGTTGTCCCACGGGGGGCTCACAGTTTTAATCCCCATTTTATATATGAGGAAACTGAGGCCCAGAGAAGTTAAGTGACTTGCCCAAAGTCACATAGCTGACACTTGGCGGAGCCAGGATTTGAACCCATGACCTCTGACTCCAAAGCCCAGGCCCTTTCCCCTGAGTCACGCTGCTTCTCCATTTTCTCCATTTGATGACCCGTAAACAATGAATTGTCAGTCACACATGTCTTAGCAGCTTCCCTCCCAGACAGTGACAAATCCTCAGTCGCTGTACTTTCTCTTTGCATTTGTAGGCTAGCTGATGAGGAATGGGATAATCAGTGAACGGAAGCAGGCATTTTGTCCCATAGAGGCGGGACAAGGAATTTCCCCTTTAGGATTCTGCCCAGGGAGACCTTCATGTCCCGGTTCCTCAGGCTGTAGAGGTGGGGATTCAGAGCGGGTGTGAGCACGGTATAGAAGATGGACACCAGTAGATCGAGCGCCGAGGGTAAGTCTGACACGGGCTAGAGGTAGGCAAAGGCGGCTGAAGAGTGAAAGAAAATGACAACGACGAGGTGAGGCAAGCAAGTGGAGAAGGCCTTGGCCCAGCCCATGGCGGCCAGCATCCTCAGCACGGCCCAGAAAATGTGGACGTATGAGACGACGATGGAAACGAAGCTGACAACAGATATCCCGGCATTCACGCTTACGTCGATGGAAACGTGGTCTTCCTAGCCGTAAATCTTCAGCAGAGCGGGGACGTCACAGAAGAACTGTTGGACGACGTTGGGCCCAAGGAAGTTCAGTGAGAAGGTCGAATATGAAAGTGGAGATGCCAAATAGCATCCCGCTGAGACAGGAGGCGGTCCGCATCTTTCTACAGGCCATGTTGTTCATGATGACATCATAGAATCAAGTGGCAGAGCAGGGATTAAATCCGCCCCCAACCTGGATTTACTGTACTGAGCACTTCGGAGAGTTCAGTTTAACAGAGTTGTTAAACACATTCCCTGCACCCAGTGAGCTTACAGTCTACAGGGACTCCCCTTCCATTAGGCCATGATGCCTCCCCCAAACTGGATTGTCAGTCCTACTTCAGTCTTAGCCGCCTCCCTCCCATACCTTGGCAATTCATCAACTTCAAGCGTTTTCTGGGAACTCTTTAGGACAGCTACGTATCTGGCTAGGTTCAAGGGCAATTCCTTGGTTAAGTGATGGTGTGAGATTATTTGCACAAGGAAGGAGACATTTTGTCTGAGAGCGGAAGCTGGGTGTGTGACTCTTTTAGGATCTTGCTCATGTCGGCCTTCATATCCCGGTTCCTCAGGCTGCAGATAAGGGGGTTCAGGGAGGGGGTCACCATCTTATAGAACACGGACACCAGCAGGTCCACGATCAATGAGGAGTCTGAAGGCGACTTGCTGTAAACAAATGCACCGGCAGAGAAGAAAACAGTGACAACGACGAGGTGGGGCAGGCAGGTGGAGAAGGCTTTAGCCCGGCCCTCGGCGACCGGAATCCTCAGCAAGGCCCAGAAGATACGCACATACGAGACGGCGATGAGAATGAAGCAGACGACGCCTAACACTACCCCGGCGGTGACGCTCATATCGATGGCGACGTGGTCATCGGAGCAGGTGATCTTCAGCATGGAGGAGATGTCACAGAAAAACTGCTGGACTACTTTGGATCCACAGAAGGAAAAGGAGAAGGTCGACGCTAAAGACAAAACTCCAAGCAGGCCCCCGCTAAGCCACGAAGCTTCAGCCATCTTCCCATAGGCCCCTAGAGCCATGACGACCTCGTAGCGCAGGGGGAGGTAGATGGAGGCATAGCGGTCGTAGGACATGACCGTGAGGACCAACAGCTCTCAGCTGGCAACCCAAACCACGGAGAAGACCTGGACGGCACAGCCCACTAGGAAGATGGATCTCTTATTGGTCAGGGAGGGGTGGATGGATTTGGGGACTGTCACGGAGATGAGGAAGAGGTCTATGAGGGACAGGTTCCTGAGGAAGAAGTACATGGGGGTGTGGAGGCGCCGGTCGAGGGTGGTGACGACGATGAGAAGATTCCCCGTCAGGGTCGCCCCGTAGACCAGGAGGAACAACGTGGCATGGACCAGCTGCAGCTCCCGAACCTCCGAGAATCCCAGCAGGAGGAATTTCCTCACCGTGGACACGTTGAGAATGTCCTGCAAGATGTTCTTCGGGATCAAGATAGAACCTGATTTCAGACAGGGATTAAAAACATTTAGGGAGAAACTCACGTGGCAAGATAATTCTTTTTTCGGGAAATGAACCTCAATCAATTCATTAATCCATCAGTGGTATTTATTGAGTGCTTACTGTGTGCAGAGCACTGTACTAAGCACTTGGGAGAGTCCACTACAACAGAATTGGTAGACACGTTCCCTCTCCAGAACCAACTTGCAGTCTAGAAGGGGAACCTCACCTCTTCATCTCGTCCTGCCTCCTGTATTAATTCAGGACAAAACGGAAAACTTTCCACGTTGATGATGTCTATTGTATTCTGAAACATCAGCAGAGATTGTGTCCAGTGTTCTGCACACACTAAGTGCTCAATACGTTCCACTCATTGATTTGGGCTTATAGAAACTTAGAACGCAGGGGTTGTGTAATCACAAAACTATGTGTTTACAGAAGGCTGGTGTTGTATAATTCACTTTGTCAGACACTATACTCATGCACCAGAGCCATATCTTCCTGCAACATAGCAAACCGCGTCCAAACAGGCTCCTTGTGTAGAATGGAAGTTTGCAAATTATCAGACGGCCTCCTAACCAAGACACGTTCCAGCAAAAACAAGGATTATGGCAAAACTGAGTGTATCAAGAAGCTCTTACTCTCAGGATTTTTTAATGGTATTTTCTAAGGGCTTACTATGTGCCGGTCACTGTACTAAGCCCTGGCGGGAGGGGGATGATGCAAGCAAATCGGGTGTCCTGGAATGCCCTCCTTCCGCACATCCGCCAAGCTAGCTCTCTTCCTCCCTTCAAAGGCCTACTAAGAGCTCACCTCCTCCACGAGGCCTTCCCAGACTGAGCCCCCTCCTTTCCGTCCCCACAGCACATGTATAGGACAATGTTTGTACAGATTTATTACTCTATTCATTTTACTTGTACATATTTACATATTCTATTTATTTTATTTTGTTAATATGTTTTGTTTCGTTGTCTGCCTTCTCCATCTAGACTGTGAGCCCGCTGTTTGGTAGGGACCGTCTTTATATGTTGCCAACTTGTACTTCCCAAGCGCTTAGTACAGTGCTCTGCACACAGTAAGCGCTCAATAAATACAATTGAATGAATGAATGAATGAGTGAATGACACAGGCCCTGTCCCACACGGGGCTCACAGTCTTAATCCCCATTTTATGGATGTGGTAACTGAAGTACAAAGAATTGAAGTGACTTACCCAGTGTCACATACCAGATAAGTGGCAGAACTCCCCTATTCCTAGTAGGATCTTTCCCCTCCAGACGCCTCCATGAGGCCCCGAGATCTCCCTTCCCGAGAAGCCCGCTATTGGGCTCCAATGACCTAAGTCAGGGCTCGTGGTCATCACACCCTCCTAGACATCTTCATCCCTGTCCGAGGACACCGGGGCCAGCCACCCGCCTCCTCTGCAGACCCCGCGGCCGGTGAGAAGCTCGTGTATCTCCCAGATGACCCTCTAGGGTTGATCTCTCTGATGACCATCCAACGCCCCCGGACTGGGTCCCCTCCCTTGATCACTAGACTCATCCCTCGAAGCGACCTCTAGTCCGTCCAGTTAGCCAACCAGGGCCGTGGGACACTGTGTTCCCTTTGCTTCCCCCGCCCAGAAAAGCGACCTTCTTTGGGGAGCTCCCACTCCCTCCTTCCCTGGGTTAGGACCGGATGTGACTGATTGGGAGGAGGTGTCGGTTTAGGAGGAGGTGTCGGTTTCCTTCTCGCCCCCCAATGTCGCTTTCGCACTATCCCTCCTCCCCCTTCCCTTTCCTTCCCTTCCTTTGAAGCCCACATTATTCGCCTCTACCACCCCCTCCAGATTCTTGTAGCCGTCATCTACCGCCCTCCCGGCCCCACTTCCAACTTCTTTAACGACTTTGACCCCTTCCTCACCTTCCTTCTCTCCTTCTCCATGCCCACTCTGATCCTCGGAGACTTCAATATCCACATGGATATCCCTAACGACTCCTCTGCCGCCCGCCTTCTATCTCTCCTTGACGCTGCCAACCTCTTCCACCACCCCACCTCGCCCACTCACCAACTTGGTCATACCCTCGACCTCATCATCTCCTACCGCTGCACTGTGTCCACCCTCACCAACTCTGTAATCCCTCTCTCTGATCATAATCTTCTCAACTACCTCCTCACTCACACTCCTTTCCCCTGTAAATCCGTATTATTCCATCACAGAGATCTCCGCTCTCTGGACCCCACCCATCTTTCGGAGTGCTTCACACCCCACCTCGCCGCCCTCTCCTCTCTACCCAGTCTTGATGATCAGATTACTGCTCTCAACTCTACCCTTTCTACTCAGCTAGACTCACTCGCTCCCCTTTCCCTTCGCCGCTCTCGCACCACTAACCCACAGCCCTGGATCACTGACACTGTCCGCCTCCTTCGCTCTTATGCTCGAGCTGCCGAACGCTGCTAGCGAAAGTCTAAACACCATGCCAACCTCGTTCACTTCAAGTTTATCCTTTCCTGCCTTAACTCATCCCTCTCTTCTGCCAGACAAAACTATTTCTCCTCCCTTATTGACACCCATGCCCATCACCCCCGCCAGCTCTTCCGTACATTCAACTCCCTTCTCAGGCCCCCGGTTCCTCCCCCTCCTCCTTCCCTCACCCCCAACGATCTGGCCTCCTACTTCATTAACAAAATTAAATCCATCAGGTCCGACCTCCCCAAAGTCTCTTCCCCCCTTTCTCCATCCCCCCGGCTCTCAACACTCTCTGCTACTCTCCCATCCTTCCCAGCGGTATCCTCAGAGGAACTCTCCTCCCTCCTCTCAAGTGCTACTCCGGCCACCTGTGCTTCTGACCCCATTCCCTCTCATCTTATGAAATCTCTCGCTCCATCCCTTCTCCCCTCCTTAACTTCCATCTTCAACCGCTCACTCTCCACTGGTTCCTTCCCCTCTGCCTTCAAACATGCCCATGTCTCTCCCATCCTAAAAAAGCCCTCTCTTGACCCCACCTCACCTTCTAGTTATCGTCCCATATCCCTCCTACCATTCCTTTCCAAACTCCTTGAACGAGTTGTCTACACGCGCTGCCTAGAATTCCTCAACAACAACTCTCTCCTCGACCCCCTCCAGTCTGGCTTCCTTCCCCTTCATTCCACGGAAACTGCCCTCTCAAAGGTCACCAATGACCTCCTGCTTGCCAAATCCAACGGCTCATATTCTGTCCTAATCCTCCTCGACCTCTCAGCTGCCTTTGACACGGTGGACCACCCCCTTCTCCTCAACACGCTATCTGACCTTGGCTTCACAGACTCTGTCCTCTTCTGGTTCTCCTCTTATCTCTCCGGTCGTTCTTTCTCAGTCTCTTTTGCAGGCTCCTCCTCCCCCTCCCATCCTCTTACTGTGGGGGTTCCCCAAGGTTCAGTGCTTGGTCCTCTTCTGTTCTCAATCTACACGCACTCCCTTGGTGACCTCATTCGCTCCCACGGCTTCAACTATCATCTCTACGCTGATGACACCCAGATCTACATCTCTGCCCCTGCTCTCTCCCCCTCTCTCCAGGCTCGCATCTCCTCCTGCCTTCAGGACATCTCCATCTGGATGTCCGCCCGCCACCTAAAGCTCAACATGTCGAAGACTGAGCTCCTTGTCTTCCCTCCCAAACCTTGTCCTCTCCCTGACTTTCCCATCTCTGTTGACGGCACTACCATCTTTCCCGTCTAACAAGCCCGCAACCTTGGTGTCATCCTCGACTCCGCTCTCTCATTCACCCCTCACATCCAAGCCGTCACCAAAACCTGCCGGTTTCAGCTCCGCAACATTGCTAAGATCCGCCCTTTCCTCTCCATCCAAACTGCTACCCTGCTCATTCAAGCTCTCATCCTATCACGTCTGGACTACTGCACCAGCCTTCTCTCTGATCTCCCATCCTCGTGTCTCTCTCCACTTCAATCCATACTTCATGCTGCTGCCCGGATTATCTTTGTCCAGAAACGCTCTGGGCATATTACTCCCCTCCTCAAACATCTCCAGTGGCTACCAATCAATCTGCGCATCAGGCAGAAACTCCTCACCCTGGGCTTCAAGGCTCTCCATGACCTCGCCCCCTCCTACCTCACCTCCCTTCTCTCCTTCTACTGCCCAGCCCGCAACCTCTGCTCCTCTACCGCTAATCTCCTCGCTGTACCTCGTTCTCGCCTGTCCCGCCATCGACCCCCGGCCCACGTCATCCCCCGGGCCTGGAATGCCCTCCCTCTGCCCATCCGCCAAGCTAGCTCTCTTCCTCCCTTCAAGGCCCTGCTGAGAGCTCACCTCCTCCAGGAGGCCTTCCCAGACTGAGCCCCTTCCTTCCTCTCCCCCTCGTCCCCCTCTCCATTTTACCTCCTTCCCTTCCCCACAGCACCTGTATACATGTATATATGGTTGTACATATTTATTACCCTATTTATTTATTTATTTATTTAACTTGTACATTTCTATCCTATTTATTTTATTTTGTTGGTATGTTTGGTTCTGTTCTCTGTCTCCCCCTTTTAGACTGTGAGCCCACTGTTGGGTAGGGACTGCCTCTATGTGTTGCCAATTTGTACTTCCCAAGCGCTTAGTACAGTGCTCTGCACATAGTACGATTGATTGATTGATTGATTCCCCCTGTCCTCCTCACCGAGTAACAATTTTCTCGTTCTCACTGTGTTACTTTTGGCAACTACCTGCCTTCGCACCTACTCAGCCCACCCATGCCATTGGGTTGTTTACTCCTCTCCACAGGCGTTTCCTCTCCCATGTACCCTATAACAGTTTCACCTTTCTCCAGAACTGCTATCCACAGGACTCCCTCTACCGCCTCAGGAAAAATTCAGCCAAAAGCCCCTGGACTCTCTCTGCCATTAGCCGTTTTGATTAGATTGACCCATGGACAATTCAGCCTTCTACTCCGGGCATCACCCGTTTATTTTATTGTTGCTATTGCATGTTAATTGTTAACTGCTGTCAGTGTTGTCATTTACCTCGCTGACCTCACCATGACCTTTCAATTTCCCTGCTCCCACTTGCCCATACCGGTCCTCACCTGTCCCTTCCCCTCTTCCACCCAGTTCTTTCCCTCACTTTGCTCCGCCCCATCCATTCTCACCGTTCCCTCCCTAGAATCCCTCTGTACCAGCGCCAACCCTCATCCCCCTCCTCTTGCGCAGTTCCCCGCCAAACCCCTCCATTCCAAACCCTTCCCTCACCTCCTCCCCGCCCCCTTCCCATCCCAGTTCTCCCGTCTCATCTTCACCCCTCATCTCCCTCCTCCCGCCCAGGCCCCTGCCATCTCATTCCCATCCAAACTCTCCCCACCCCCGCACTCTTCCTCTCCATCCCCTCCCTCCACAGCTGCTAACAAGGTTTGTCTATGGAACACCCGCTCAATCATAGGTAAGCTCTCGTTCATCCTTGACCTGTTCCTTGCCCGCTCTCTCCTCCTCCTCGCCCTCACTGAGACCTGGCTCACCCCCAACGACACGGTCTCTTCTGCTGCTCTCCCCAGCGGAGACCTCTTCTTCTTCCACTTCCCCAGACTCACCGGGAAAGAAGGAGGTGTCGGATTCCTTCTTAATCAATCAGTCAATCAATCAATCGTATTTACTGAGCGCTTACTGTGCGCAGAGCACCGTACTAAGAGCTTGGGAAGTACAAGTTGGCAACATATAAAGACAGTCCCTACCCAACAGTGGGCTCACAGGCTAGAAGGGGGAGACAGGGAACAAAACCAAGCATATTAACAAAATAAAAAAATAGAATAGATATGTACAAGTAAAATAAATAAATAGAGTAATAAATATGTACAAACATATATACATATATACAGGTGCTGTGGGGAAGGGAAGGAGGTAAGATGAGGGGGAATGGAGAGGGGGACGAGGGGAAGAGGAAGGAGGGGGCTCAGTCTGGGAAGGCCTTCTGGAGCAGGTGAGCCCTCAGTAGGGCCTTGAATGGAGGAAGAAAGCCAGCTTGGCTGATATTGGGAGGGAGGACATTCCAGGCCAGGGGGATGACGTGGGCCTGGGGTCGATGGCGGGACAGGCGAGAAGGAGGCACGGTGAGGAGATTAGCGGCAGAGGAGCGGAGGGTGCGGGCTGGGCTGCGAAAGGAGAGAAGGGAGGTGAGGTAGGAGGGGGCGAGGTGATGGAGAGCCTTGAAGCCGAGGGTGAGGAGTTTCTGCCTGATGCGCAGATTGATTGGTAGCCACTGGAGATTTTTGAGGAGGGGAGTTATATGCCCAGAGCGTTTCTGGACAAAGACAATCCGGGCAGCGGCATGAAGTATGGATTGAAGTGGGGAGAGACACGAGGATGGAAGATCAGAGAGGAGGCTGATACAGTAGTCCAGACGGGATAGGATGAGAGCTTGAACGAGCAGGGTAGAGGATTGGATGGAGAGGAAAGGGCGGATCTTGTCAATATTGCGGAGCTTAGACCGGCAGGTTTTGGTGATGCCTTGGATGCGAGGGGTGAATGAGAGAGCGGAGTCTAGGATGACACCAAGTTTGCGGGCTTGTGAGACGGGAAGGATGGTAAGGCCGTCAACAGTGATGGGAAAGTCAGGGAGAGGGCAGGGTTTGGGAGGGAAGACAAGGAGTTCAGTCTTGGACATGTTGAGTTTTAGGTGGCGGGTAGACATCTAGATGGAGATGTCCTAAAGGCAGGAAGAGATGCGAGCCTGGAGGGAGGGGGAGAGAGCAGGGACAGAGATGTAGATGTGGGTGTCATCAGCGTAGAGATGATAGTTGAAGACGTGGGAGCGAATGAGGTCACCAAGGGAGTGAGTGTAGATCGAGAACAGAAGGGGACCAAGAACTGAACCTTGGGAAACCCCCACAGTAAGGAGATGGGAGGGGGAGGAGGAGCCTGCAAAAAAGACTGAGAATGAACGACCGGAGAGATAAGAGGAGAACCAGGAGAGGACGGAGTCTGTGAAGCCAAGGTTGGATAGCGTGTTGAGGAGAAGGGGGTGGTCCCCAGTGTCGAAGGCAGCTGAGAGGTCGAGGAGGATTAGGATAGAGTATGAGTCGTCGGATTTGGCAAGCAGGAGGTCATTGGTGACCTTTGAGAGGGCAGTTTCCGTGGAATGTAGGGGACGGACGCCAGACTGGAGGGGGTCGAGGAGAGACCCACCCCAATGCACCCCAATGCCGCTTTCGCACTATCCCTCTTCCCCCTTCTCATTCCTTCCCCTCCCTTGAAGCCCATATTATTCGCCTCTACCATCCCCTCCCAATTCTTGTAGCCGTCATCTATGGCTCCCCTGGCCCCACTTCCACCATTTTTAAACCATTTTTACCCCTTTCTCACCTTCCTTCTCTCCTTTTCCATGCCCACTCTGATCTTCGGAGACTTCAACATCCATATGGATGTACCCGATGACTCCTCTGCCGCCCACCTTCTATCTTCCTTCACTCTGCCAACCTGCTGCTTCACCTCACCTCGCCCACTCACCAATTTAGGCACACCCTCGACCTCATCATCTCTTACCGCTGCACCATCTCCACCCTCACCATCTCTGAAATCCCTCTCTCTGATGTTAACCTTCTCACCTGCCTCCTCTTTCACATTTCTCCCCCCGTAAATGATAATGATAATCGTGGGGAGCGTGGGAAGGCGCTGAGACAGGGAGTATGTGCACACAAACCGTACCCAACGGCTCAAAGCCAAACAGACTCAACAACAGGAGATAAAGGGACCAGGGCAAGAAAAACAAGCTTGCACCTGCAAGGCTCGGAGGCAACCTCAAGGCCATATCCGCAGCCAGCGATGGTTGGCAACGGGTGGCTGGGGGCGAGCCAGAGCAAACGCTCCGTGATGGACAGAGCTGTTGCTAGGCTAGTGGCTGGAGGGCGGCGAGTGAGTGTGCTACATGGCCTGAGAAAACCCTGCCCCCGGGCAACGGGGGGTATAAGAGACGAACAAGACAAGGGGGGGCACAGGCGCTCTCTCTCCCTCCCTCTCTCTCTCTCGCTCTCTCTCTCTCTCTTTTAACTATGTAATCGCTGATAGAAAATAAACGGCAACCAAGCTTTGGACCTCTGGCTGACTCTTCCTGGTGTGAACACGCAGCCCGCGTCCGGAGACGTCCGAAGACCCGGAGAGGGTAAGAACCCGAGAGTTGCCCCCGAAACCGCGGGGAGCAACGACTGGCGCCCAACGTGGGGCTCGGGTACCCCCATTAGGGAAGACCAGGAAGAGTGCCCCGTAGGCCAGGTAAAGGTCAGGCGGGAAGATGGGGACGGTACGATCGCTGCCCATATATAAGCCAGAAGATAAGGAATTGTACACCCGGCACTGTTACAAGATATTGAGAAGTAAAGATTGAGTAAGTAAAGATTGAGAAGTAAATATTGAGAAGATTGAGCTGAAAACAATAAGGGAATTTATAGGGAAGGTAACTGTGACCTCCCCGTGGATATTTGATTCCGGGATCACGGAAGAGCGGTGGGACGTTATTGGGGAACAGATGACGGCCTATGAAGACTCCCACCCGGGGGAGCTAAAGGACGTGGACTTTCTTATAACACGGTATCCTCCGTGCGGCCTTTCAAGGGCCAGAGAGACTCGTTCGTAAGTTTGACGCGACCTGCCAGACTGACAAGGAGGAAGCGGGACAGGAAAGGGAGAACAGCCGACAACCCGAGGAGACTGGTCAGGCCGAGGCAGAGACACCCCCCCACGGGCCCCGAGTTACCACCGCATCTACCCTGATCTCGGGCCTTACACCCAGAGTGAAATGCCCAACGCCGAGCGGGAAAGAGGAGGTCAGGCTACACAGACGGAGGTTTAGAGTGAGATAGGGGATACGCGGGAACAGTTCAGGCAGATGGGTGTGGGGAGCCCGAAACCGATCGTTAAAAGTGGGAAGGGGACGAGAGCGATATCAGCCCTACAGCTGGCTCTGGAAGAGGAGGCGGCGGCGAGGGGAGAGGACGTCACGGGATGGGAGGTATTCCCCGTGATAGAAAGACCAGACGGGGAACGAGGTTTCGCCCCGATACCTTGGGTGAAACTCAAAGAGTTGAAGGCGGCGTGTGCCGCCTACGGTCCCAGCTCCCCTTATGTGAGCCAGCTCCTGGACACTATGTCCCTGGAAAGCGTTTTGATCCCGAATGATTGGAAATCCCTTGCCCGCGGGTGTTTCGATCCCGGACAGGGCCTTATATGGATGTCTGAGTTTACCACCGCTGCGAAAGAACTAATATGCAGACGGGGTTTCCCGAACCCCGCCGAGGCTTTTGCAGCTATGACCGGGACGGGACAATTCGAGACTGCTGAGACGCAGGTCAACTACGATCCCGAGATGTATATGGTGATTGCCAGGGTTGCCCTAACTGCCTGGCAAAAGGTTTCCGAGAAAGGGGACCATCGCTCCCCCTTAACGCAGATCAGACAGTGCCCGGACGAGGCGATTCAAGATTTCGTTTCACGCATGCAGTCCGCGATCACCAGTATTATAGGGGATCGGGACGGCGCCGAAATTGTATTGAAACAGATGATCCGAGAGAACGCGAATAGTGCCTGCAGGAAAGCATTGGCAGGGCTGCCCAGAGAGACCACTTTGGGGGACATCCTGCAAAGATGCGAAGGGGTTGGAGGAGAAGAGTACAAGGCGCAGATGCTTGCGGGGGCAATAATGAAAGGATTATCGGGAGTCGGGGAAAGGGGGCGACAGTGCTTTCAGTGCGGGTGGATGGGACACCTGATGGCTCAATGCCGAGCTCAGGACAAAAGTGGCCCCCCAGCACAGTCGAGAAAGGGTGTGACTTGCTTTGAATGTGGGAAGCACGGGCATTATGCGAAACAATGCCGCTCGAGGCGGAGACCCCGAACGGCGTCGGGAAACGGGTGGAGGGGCCCCGCGCGGGACCCGAATCACGCGTTCCCCGTGTCAGCCGCGGGAGAGAGCCCGAAAAGGGTTTCTCTCATAGAGGAGTACCAGAGGCTTCGGTCCCGGGAGCCACTTGGACTGAAGTCCGATGCCTGGCCCCAGTGGGAATCCGACCAGGGGACACTGTAAACGTCCCAGTACAGCCCCTCCTCTGGAGGGCCCTAGTGGTGGGGCTTCAGACAAGAGCGGCGGGGGTCGTTCATTCGTCCGAACGGGGGGAAGGGCCCGGGAAGATTCCCCTCACCAACCATCATCCATATGGCATATACCTGGGATCGGGAAAGGTCATTGCTCGCGCTACGCCCCTTGACCCCCCGTCCCTTGATCCCCCGCCCCCAGCCATTGGAATAATACAAGAAATAACCCTTGATAAACCCTGGCGAACCTTCTTAGTTGAGGGAAAGCCCCTTAAAGGGCTCCTGGACACCGGGGCCGATCGCTCCGTTATTCAGGATTGCTGCTGGGCAGCGGAGTGGCCCCTAGCAAACCACTCAATGGGGGTGCAAGGCGTGGGGGGACTGCAAGCCGCAAGAGAGGCGGGCCGTTCGTTGATTTGGTCTTGCCGGGGAAGGCAAGATGCCTTCGTCCCGCTGTGCGTTCAAGGGCTCCGTATGAATCTGTGGGGGACAGATGTGCTGCAGGGGCTGGGAGCCCACCGTATAGATGAAGCTGATCCTTTTTAGGTGGGGCCACTGGGTGCCGGGGCTTGTCTACACCCCCACTGTTATGGCTTCCACACCCACCGGTATGCGTGGACCAGTGGCCCCTGACCAAGGACAAGCTGCAGGCGCTGAGGGAACTAGTTGTGCACCAATTTGCACAGGGGCACCTAGAGGAATCGTTCAGTCCCTGGAACGCCCCCGTATTCGTTATAAAAAAGAAAGCCTCGGGGAAGTGGCGCTTCCTCATGGATTTAAGAAAAATCAATGCGGTCATTGTGCCAATGGGACCCCTACAACCCGGATTGCCCTCCCCTAACATGATTCCAAAAAATCACCAGATCCGGGTCATAGACATTAAGGACTGCTTTTACAGCATCCCGTTACACCCTGACGACAGGGTGAAGTTTGCTTTTACTGTCCCGAGCCCGAATTTCGCGGAGCCAGCACTCCGGTACCAATGGAAGGTGCTGTCACAGGGCATGTCTTGTAGTCCCACCATATGCCAGTGGTTCGTGGGGCGGATACTCACCCCTTTCCGCAAGGAATACCCGGGGGCGACGATCGTCCATTACATGGACGACATCCTTCTGGGTATGCCAGACCAAGGGCAGGTACAGACGCTCACCCGGCGAGTGGTGACAGCCCTCGCAGCCCAGGGTTTATTCGTAGCACCTGAGAAGGTACAAGAATCAGCCCCGTACACGTACCTTGGGTTTGACATCACTGAGACCCGGGTGACTCAAAGACCACCCCAAATTGACCCCCGAAAATACGTCACGTTAAACGATATGCAGGGTTTAGTAGGGAGGATTCAATGGATGTGCGCGAGAACGCCCATCCCCTCCGCCCTCATGCAACCCTTGTACGATCTCCTAAAAGGAGACCCCAATCTTAAATCGCACCGCGAATGGACGGAGTCCGCGAAAAGCGCACTCCGAGAAATCACACAGCGGTTGGCGGGTAGCCATACTTGTCGAGCTGAACCCCACCTCCCCATGGAGGTCACGATATTTCGGGAGGGTAGCCTTTTCGCGGCTGTACACCAAGGGGCCGAGATTCTCGAATGGTGTTATCCTCGGAACCCCTCCCTTGTTCTCCCAAAGGAGACTGAGCTTCTCGGTCGCTTTTGCCAGAATGCCATACAGAGGGTAGTGGCGATCTCAGCCACTTACCCTATAGTCCATGTCGGGATAGCCATGGGAGACCTTGAGGCAATAGCCAGGGACAGCTTCCTGTGGGCCATGCTCCTACAGCGGGCCACCTTTACCGAACGCTCCCGGTTGACTCTTAGCCACTTATACGAGGGATCGGACATTCTGACCCCTCGGGTGATCTCCGATACTCCGGTCGGAGGAGACAATGTCTTTACAGACGCCACCAAGGAACACCGGGCGGCAGTTTTCAATCAGACCACCGGTGCCTTGTCGGTGCTCGACACAGCATACGGCTCGACTCAGCGAAATGAACTTTTCGATATCATATGGGCAATGACCAACTACCCCCAGGCGATCAACATTATCTCGGATAGCCTGTATGCCGTTAATCTTGCCCGGCGAATCGAAACCTCCATACTTTTCGACCGGCACTCGGAGATTGGGAACATGATCTCTCAGCTTCAGGCTGCCGTAGCGGCTAGGGAATGTAGGGTATACCTCATGCACGTCCGTTCCCACACGGACGGACAAGGGCCGATCTTTGAAGGCAACCGCACTGTGGATGCCAGCCTACACCCCGCAGGGCCGTCACTAATGGGGCTGGATGCCGCGGCTGTGGCGCATAGGGAGTTCCATCTCCCGGCTACCTCGCTCCGCCGGCTGTATGGGGTCACTAGAGAGGAAGCCCGGTCTATTGTCCGGCGCTGTACTCGCTGTCTTCAGTTCACCCCACCCCCGGCAGGGTCGACGGGTGTGAACCCCCGGGGGCTCACGCCGAACGAGCTGTGGCAAATGGATGTCACCCATTGGGGGACCTCCACGGTTCATATGACCACTGATACTTTCTCCGGATTCATGATGGTGACACGCCAAGCCGGAGAGGCCGCAAAACATGTGCAAAACCATTTGTACCATTGCTTTGCCACTATAGGCACACCCCAGGAGATAAAGACCGATAATGGCCCCTGCTATGTCTCCAAAGCCATGTCCCTCTTTTTCTCCTCCTGTGGCATCTCCCACATTACCGGGATACCTTACAACCCCAACGGTCAAGACATAGTGAAAAGGGCAAACAGGACGCTGAAAACTCTCCTGCAAAAGCAGGGGGTGGGGAAGCGGGTCACGCAGTGCGCCCTAGACAAGGTAACGTGCACCCATAACTTTCTATCTGTCGATCGGGAGACGGGAATCTCCCCCGCCATGCGGCAACTCTGCCACAGGTCCATGACCGTGAAACCCCGGCGCCACCACCCGCACGCACGCACTACGGGGCGAGCGATGTGGCGTAATGTGGAGGGCGATTGGCGCGGTCCTGATCCGGTACTAATTCGGGGTCGAGGGTATGCTTGTATCTCCACAGGTGACGGCCCCGTTTGGATCTCCTCGCGACACCTCCGCCTCGTCGAGGAAGACGATGCCCAGCCGCAGGGGAAGTCCCAGCGCCCTGATTCCCCTCCTCCTCCCCCTCCTTCCCCTTCCCCTTCTTCTTCCCGGGGGCGCGGTGGGGAGGGAGGCCGGGACGCGGATTAACTGGACTGCTCTGGTAAATAGCCACCTGAAGGATGTTGAGGAGCAGAGCGGGGTTTGGAGGTGGGCCCTCCTCGCCAGTGCGCCTTTGTTACGCATGGTCTCCTGGAAGGTGGACTCCCCCCAACTCTCATTCCAAGGGAACGTGACCAAACTCACGGGCCAGCACCGGGGTCAGTCCCCAGACACAGACCAGGGTGAGATCCGTATTCGGGGCGCTATCTTGCGCAGCACTGGTCCCCCCATATGCTGGTACACCGGCAATGGGGCTTCCTCGAACCAGCCCGAGGTAACCCGATCTTGTTTGCGGTTGCTAAATTTCACTTATACACTGGAAGTCAACATACCCCAAGGTCAGGGGCACCCCACACACCGAAACCTTACTCTGCTGGGGATCCACGGCACACTTCAGTGCACCCCCAGCGGCAAAAAATCCAGCGAGGGAAGCGGGGGGTACTTCGGCCATATCCGAAATGCGAGCTCGCTCCCCGGTCCCGGGAGAATGGGCGCCGAGGGTCAGGGTGGGGTTTGGATGCCTCTAACTGACTGTTCCACGGGCATATTCCGCTGTATTCCCCATAACGGTAACGGTAACCTCCTACTCTCCTGGGATAACCACGTTGGGGACCACACATATACGGAGGCGGCCGCGCCCGGGCTTTATGCGCTACCGTGGGGGACGCACCACCCCGGTCTCTGGAAAGCCTTTACTTCCCTGCGCTCCCCCACCGCGACTGTTAGGGTCCCCTCGTGCGCCTGCCCTGACGGGGCGACGTGCCAGGATTACCCTTTCTCGGTGTATCGTATTATTTTCCGTGAGGGTCTGAACGTTTCCCTGCACTTGCAGGGCAATTGCGCCGACCATGATTATGCCTTTCAAGGGAACGCCCACATCCCTGCCCCTTACGCGCTTATAGCCTGCCCGAGTACTGACCCCAGCTGGAACCTTACTGCCTCCCGGTCGGCTTATGGCGACTTCTCCTTGTCCACCACGGGTTCCTCCCGATGCGTCCTTATGTCTCGGGCGCGACCCATGACCACGGAGGGTGCGGCTGATTACGCCGTTTGGCTGGTCCGGCGGCCCTGCTACACCCTTATACCCGTTACGTCCGCTGACCCTTGGTTTTCCCAGGCCTCCGACCAACGGTGGCACACCCTAGCGACCCACTTGCGCGGCTTGCGCACCCGCAGGGAATTATTTGAGGCCATACTGGGTATCGCGAACCTCGTGTTTTCCGCCTTCCAGGAATGGCAAATCCTGAATCTGTACGATCGGACTGGTTTCCTCGCGTCTCAGCTCTCGGCCTTCATGCACTGCACCCAACTAGCGTGGGGGGTTCAGCGTCACCTGGACGCTTCCCTGCAGCAAGAGCTGATCGGCCTTGAGCATGTGATCGAAACGCTCGGCGACGAGGTTCGCCTCCTGTCCCTACGGCAGGCGGTGAAATGCGACTACCGGTATCGGCATGTCTGCGTGCTTCCGCTCCGCTGCAACGCCACCAACTCTTCGTTCCCTGCCTCCTGGGACGGAGTAAAGAAACACCTGGAGGGACTTTTCCTGGCCGCCAAACGTGACCGCCGAGTTACAGGAACTGTGACACCTTATCGACGAGCTCAACGCCCAGTCGCTGCGCTTCCCCAAGGCTTGGAACGACCTCGGCCGCGGGGAGGACGCGGTGGAGGAACTTTGGGACTGGATCAAACGCGTGATGCCAGGGGGATTGGCCCCTTGGCGGGTCTCGATCCTTGCCGCCACCGGGGGGGTTTTGCTTTTGCTCATGTGCCTCCCGTGCCTCCTTCGTCTCTTTTGCTCCATTGTTGCCCGGGTGGTTCGCGAGCTTAAGTTCGAGATGCTCCCATTGCGCGGATGCCCTTAGCGGTCCCCGCCATAACGGGAGGGGGACACGTGGGGAGCGTGGGAAGGCGCTGAGACAGGGAGTATGTGCACACAAACCGTACCCAACGGCTCAAAGCCAAACAGACTCAACAACAGGAGATAAAGGGCAACGGGGGGTATAAGAGACGAACAAGACAAGGGGGGGCACAGGCGCTCTCTCTCCCTCCCTCTCTCTCTCTCGCTCTCTCTCTCTCTATCTTTTAACTATGTAATCGCTGATAGAAAATAAACGGCAACCAAGCTTTGGACCTCTGGCTGACTCTTCCTGGTGTGAACGCGTGGCCCGCGTCCGGAGACGTCCGAAGACCCGGAGAGGGTAAGAACCCGAGAGTTGCCCCCGCAACCGCGGGGAGCAACGGATAATAGTAATGATAATGGCATTTATTAAGTGCTTACTATGTGCAATGCACTGTTCTAAGCACTGGGGAGGTTACAAGGTGATCAGGTTGTCCCATGGGGGGCTCACAGTCTTCATCCCCATTTTACAGATGAGGTAACTGAGGTGCAGAGAAGTCAAGTGACTTGCCCAAAGTCACACAGCTGACAATTGGCAGAGCCGGGATTTGAACCCATGATCTCTGACTCCAAAGCCCTTGCTCTTTCCACTGAGCCATGCTGCTTCTCCTCTGCTGATCTAGGGTTAGGTCTAGGGGAATCAATCAAACAAGGGTATTTGTTGAGTGCTTACTTTGTGCAGAGCACTGCACTAAGTACTTAGGAGAGTAAAATACAGAAGTGTTAGGGGACATGGTAATAATAATGATAATGATGGCACTTGTTAAGCGCTTACTTTGTGCCAAGCACTGTTCTAAGTGCAGGGGTAGATAGGCAGAAGGTAATCAGGTTGTCCCACGTGGGACTCACAGTCTTCATCCCCATTTTACAGATGAGGTAACTGAGGCACAGAGAAGTTAAGTGACTTGCCCAAAGTCACACAGCTGATAAGTGGCAGAGCTGGGATTAGAACCCACATCCTCTGACTCCCAAGGCCGTGCTATTTTCACCAAGCCATGCTGCTTCTCTAAATAATAATGATGGTATTTGTTAAGCGCTTACTATATGGCAAGCACTGTTCTAAGAACTGGGTTAAACAGGTTTTCCCCACTTGGGGCTCACAGTCTTAATCCTCAACTTCCAGATGAGGTAACTGAGGCACAGAGAAGTGGCTTGGCCAAGGTCACACAACAGACAAGTAGCAGAGGCAGAATTAGAACCCATGTCCTCTGATTCCCAAGCCCGTGCTCTGTCCACTAAGCCATGCTGCTTCTCAAGGAGCTTCTCAATGATCCTTGCCCTCAAGGAGCTTACAGCCTAATGGAGAAGTTTCATTTTGAAAATAATTCCTGAGAAAGCGCCACAACCTTTCATGGCCAGGGAATAAGAAGGATCTAAAGATTGAATTGTAGTTTCCAAGCGCTTAGTACAGTGCCCTGCACACAGTAAGCGCTCAGTAAATACAATTGAATGAATGAATTTGAAGGTAGAACCAACTGATAATACAGGCCTCTAGGCCGTAAGCTTGTTGTGGGCAGGGAACATGTCTACCAACTCAGTCTCTTAAGTGTTTAGAACAGTCCTCTGGGCACAGTAAGAGCTCAGCAAATATCATTGATTGATGGATGATTGAATACAGTTCAGGAGCTAGTGTCTAGTGCAGCCAATCTGGTGAAATCTGTCTCTACTGGATTTATATTTATGTAGCTATAAATCCTGGTTTCTTGTTTCACCAGCCATGCTGGTACCCTGTTATTGATTGCTGTATCTTAAATCTTCAGCTAATGGGAATCGGTTTTATAAAGTTGGTAATTAATTTGAAATTGATTTTTGTCTATAATTTGTTAAATCGGCAATATGGTCTGGGTGACTTCGTACTCAGAATAATTCAGTATTATATTTTTGGAGATTAATAAGGTCATGAGAGTTATCTTTATAAATGCTTACTTAGCTTTGGTTTGTTAGGACCTGAGAATATTAAAGAACACATGATTGAGAGCCTTTTCTCGTCACCTAGTACGCACTTAGTTAATACCGTAACTAATTATATTCTGAGGTAAGCACTGTAGCGTACTTAAACTTGAGTCAGGCAATGAATGGTTCCTACAAAATGCCTTCATTGTGTTTCGAATACCAAATCCTGTCAGTGTGACAGGTAAGTCAGGAAGTTGAAAACCTCTGCTGATGAGATTTATGAACTCATTAAGGAAAGTTTCCCAATCTAGTAACATCAAATTTCTCTTTCCAGACGACACCAAGATCGCACTGCACCTCAAAGATAATGGAGGTAAGTACCAATATTTTTCTTGTCATGATCCCAAGGTAATTTAAACCCAATCTCTTCCTCTTCTTTCATCTGAATCAGAAAATGAGTGAGCGATAAATTTCCTGGGATATCATTCGACCCTTCCGCTGCTTCTTCCTCTCATCCTCCCCTTCAAGTGGTTGGAAAGAAGAGCGGGGAATGGCAAGGGGCATAACAGCATGGCTCTGTGGAAAGAGTCCGGGCTTTGGAGTCAGAGGTCATGGGTTCAAATGCCGGCTCTGCTAATTGTCGGCTGTGTGACCTTGGGCAAGTCACTTAACTTCTCTGTGCCTCAGTTACCTCATCTGTAAAATGGGGATGAAGACTGTGAGCCCCCCGTGGGACAATCTGATCACCTCGTAACCTCCCCAGCGCTCAGAACAGTGCTCTGCACATAGTAGGCCCTTAATAAATGCCATTATTATCATTATTGTTATCACCTCCGATTTCCTTATGGCAAAGCCCAAGGTTAAACAGTTTAACTTACGGGTTCACACCCATTTGGAGGACACATTTTTTAACCAGTCTCCAGCAGTGAAAATGGTTTCTTCAAAGACAAAGTCATAAGAAGATAGGGAATCCGGAGAGTTGTTTATTTTTTTTCAAAATAGCACTTCCAGGCTGTTTCCTCCTATGATGTCTTATATCAAAGCTACATACCGCTAAAAAGGATTTTCAATTGAAGTGTGTTTAGTGCAGGAAAATGGTGGGGGGGGGGGAGGTGTCCTCATCTTCACACCATCATCTATTATGCAAATGGAAGTCATACTATACCATTGATCTAGACAGGGCTTTATGTTTATGCACATAGTAATGATTTCCTGTGCCCACTGAAATCCCCTGGGAGCCCAGTGAGACATTCTTGCTTTCAATAGTTGGGGACTTTTACATCCTGGATGCTACAAACTTTTATCCAGGGATCAAAGCTAACGATGCTGATTTTGAGTACTTCCCTGCAGTTCTCTGCACTGATGATATTCCTGCCGGACATATACTCAGTTTAATATTTTACAGTGGTTGCTTTGAGAGAGAAACTTCTTCGCCTTCCTTTGGAATATCCTCGTTGTCTTGGCAGCTGCAGTGTAGTTGGTTGCATGTAGGGTATTTTATTCCTTGTTGCAGCATTAATTTGAGGCTAGATGAGCTTTTTAGGAGGTCACGTGCAAGGGCATTGTCGTTCCGTGTAGCACTGATGGGGACTTTTGTCGTAGACTCAGAGTATTTGTCATAGGAATAATAGATATCGGGGGCCTTCTTAATATTTGTGGTACTTGTTAATCATTTACTATGCGCCACACATTAATCTAAGCGTTGGGGTAGATACAAAATAATCAAGTCAAGAAAACGTCCTGTCCCACAAGAGACTTGCAGTGTAAATAGTAGGGAGAACAAGTATTTAATTCCCATTTTACAGTTGCAGAAACTGAGGCACAGAGCAGTTAAGTGACTTCCCTAAGGTCCCACAACAGGCAGGTGGGAAAGCCAGGCAGGATTAGAACCCAGGTCTTCTGACTCCCAAGCCCATGCTCTTTACACTAGGCCACGCCGCTTCTTCTTTGTCCATGATCAGTCAGTCGATCGTATTTATTGAGCTCCTACTGTATGCAGAGTATTGTACTAAGCGCTTGGGAGAGGACGGTATAACAATATAACAGACACATTCCCTGCCCACAGTGAGATTACAGTTACATGGGGGCTGTGTCCAATCTGCCTATATTGTATCTACCCCAGCGCTTAGCACATAATAACATTTGTAAAAATGATATTAAGTGCTTTCTATATGCACTGTTGTAAGGCTCTGGGGTAGATCAGTTTGGACACAGTCCATGTCCCACATAGGGCTAACAATTTTAATCCCCATTTTACTGATAAGAGAACTGAGGCACAGGGAATTGAAACGACTTGCCCAAAGTCACAAAGCAGACAAGTGGCGAGCCAGGATTAGAACCCAGGTACTTATGACTATCAGTCACTAAACAAATGCAGCAATCATCATCACTGTTATAATCATTATTATTGGCAATATTCTAGTGCTTCCTCCTACCTGTAATTTATTGTAGTGTCTCTCTCCCCCACTAGAGTGTAAGAACTTTGAGGGCAGGAATCCTGTCTAGAAATTCTGGCTTAGAAATGTGTGTTTGTTAGACACTTACTATGTGCCAGACACTGTTCTAAGCGCTGGGATGGATACAAGCAAATCGGGTTGGACACAGTCTCTGCCCCACATGAGACCCACAGTCGTAATCCAGATTTTGTAGATGCGGAAACTGAGGACCAGAGAAGTTAAGTGATTTGCCCAAGGTCCCACAGTAGACAAGTGGTGGGCCCAGATTAAAAACCAGGTCCTTCTGAATCTCCGGCCTGTGCTCTAGCCACTGGCCCATGCTGCTTCTCAGTAGTGCCAAATGCTCTGGAGAGGTCTGCAAACATTGAAGAGGGGTCTTGATGCTGTTTCCTGCTTGCCTTCTGTCTCTGACTTGATATAGAGATCAGGTATCCAATACTTCATTGGGTCTGAAGCCACAGTTGAATTCTGTGACCATAGTTGAAGTGACCCTAGGACCAAATACTAAGTGCTTGGGATAGAAACATGATAATTGGGTTGGATACAGTCCCTATCCCGCATGAGGCTCATAGCCTTAATCCCCATGTTACAGATGAAGAAACGGAGGCCCAAAGAAGCTTGCCCAAGGTCACACAGTAGACAAGTGGAGGAGCCAGGATTAGAATCCAGGTCCTCTGACTCCCATCCCTGTTCTCTTTCCACTAGGCCATGCTGCTTCTCCTGCTTGGAGAGGTCAACTGATTCAGCCTGTTTGCCATGTTTCATGGCTATCCATCTTTCTGACTTTTGTCATCCTGATCATTTTCACTATTATTTTCATCATCCTGCCGGTCTCAGCTCCGCAACATTGCCAAGATCCGCCCTTTCCTCTCCATCCAAACTGCTACCCTGCTCATTCAAGCTCTCATCCTATCACGTCTGGACTACTGCACCAGCCTTCTCTCTGATCTCCCATCCTCGTGTCTCTCTCCACTTCAATCCATACTTCATGCTGCTTCCCGGATTATCTTTGTCCAGAAACGCTCTGGGCATATTACTCCCCTCCTCAAAAATCTCCAGTGGCTACCAATCAATCTGCGCATCAGGCAGAAACTCCTCACCCTGGGCTTCAAGGCTCTCCATCACCTCGCCCCCTCCTACCTCACCTCCCTTCTCTCCTTCTACTGCCCAGCCCGCACCCTCCGCTCCTCCACCACTAATCTCCTCACTGTACCTCGCTCTCGCCTGTCCCGCCGTCGACCCCCGGCCCACGTCATCCCCCGGGCCTGGAATGCCCTCCCTCTGCCCCTCCGCCAAGCTAGCTCTCTTCCTCCCTTCAAGGCCCTGCTGAGAGCTCACCTCCTCCAGGAGGCCTTCCCAGACTGAGCCCCTTCTTTCCTCTCCCCCTCGTCCCCCTCTCCATCTTACCTCCTTCCCTTCCCCACAGCACCTGTATACATGTATATATGGTTGTACATATTTATTACCCTATTTATTTATTTATTTATTTAACTTGTACATTTCTATCCTATTTATCTTATTTTGTTGGTATGTTTGGTTCTGTTCTCTGTCTCCCCCTTTTAGACTGTGAGCCCACTGTTGGGTAGGGACTGTCTCTATGTGTTGCCAATTTGTACTTCCCAAGCGCTTAGTACAGTGCTCTGCACATAGTAAGCGCTCAATAAATACGATTGATTGATTGATTGATTGATCATCCATCCCTGAGAAGAAGAAGAAATTCATTAATTTCACAGTCATTTCCAACTTCCAAGAGGCCATGCCTCTTAGCCTAGAACTTGAGACATGGAAATCAGGATAGTCATCAACTAACTGGAAGAAGGAGTATCACCTGAAAAATAAGGGCCAGATTAGTATCTGGAAGAGTGAGCCTCAGAGTCCCTCAGTGTCTTTATCTTGACTAAGTGTCCAAAAGTGTGATTTTCTAGGTGTAAAATCCGCTTCATTTTAGCAGTAGACCCAGCATCTGACCTGATAAGAAATTCCCTTTCCTTAGGCCATTTCTTTATACTTGCAATAAAAGAACTGAGAAACTTCAAAGTAATAGAAAAGCAAAGTCACTCAACAGGATTTCTCATTCCACACCCCTGAACTGGGTTTTAATCTAGGAAGTCATTCTTGATGAATTTTCAATTATACACTGAGTTTTTACGATGCCCCTTAGATTAGGTGTGGATAAAGCCGCCGGCACCAAAGGCCACTTCTTTGATATTTGTAAGGTTGATAAGCTTTTCAGACACAGCAGATGACTCGGGACAGATGAATACAAAATCCTGTGTCTTTTCAGGCAACATCCTGTAAAATTCTAATCAAAGGGACCTTTTATGATGAAAAATGAGGCCCTATCTGATCAGATTGGGTCTTATAGCATGGATGCCAGTAGCCAACTGGCTGGGTGGGAACAACAAAGGATTTCATATCAGCTCTTGATTTCCTTCCCCAGCTGGAACTTTGCAGGGCACATTTGAGGAAGTTAGTTCTAACTCAATTAAAATTCTAAGTTTCCAGCCCAAGTGTATGACAATCAACCCTTCTATCTCGTCTTGTGTATCACCCTCAGTGGGGCACACAATAGCATAAACGATTACTTGATTTTCCTCTCTGTGGTGTGGTTTTCCCTTTCCCTGTGCCGAAAGCAAAGCTTGGAATTCAAAGATAGATGTTTTTCTTCAAGGATCTTCTTTCTTCTGGCCAGGTAAGCCAGAACCTATGTGATTTGGTGGTCTCATTTCTGATAATGATTATGATCTAATCGTTATCGTATTGGATTACTGCTTGGGGTACCTCATCGGGACTTGTGGTCCCTCAGAAATGTTCCGTGAAGATCGGTTATCTCCAATTTATGCTCAGATGCTAAATGGAACCCTTTTCAATCTGTTTTGCTCTTCCAAAATGAGGAACTGGATGAAATGTCCATAGAATTCTGGTAAACTTACTTTTTCTGGATGTATCAGTCCCAGGGAAAAAACTATCTTCTGAACTAGGGAAAAATTTGATTCTGCCAGGGAATGATTCAGTTGAGACATTTTGTTATCTTAAAAAAAATTGGGGTTTTCTTTATAATGTGCTGTGAAGCTCTTCAACTTATATTAAAAGCACAGCAACAGAGTGAATTTTCAAGAAGTCACGTGGTATTTGGTAGGTGCTTACTATGTGCCAGGCACATTACTAAGCGCTGGGATAGATATAGGCTAATCAGGTTGGACACAGTCCATGTCCCACATGGGGCTCAGAATCTTAATCCCCATTTTATACATGAGGCAACTGAGGCATAAAGCCGTCAAGTGACTTTCCCAAGGTCACACAACAGACAAGTGGTGGAACCGGGATTAGAGCCCAGGTCTTTTTGACTCCCGGGCCCGGACTGTTTCCACTTGGCCACACTGCTTCTCTAAAAGGTCTTTCGATGACCTTTTAATTGAAATTGTTGGTGCTACCTTTGAATGACTGGGCTCGGAATTGTAGATGGCATTTTCCAGAGGAGGCTTTTTTTCAGAATTAGTTCAAGATGTGTAGCTAATAATGCAGAGAGTAGACTCTCAAGCATTTCTACAAAGTGATTACTTTGAACATTCTAATGAAGCCACACCTTTACTGGGTTGTTCTGAATAGCTGCTCTAACTCGAAATCTCTAAAATCAAGTTCAATCTGTCTTATTTTTGAACATTATCAAAAGTACATCTTCCGAAACACAGCTCCAGAAGCCTGCTCTGTGACTTCGTAATAATTCTGGGTATGGTATCTTTATTAACTTTTTAGTCATGATGGGTTAATTTCCTTTGAGTCATTCATCATTCAGCCAAATTATGATTTTCTTCTCACCCATCAATCACCTAGATTAAGGAACACAACTTTCGATATGTTATCTCAGTCTTTACCGGGCTTTAGATGTGTTTCTTTCCAGTTCACAATCTCAAAACCTAAGGAAAACTAACTTCTTTTTGACAGGCCATTGACTAGATATCACTTTCCATTTCAGAGTGGCATTAAACTTTGTGCCTCATCTGGCTGTCTCTTACAGCAGCACTAACCCTGGTGGAGGTAGGATGCTGTGCATGACAGCGCATTCAAATGTTTTTATATTGCCCAATGCAGTCTACTGAGAAGCAGCGTGGCTCAGCGGAAAGAGCACGCTGCTTTGGAGTCAGAGGTCATGGGTTCAAATCCCAGCTCCACCACTTGTTAGCTGTGTGACCTTGGGCAAGTGACTCAATTTCTCTGCGCTTCAGTTACCTCACCTGTAAAATAGGGATTAAGAATATGAGCCCCCCGTGGGACAACCTGATCACCTTGTAACCTCCCCAGCGCTTAGAACGGTGCTTTGCGCATAGTAAGTGCTTAATAAATGCTATCATTATTATTATTATTATTATCACTCTGGTGATAGGGGACTCCAGATGAGCTGAGGGCTCTGTTATTGTCTTGAAAATTCTGAGACCTCAAATAGCTTTTCTGCTAGCGTATGTGTACAAACACCCCCCCCCACACACACACACCCATCCATACATATATGTGGACTCACGTAATATCAAGTCACCCATTTAGAGTCTCCCCACTAGATTATAAGCTTAAGGACAAGGATCATGTCTACTCATTTTTTTTACCTTACTTGTTACACACCTACTATGTGTCTTTGGAAGGCCAAATGACTCAACATAGATGATCATATTTTGGACCCATAATCAGGAGGACTGATTCTCTGGAGAAGATACTATTGCCAGGAAAAGTCCAGGGAAACCATGGAAGAGGCAGACCGGCAGCCAGATGGATAGAAACCATAACAACGATAACAGAAGAACCATTAGAAAGGACTATGGCAGAGGACAGGACGTTCTGGAAAAAGTAGACCCATGGAGTCGCTGTGGACTCAGAAATGACTTGACGGCACTTAATAATAACAATAATACTACGTGTCAAGCACTGTTCCAAGTGCTGAGGTAGAAGCAAGTTTATCGGGTTGGACACAGTCCCTGCACAACATGGGGCTCACACTCTAAGTGGGTGAGGGGAGGATTTAGTCCTCATTTTACTGATGAGGTAACTGAGGTACAGAAAAGTTAAATGACTTGTTAAAGGTCACACAGCAAGCAGGGTTTAGAATCCAGGTCCTCGGACTCCTAAGCCCATACCCTTTTCACTAGCCTATCTGTCATTTATTCTTTTAATATTAATGTCTCTCTCCCCCTCTAGAGTGTAAACTCATTGTGAGCAGGGAATGTGCCTGCTATATTGTTATACTGTGCTCTCCCAAATGTTTAGTACAGTGGTCTGCACAAAGTAAGCACTCAATAGATATGATGGATTGATTGCTATGTTCCAAGCACTGTTCAAGCACTGGGGTAGCTAAAAGGTAATCAGGTTGGACACAGTCCATGTCCCACAATGGGCTAACAGTGCTTGGGAGAGTACAATTACCTCCTCCAGGAGGCCTTCCCAGACTGAGCCCCTTTCTTCCTGTCCCCCTCATCCCCTCCTCCGTCCCCCCATCTTACCTCCTTCCCTTCCCCACAGCACCTGTATATATGTATATATGTTTGTACATATTTATTACTCTATTTATTTATCTATTTATTTTACTTGTACATATCTATTCTATTTATTTTATTTTGTTAGTATGTTTGGTTTTGTTCTCTGTCTCCACTGTTGGGTAGGGACTGTCTCTATATGTTGCCAACTTGTACTTCCCAAGCGCTTAGTACAGTGCTCTGCACACAGTAAGCGCTCAATAAATACGATTGATGGTGTTGATGATGATGATAAAACAGTAGACACGTTCTCTGCCCACGAGGAGATGAAATTTCTGAGTACGAGAGACAGTAGGAGTGAGGAGTTAACTGTCATGATGTCAGGCAATTACCTGGTATTAATTCTTAACATCCTTGCAGTTTGCTGGGGCCGAAAGTCATGCTTCCTGTGAAAACCATCACCTGTTGAATCACCTTTGAACAGGGAGATCGTTAACCCCAGTGCTTAGGCAAAGTTTTGGTCTTCTTCATAAACCTCCAGCTTTGCCTCTCTTTCTATTACCCCCCCACAGAGACCTCCGCTCTCTCGACCCCATCCATCTCTCTCCGCTCATCACACCCCACCTTGCCTCCCTATTCTCTACCCACTCTTGATGACCAGATTACTGCACTCTATTCCACCCTCTCTACTCAACTCAATTCAGGTCACTCGCTTCCCTTTCATTCATTCATTCAGTCGTATTTATTGAGCGTTTACTGTGTGCAGAGCACTGTACTAAGCACTTGGGAAATACAAGTTTGCCGCTCTCGCACCACTAACCCACAGCCTTGGATCACTGCCACTGTCCTCCTCCTTTGCTCGTATGCTCGAGCTGCTGAACATAGGAGGCCTTCCCAGACTGAGCCCCTTCTTTCCTCTCCCCCTCGTCCCCCTCTCCATCCTCCCGTCTTACCTCCTTCCCTTCCCCACAGCACCTGTATATATGTATATATGGTTGTACATATTTATTACTCTATTTATCTATTTATTTATTTATTTTACTTGTACATTTCTATCCTACTTATTTTATTTTGTTGGTATGTTTGGTTCTGTTCTCTGTCTCCCCCTTTTAGACGGTGAGCCCACTGTTGGGTAGGGACTGTCTCTATGTGATGCCAATTTGTACTTCCCAAGCGCTTAGTACAGTGCTCTGCACATAGTAAGCGCTCAATAAATACGATTGATTGATTGATTGATTGATTGAACGCTGCTAGGGAAAGTCTAAACACCAAGCCAATCTTGTTCACTTCAAATGTATCCTTTCCTGCCTTAACTCTGCCCTCTCCTCTTCCAGGCACAAATATTTTTCTTCGAATCACCCCCTCCCCTTTCTGCATCCCCCGAGCTCTCAGCCCTGTCCTCTACTTTCTCATCCTTCCCAGCAGTATCTTCAGAGATCTCCCCCCTCCTTTCAAGTGCCGGCCCCTCTACCTGTGCTTCAGACCCCATTCCCTCTCATCTTATAAAAGTTCTCGCCCCATCCCTCCCCTCTCCTTAACTTCAATCTTCAACAACTCACTCTTCAATGGCTTCTTACCCTCTGCCTTAAAACATGCCCACATCTCCCCATCCTAAAAAAAGCCCTCTCTTGACCTCATTGCCCCTTCCAGTTATCGCCCAATCTCGCTCCTACCTATTTTCCAAATTGCTAGAGCAAGTCTTCTACACTCGGTGCCTCGAATTCCTCAACTCCAACTCTCTTCTGGACTCCCTCTAATCTGGCTTCCATCCCTTCCACTCCATTGAAACTGCCGTCTCACAGGTCACCAATGACCTCCTTCTTGCCAGATCCAATGGCTCCTACTCTATCCTAATCTTCCTCACTTCTCAGCTGCCTCTGACATTGTCGTCCATCCCCTTGTCCTCAACACGTTATCCAACTTTGGTTTCACGGACTCCGTCCTCTCCTCTTTTTCCTCTTATCTCTCTGGCCATTCATTCTCAGTCCCCTACGCGGGCTCCTCCTCCCCATCCCATCCCCTTACTGTAGGGGTTCCTCAAGGGTCAGGTCTTGGTCCCCTTCTGTTCTCCATCTATATTCACTCACCTGGTGAACTCATTCTCTCCCAAGGCTTCAATTATCATCTCTACTGGGAGGATATCTAAGTCCTGGAAAGAAAGAGCTTGATGTAGTGGAAAGAGAACGGGCGTGGGAGTCAGAGGTCATGGGTTCTAATCCCAGCTCCACCACTTGCCAGCTGTGTGACTTTGGGCAAGTCACTTCACTTCTCTGAAACTCAGTTGCCTCATCTGTAAAATGGGGATTAACACTGTGAGCCACATGTGGGACAACCTCATCACTTTGTATCTCCCCAGCGCTTAGAACAGTGCTTTGCAAAAGTAGGAGTTTAACAAAAGCCATTATTATTATCGTTATTATCTATATCTCCTGTCCTGTTCTCTCTCCCTCCCTCCAGGCTCGTATCTCCTCCTGCCTTCAGGACATCTCGAACTGGTTGTCAGCCCGCCACCTAAAACTCAACATGTTCAGGACTGAGCTCCTTATCATCCCTCGCAAACCCTGTCCTTTCCCTGATTTCCCCTCACTGTGGACGGCACTACCATCTTTCCCGTCTCACAAGCCCACAACCCTGGTGTCATCCTTGACTCCGCTCTCTCATTCACCCCATACATCCAATCTGTCACCAAAACCTGCCCGTCTCACCTTCGCAACGTCGCCAAGATGTGCCATTTCCTCTCCATCCAAATGGCTAACTTGTTGGTACACTCTCTCATCCTATCCCGACTGGATTACTGCATCAGCTTCCTTTCTGATCTCCCATCTATAAGTCTCTCCCCGCTTCAGTCTATACTTCACTCTGCTGTCCTAATTATCTTCCTACAGAAACCCTTTGGGCATGTCATTCCCCTCCTCAAAAATCTCCAGTGGTTGCCTATGAAACTTGGCATAAAGCAAAATCTCCACAATATTGGATTCAAAGCTCTCCAACACCAGGCCCCCTCCTACCCCACTTCCCTTCTCTCCTTCTGCAGCCCAACACGCAGATTCCGCTCCTCTGGGGCTGCTAACCTCATTACTGGGCCTTGTTCTCACCTGTCCTGCCGTTGACCTCTGGCCCACATCCTACCTCTGGACTGGAACACCCTCCTTCCTCACATCCACTAAACTAGATCTCCTCCCCTCTTCAAAGCCCTACTGAGAGCTCACCTCCTCCGGGAGGTCTTCTCAAACTTAGCCCCCCTTTTCCTCTGCTCCTCATCCCCTCCCTAATGCCCCTATTCCCACTCTCTGCTCTACTGCATTACTCTCCCCACAGCAGAGATGATACTGACTCCTGTCTACTCGTTATGTTTTGCTTCCTGTCTCCCGACTTGTAGACTGTGAGCCCATTGTTGAGTAGGGATTATCTCCGTCTATTGTCGAATTGTACTTTCCAAGCGCCTAGTACAGGGCTCTGCACACCATAAGCGCTCAATAAATACGATTGAATGAATGAATTAGGACCCACGTCAATTCGACTCCTGGGCCCATGCTCTTTCCACTAAGCGACGCGGCTTTTAATTTAGAGAAATTATGATTCTGACCCTGGTCATCCCAGTTGCGTATGGAAATTTCCCTCACCTTTCCCCTGCTCCTCTCCGGAGTCACCAGACCTGTCCTGAGCTGGGGAGCACCGACCTCTACTGAGAGAGAGGCTCATTCCATCTCGTCGGTCCTGGATGCGGGTGGCGGTGACAAGAAGTTCTGGGTGAGGTGTAAGAGATGTCAGGATCCTTCCTCCCCTTCCTGGCTCTCCGGATGGCTGTGCCGTCCCCTCAGACGACGGCTGGGTTATTTCCTGGGGGATTCCCCGTGGGAGGACGGGCCCGGGGCTCCGCTGAGACCGCTGACTCTCCAGAAATCTCGGAAGACCGGGATCGTGGGCTCCCTGTGGCCCCAGCCCCCACAACCTAAATGATTGCCCAGTCCCATGTGGTTCCCACTCTGGGACCCCTTCCTATGACAACACCAACTGACTAATCACTCCTTTTCTGTTATTCATTCATTCATTTAATCGTACTTATTAAGCGCTTATTGTGTGCAGAGCACTGTACTTGGCTTTTGTACAGTACAATTCGGCAGTAGATAGAGACAATCCCTACCCAACAACGGGCTCACAATCTAGAGGGGGGAGACAGAGAACAAAACAAAACAAGTAGACAGGCGTCAATACCATCAAAGTAGGTAAATATAATTGTAGATATCTACACATCATTAATAAAATAAATATATTTTATTTTATTTTATTTATTTATTTTATTTTTATTTTAGAGCGTTCAGAGTAAGCTCTGAGTTTTGGAGCTTCATCTCATGCCAGGGCCTAGGACCATCTGAAATCTGCAGAAATCCAATTTAGACATTCCACTCTAGACTGTGAGCTCATCATGGGGGGGGAATGTGGCTACCAACTCTATTATATTCTGATATCGTACTCTCCCATGCGTTCAGTACCAAGGTCGTCACATAGTAAGTGCTCAATAAATATGATCGATAGATTGATATACATTATTTTCCCCTACTGAATTCCTATCTGCATTCTCCATTCCTCCCAAACTCACCAACTCACTGTGCCTCGCTCCCAACTCCCCCCACTCAGACCCCTACCTCGCCACTTTTCCCCCACTTGGAATTCCCTCCCCCTTCATATCCACCAGAACACAGTGCTTCCCATCTTCAAAGCTCCTTCCTAAAACTCTATTAAATCCACGGGACTGTCCCTGATTATTTTTTTCATAAAGGTACGTGGTACGTGTATGCTATTTTCCAGGGACCATTCTAAACACACACGCTAGTCAGGTTGGACACAGTCCCTGTCCCGCATAGGATGTCCAGTCTTAATCCCCATTTTACAGATGAGATAGTTGAGGCAAGAAGTGAAATGACTTGCCCAAGGTCACATGGCAGACAAGTGGTGGAGGCGGAATTAGAACTCCGGTTCTCTGACTCCCAGGTCCATGCTCTCTCAACTGGGCTATGCAGAGCACTGTACTAAGCGCTTAGAAAGTACAATTCAGCAATAAAGAGAGACAATCACTGCCCACACAGGGCTTACAGTCTAGAAAGGGGAATACCGACATCAAAATAAGTAAACAGGCAGCAATATAAATAAATAAAATTATAGATATGTACACATCAGAACAGGTATACTGGCATCAAAATAAATGAATGAAATTATATCTATATACATAAATACATATGTGCTGTGGGGTGCGGATATGTAGGGGAGAAGAGCAAAGGGAGTGAGTTGAGGTGATGCAGATGGGAGGGGGAGCTGAGGAAAAGGAGGGCTTAGTCTGGGAAGGCCTTCATCTGGATCCTCTTGCAAGGTCCAGAGAACGGCTGGACCACCATCTTTCTGAATTGTCCCCGCCCCTTACTCCCACCAGATTCGAATTCATATCGTTGCAGGCTCTCTTCCCACCTTGGCTTTTGTTTCTCCCGGAATTGGAAGAACTGTGCTGGATGTGTGGCGTTCTAGGTGCCATGTGAAGAGTTCAAAGTCTTTCATTTTCCATTTACGACTTTAGTTTCTGTTGAGACAAAGGCCAGTCTGTTTACAGACACACTTGACTGCTTCTGATACTTTCTCCTGCTTGTTGTTGTTTTAGGAGTAATGTGAAGAGTTCAGAGTCTCTCATTTTCATTTATGACTTTAATTTCTGCCGAGACAAAGGCCATAATGTTTGCAGACATACACCTGACTGCTTCTGATTCTTTCTCCTGCTCTTCCGTACATTCAACTCCCTTCTCAGGCCCCCGGTTCCTCCCCCTCCTCCTTCCCTCACCCCCAACGATCTGGCCTCCTACTTCATTAACAAAATTAAATCCATCAGGTCCGACCTCCCCAAAGTCTCTTCCCCCCTTTCTCCAACCCCCCGGCTCTCAACACCCTCTGCTACTCTCCCATCCTTCCCAGCGGTATCCTCAGAGGAACTCTCCTCCCTCCTCTCAAGTGCTACTCCGGCCACCTGTGCTTCTGACCCCATTCCCTCTCATCTTATGAAATCTCTCGCTCCATCCCTTCTCCCCTCCTTAACTTCCATCTTCAACCGCTCACTCTCCACTGGTTCCTTCCCCTCTGCCTTCAAACATGCCCATGTCTCTCCCATCCTAAAAAAACCCTCTCTTGACCCCACCTCACCTTCTAGTTATCGTCCCATATCCCTCCTACCATTCCTTTCCAAACTCCTTGAACGAGTTGTCTACACGCGCTGCCTAGAATTCCTCAACAACAACTCTCTCCTCGACCCCCTCCAGTCTGGCTTCCTTCCCCTTCATTCCACGGAAACTGCCCTCTCAAAGGTCACCAATGACCTCCTGCTTGCCAAATCCAACGGCTCATACGATGTCCTAATCCTCCTCGACCTCTCAGCTGCCTTTGACACTGTGGACCACCCCCTTCTCCTCAACACGTTATCTGACCTTGGCTTCACTGACTCCGTCTTCTCCTGGTTCTCCTCTTATCTCTCCGGTCGTTCTTTCTCAGTCTCTTTTGCAGGCTCCTCCTCCCCCTCCCATCCTCTTACTGTGGGGGTTCCCCAAGGTTCAGTGCTTGGTCCCCTTCTGTTCTCAATATACACTCACTCCCTTGGTGACCTCATTCGCTCCCACGGCTTCAACTATCATCTCTACGCTGATGACACCCAGATCTACATCTCTGCCCCTGCTCTCTCCCCCTCTCTCCAGGCTCGCATCTCCTCCTGCCTTCAGGACATCTCCATCTGGATGTCCGCCCGCCACCTAAAGCTCAACATGTCGAAGACTGAGCTCCTTGTCTTCCCTCCCAAACCTTGTCCTCTCCCTGACTTTCCCATCTCTGTTGACGGCACTACCATCCTTCCCGTCTCACAAGCCCGCAACCTTGGTGTCATCCTCGACTCCGCTCTCTCATTCACCCCTCACATCCAAGCCGTCACCAAAACCTGCCGGTCTCAGCTCCGCAACATTGCCAAGATCCGCCCTTTCCTCTCCATCCAAACCGCTACCCTGCTAATTCAAGCTCTCATCCTATCCCGTCTGGACTACTGCACTAGCCTTCTCTCTGATCTCCCATCCTCGTGTCTCTCTCCACTTCAATCCATACTTCATGCTGCTGCCCGGATTATCTTTGTCCAGAAACGCTCTGGACATATTACTCCCCTCCTCAAAAACCTCCAATGGCTACCGATCAATCTGCGCATCAAGCAGAAACTCCTCACCCTGGGCTTCAAGGCTCTCCATCACCTCGCCCCCTCCTACCTCACCTCCCTTCTCTCCTTCTACTGCCCAGCCCGCACCCTCCGCTCCTCCACCACTAATCTCCTCACTGTACCTCGCTCTCGCCTGTCCCGCCATCGACCCCCGGCCCACGTCATCCCCCGGGCCTGGAATGCCCTCCCTCTGCCCCTCCGCCAAGCTAGCTCTCTTCCTCCCTTCAAGGCCCTGCTGAGAGCTCACCTCCTCCAGGAGGCCTTCCCAGACTGAGCCCCTTCTTTCCTCTCCCCCTCGTCCCCCTTTCCATCCCCCCGTCTTACCTCCTTCCCTTCCCCACAGCACCTGTATATATGTATATATGGTTGTACATATTTATTACTCTATTTATTTATTTATTTATTTTACTTGTACATTTCTATCCTACTTATTTTATTTTGTTGGTATGTTTGGTTCTGTTCTCTGTCTCCCCCTTTTAGACTGTGAGCCCACTGTTGGGTAGGGACTGTCTCTATGTGATGCCAATTTGTATTCCCAAGCGCTTAGTACAGTGCTCTGCACATAGTAAGCGCTCAATAAATACGATTGATTGATTGATTGATTGTTGTTATTAAGCTCAAGCTATGGACCAGACACTGTACTAAGGGATGGTGTCGATGCAGACTAATTAGGTTAGGCACAGCCTCTGTCTTACTTTGGGTTCACTATTTTAATCCCCATTTTTCAGATGAGGTCACTGAGGCACAGGGAAGTGAAGTGACTTGCTCAAGGTCATATAGCAGGCAGGTGGGGAAGTCGTGGTTATAACTCAGCATCTTGTGACACCATGCCCTGCGCGCTTTCCACTCTTCACACTGCTAATCAGGTTTGTATGCTTTGCTCTAATAATAATAATAATGATTGCATTTATTAAGCACTTACTATGTGCAAAGCACTGTTCTAAGCGCTGGGGAAGTTACAAGGTAATCAGGTTGTCCCACGGGGGGCTCACAGTCTTCAACCCCATTTTACAGATGAGGGAACTGAGGCCCAGAGAAGTGAAGTGACTTGCCCAAAGTCACACAGCTGACAATTAACAGAGCTGGGATTTGAACCCGTGACCTCTGACTCCAAATCCCGGGATCTTTACACTAAGCCACGCTGTTTCTCTCTAGAATTAAAGGTCTGGGTGGTTTAGTTCAGGGGTTCCTGCTTACATAGTTTGTGAGCTCGATGTGGGCAGCGAACGTTTCCACCAACAACACGTAAACCCCGAGTGCTTAATACAGTGCTCGGCACAGTAAGTGCTCACTAAATACCATTGTTACCGTTAAGTAGAGTTTTTTTTCAGGGTCCCACTAGTGAACTGGGAGTGATTACCATGTGGGACAGGAACTGTGTCTACCCCAGCGCTTATTTCAGTGCCTGGCACATAGCAAGGGCTAAACACCTACTGTTTAAAACATTTGATAGTTTGGTTGAGTGATCGATTGCCTGAGTCTTCCCTAGAATAAGGTGATGTATTTCCTACAGAACTTTTCCCCCAAAGGTTCCCGTCCCCAGGATGAACATTTTGTGTCCCTGTTTCTCAGAGCCATCCTCCGACTCCCAGCACCGTCCTCAGAGTAGTCTTCATGTTCCGGTTCCTCAGGCTGTAGATGAGGGGGATCCGGGACGGGGGCACCGCGGTGTAGAATACGGACACAAGCAGGTCCAGCGTTAAGGAGAAGTCTGAGAGCGGCTTGAGGTGGGCGACAGTTTCCGTCGAGATGAATAAAATCACCATGGCGAAGTGGGGCTTGCAGGTGGTGAATGCTTTAGCCTCGCCTGAAAGATGCGCACATACGAGACAGCGATGGAATCGAGACATGAGACGTTCAGAATGGCGGAGAAGACCGTGACTCCAATTTTCTTGAGGTTCCCACTGGGGCCTGAAAGTTCTATCATTTGGGGAGTGTCACAGAAGAAATGGCGGATCACATTGGACCCACCGAAGCTGACGGAGACGGTGGCGGCCGTGTGAGTGACGGTGCTCACGATACCACCCAACCAGGAGGCGGCGGCCATCTTCCCACAGGCCCCTCGGTCCGTGATGACCTCGTAGCACGGGGGGCCGCAAATGTTGGTGTAGCGGTCGTAGAACATGGCCGTCAAGAAGTACAGCTCAGAAAAGGCGAACAGCTGGAGGAAAAACAATTGAAAGATGCAGGCTAGAAAGGAGATTTCTCTGCTGTTCGTCAGGGAGTTTTGGATGGATTTAGGGACGGTGACGGAGATGAGGCAGAGGTAGTGGACGGACAGTTTCCTGAGGAAGAAGTGCATGGGGGTGTAGAGGCGCCGGTCGAGGGCGGTGACAGTGACGATGAGGAGATTCCCCATCATGGTCCCCAGGTAGACCAGGAGGAATAGCGCGGCCTGGACCAGCTGCAGCTTCCAGACCTCCGAGAAACCCAGCTGGAGGAATTCCATCACCGCCGTGCCGTTGGCCATTTTCTTCCCAGAGATAAGATGACCTATGGTTTTTAACCATTACAAATGTGTCAAATCATCACACAGTAAGCTCTTTGCAAATACGTTTACTACTGTTCCTACTTTCTTCCGTTGGGCAAAATCATGGTGACACATGTTTGACTCTCCCAAGTGCTAACTTAGTACAGTTCTCTGTACATGGTCAGTGCACAATACATGCTATTGATTGATGGCTTGATTAATCAATGGCTGCTTCCACTTCTAGAATATGAACTCCTTGTGGACAAGGAACATGTCAACCAACTCTGTTGTACTATACTCTCCCTAGTGCTTAGTACAGTGCTTTGCACGCAATAAGGGCCCAATAGATACGATTAATTGATAGCGCTCAATAGAAATACCATTGATTGATCAATTGATTGATGACACACAGCCACTTTGAGGTTACCCATTTTTAATAGACTGTAAATACATTAATAATAATGCATGGAGACTGTCTGGATCCTTTCAGGAAAAATTTCTTCTTGTGGTATATGCTAAGTACTAACTATGTGCCAGGCACTATACTAAGCTCTGGGGTAGATTCAAGCTAATCATGTTGGACAGAGTCCCTGTCCCATATAAGGCTCACAGTCTTAATCCCCATTTTACATTTGAGGCAACTGAGGCACAGAGAAACCAAATGAATTGTCCAAGGCACACAGCAATCGTCAGAGCCAGGATTAGAACCCAAGTCCTTCTGGCTCCCAGGCCCGGGATCTTTCCACTAGGTCACATTGCTTCTCCGCTGTGACCACTAAACCCCACACCCAACATTTCTCCTGACAACCTGATAACTGATACAGTAGCACATACAGTTCTCACGTACGGGTCAGAAACTGAGATGGTAGGGATTAAGTTGACCAATCTCATCTGCCTCCTCTTTTCCAAACATTGGAACCCTAAGAGCAAATCTCTGATTTTAGCCTTCTCTCTGTTCGATGAGAGGCCGGAACAAGTCGAGCCGTGGAGAGGATGGTTGTTTTATCCCTCTCCGGTTGGGAGGTGTTGCAGGGCATCGTTGTATCATTGTGTTCCCCCCGCCATCGCTTTTACTAATTGGGGTGCTAGTCCAGGGAGAGCCAAGGAGCTCAGAGACAGAGTGAAACCACGTGAGACACTGCCCCTCATGCCAGGCCTTTTCTAATCACCTGGCACACTTGGAGTTTTTTTGTTTGTTCGTTTTTATGGTATTTGTTAAGCACTTTCAAGAGTCAAACGCTAATAGTCAAACGCTATTCTAAGCGCTGTTTGGACAATCCACTTAACCAGTGGTCCAGGAGTTCACGTTCAGGTACATAGTAGAAGTCGTAATAGTATTTATTAAGCGTTTACTATGCGTTAAACACTATTCTAGGTGCTGTTAGGACAATCCACATAACCAGTGGTCCAGGAGTTCATGTTCAGGTACATAGTAGAAGTCATAATTGTATTTATTAAGTGCTTTATGTGTGCAGAGCACTGTACTAAGCACTTAGTGCAGTGCTCTACACATAGTAAGAACTCAGTACGACTAATAATAATAAATGATAGGAGAAAGTACACAGGTGGGGGATTAAACACATTCCCTGTCCCTGATGCAGATTACTATCTAAAAGTGGACAGAAATCACATCTACCAACTCTGTTGTATTGAATGCTCCCAAGCGCTTAGTACAGTGCTATGCAGCATCATCACCAATGGTATTTGAGTGCCTATCATATGCAGAGCACTGTACTAAGCACTTAATTCCATAGTAGATACCATTGATCGATTGATAGCTTCCCTTCTTCCTAGAAGAAGATTCACACCGGTAAAAAGAATATAGTAAGTGCTTAACAAATGCCATAGTCATGATATAGTGAGTGCTTAACAAATTCCATAATAACATAGTGAGTGCTTAACAAACGCCATAATAATAATATAGTGAATGAACAGTGCCCCAGCGCTTGCAACAGTGCCTAGTGGTACATAGGAAGAGCTTAATAAATACCATTATTGTTATTATTATTATTAAATCCCATAATGATGATAGTGAGTGCTTAACTAATACCGCAATAATAATGATATAGTAAGTGCTTAACAAATGCCATAATAATAACATAGTGAGTGCTTAAAAATATCATAATAATAATATAGTAAGTGCTTAACAAATGCTGCAATAATAATAGTGAGTGCTTATCAAATACCATTATAAGAATATAGTAAGTTCTTAACAAATGCCATAATGATAGTATAGTGAGTGCTTAACAAATGCCATAATAATAACATACTGAGTGCTCAACAAATCCCATAATGAGATAGTGAGTGCTTCACAAATACCATAATAATAATATAGTAAGTACTTAGTAAATGCCATAATAATAATGTGGTGAGTGCTTAACAAATGCCATAATGATAATATAGTGTGTGTTTAACAAATGTCATAATAATAATACAGTGAGTGCTTAATAATAATGTCATTATATGCTATAATAATAGCAGAGTGCTAAACAAATATCATAATAATCTAGTGAGTGCTTAACAAATACAGCAGCAATGATCATAATATTAATAATTATTATAAATCTAAGCAAATAATATAGGTGATTTTTCTGGTTCTAGAGGTTGAACATAACGGCCCATTGGGAATCCTAGTCTCTGTGAGCAGGCAGGATCCCCAGAGCATGGGAGAAGATGAGAGTCGTACTTTTTCAGGAGTTCATAAAACCTGCTCCTCTGTTTGTGCAGCACGTTGTTCTGAGAGTATTTGCCATCAGTTCTGGGTTCAGATGCAGAGACCATCAGAGATCTAGAACGCTTTCTAGAGATTGTGGGTGCGGTGGCAGAGATCCGGGTAATTGTGAGAGCTAAGGAGAGAATCCATCAATCAATGGGTACTTACTGGGTGCAGAGCACTGCAATAAGCGCTTGGGAGAGTACAATATTACAGAGCGGTTGACATGTTCGCTGCCCACTCCCTGTCTACTTGTTTTGCTTTGTTATCTGTCTCTCCCTTCTAGACTGTGAGCCCGTGTTGGGTAGGGATTGTCTCTATTTGTTGCTGAATTGTACTTTCCAAGCGCTTAGTAAAGTGCTCTGCACACAGTAAGCGCTCAATTAATACGACTGAATGAATGAATGAACGAACTTCCAGTCTAGAATTAGAGGCAGACGTTAGTCAAACAATCAGTGGTATTATCCAGAGCTCATTGTGTGCACAGCACTGAACGAACGATCGGAAGAGTACAGTATAACAGAGTTTGTGGACATGATCCTTGTCCCAATGAGTTTACACTGTACATGAAAAGGCAAACATTAGTCAATCAATCAGTGGTACTTATTGAGCGCTTGTGTGAAGAATACTGAATTAAGCAACTGGAAGAGTACAATATAACAGAGTCAGTAGACATATTCCTTGTCCACAACAAACTGACCGCCTAGAGGTTGCAAGCAAAGATCTCTTATTTCACTCCAGACCTGATTCTAAGAAGACCCTTGAGGAAGGTGAACTTGATTTTCCTGATTGTCATAATCGAGGTATTAAGCTAAGAAATTGAGATGCAGAGAAGCGAAGTGGCTGGCCCAAGGTCACACAGCAGGCAAGCGGCAGAGCCGGGATTATGCTCTTTCTATTAGACGAAGCTCAGGGTACTGTTTACAGGACAGGGTATGACTAGGCTGAGGAGAGATGTTCTGGTCTGAAACAGGGACCGAGAATGGAGAGGTTTTTTATGATAATGGTATTTGTTAAGTGCTTACTATATGCCCAGCACTGTTCTAAACCCTAGGGTAGATACAAGGTAATCAGGTTGTCCCACGTGGGGCTCAAAGTCTTCATCCCCATTTTACAGATGAGGAACCTGAGGCACAGAGAAGTGAAGTGACTAGCCCAAAGTTACACTGTTGAAAAGTGGTAGAGGTGGAATCGGAACCCATGACCTCTGACTTGCAAGCCCGGGCTCTACCCACTAAGCGACGCTGCTTCTATTTGTTAAGTGGTATTTGTTAAGTGCTTACTATATCGTTATCATCATTATTATATCATTATTGTGGTATAATATTGCTATTGTTATTCTAATTACTGCTCTATTCTACTGCTCTATATTCTGTACTGTTCCACTGTTCTATTATTACTCTTCTAAGAGCTGGAGTAGATTACAAGTTCATTAGGTTGGATACCGTCCCTGACCGGCATGGGGCTCACAGTCTAAGTAAGGGAATGAAGAGGTGAACTGAGAAACAGAGAAGTTAAGTTACTCGTCCAAGGTCACACAGCAAGAAGTTGGCAGAGCCAGAATTAGAACCCAGCTTCTCTGACTTCCAGTCCCATGCTTTTACCAATAGGCCATTCTGCTCCTCCCAGGCTTGTTAGTTTTAGGGTCCCTTGAAGATGCAGAGACCCTGCACTGAGAAGTCTTAATTTGCCCTCTGCCCTGCTGTGGCCTTTGATATGATACCTTGCTCCATATTTATTTATTTATATTAATGTCTGTCTCCCCCTCCAGACTTTTAGCTCACTATGGGCAGGAAACATGTCTGCTAATTCTTTTATATCATACTCACCCAAACATTTGGTGCAGTTCTCTGCAAATAGCCAATAAAAACCATTGATTGATTGACTGACTGATTAATTGTGAGAAGCAGCGTGGCTTAGTGGAGAGAGCGTGGGTTTGGGAGTCAGAGGTCGTGGGTTCTAATCCCGGGTCTGCAATTTATCAGCTGTGTGACCTTGGGCAAGTCACTTAACTTCTCTGTGCCTCAGTTACCTCATCTTTAAAATGGGGATTAGGACTGTGAGCCCGATGTGGGACAACCTTATTACTTGTATCTACCCCAGTGCTTATAACAGTGCTTGGCACGTAGTAAGTGTTTAACAAATACCATTATTATTATTTTTATTATTATTATTGTACACGGTGGTACTGAAAACTGGAGGAGCTTGGGTTTAGCTGTAGTTGCAGCTTTCCCTGTTTTGGAGAAAAATTAAAGTTGCTGGGATTTTTCTCAAATATTTCCCTTCCAGGACAGCATTTCCCAATAGTCAATTCATCAATCAATCAATCGTATTGATTGAATGTCTTTCATTTGTAGACGCCATGCCCTGGGTAGAGGGGAGCAGAGGAGAAAATGCAAAGGAGGAAAGAGTAGGATTTAATCCTCATTTTACTGTTGGGGTAACTGGAGCCCAGAGAAGTGAATTTACTTGCCCAATGTCACAGAGCAGACACATGGCAGAACAGGGATTAAAGCCCAAGTCTTCTGACTCCCAGGCCTATGATCTAAGCACAGGACCAGACTGCTTGGATAACGTAATACTTTCACCTCTACCCATCCCACAGGACCCTATTACCCCACAAGGAAGAAATGGCCAATCGCACGGCATTGAGGGAACTCCTCCTGCTGGGATTCTTGGAGGTCCGGGAGCTGCAGCTGGTCCAGGCCGTGATGTTCCTCCTCGTTTCCTGGTGGCCCTGATGGGGAAAGCTCCTCATCGTTACCATCACCAACCTCGACTGGCACCTCCAGACTCCCATGTACTTCTTCCTCAGGAACCTGTCCGTCCTCGACCTCTGCCATATCTCTGTCAACGTCCCCAAATCCATCCACAACTCCCTGACCGACAACAGAGAGATCTCTGTTCCGGGTTGCATCTCTCAAATCTTCTTAGAAATCACACTTCGGGGTTGTCGAAGTGGCCCTGCTCACGGCCATGTCCTACAACCGCTACACCGCCTTCTGCCGCCCCCTGCGCTATTAGGTCCTCATGGACAGAGGGGCCTGTGGGAAGATGCCTTCCGCCTCCTGGCTCATCGAGGGGCTGAACAGAGAAAATCCACTCCACCGTGATTTTCTCTCTCCTATTCTGTGATACCAACGCCATGAGTCAGTTCTTCTGCAAAGTACCTTCCCTCATCCGGCTCTCCGGAGATCGCTGTTCTGGCCTTGAGCATGTTTCTATACCTCGGTTGTTTTCTCTCCGTCGTCGTCTTGTATTCATTCATTCAATCGCATTTATTGAGCGCTTACTGTGTGCAGAGCATTGTACTAAGCGTTTGGGAAGTACAAGTTGACAACATATAGAGACGGTCCCTGCCCAACAAAGGGCTCACAGTCTAGAAGGGGGAGACAGACAACAAAACAAAGTAAGTAGACAGGTGTCAAAGTCGTCAAACAAATAGAATTAAAGCTACATGTACATCATTAACTTAATAAATAGAATAGTAAATATGTACATGTAAATTAAAAAGAGTAATAAATCTGTACAAACATATATACAGGTGATGTGGGGAGGTAGGCCGGTGGGGATGGGAAGGAGAGAAAGAAGGGGGGTCAGTCTGAGAAGGCCTCTTGGAGGAGATGAGCTCTCAGTAGGGCTTTGAAGGGAGGAAGAGAGCTAGCTTGGCAGATGTGTGGAGGGAGGACATTCCAGGGCAGGGGGAGGACGTGGGCTGGGAGTCGACGGCGGGACAGGCGAGAACGAGGTACAGTGAGGAGTTTAGTGGCAGAGGAGCGGAGGGTGCAGGCGGGTCTGTAGAAGGAGAGAAGGGAGGTGAGGTAGGAGGGGGGGAGGTGATGGAGAGCCTTGAAGCCGAGAGTGAGGAGTTTTTGCTTGATGCATAGATTGACAGGCAGCCACTTCAGATTTTTGACGAGGGGAGTAACATGCCCAGAGCGTTTCTACACAAAGACGATCCCGGTAGCAGCATGAAGTATACACTGAAGTGGGGAGAGACAAGAGGATGGGAGATCAGAGAGGAGGCTGTTGTAGTAATCCAGTCGGAATAAGATGAGAGATTGAACCAGCAAGGTAGCCGTTTGGATGGAGAGGAAAGGGCGGATCTTTGCGATGTTGTGAAGGTGAGAAAGGCAGGTTTTGGTGACGGCTTGGATGTGAGGGGTGGACGAGAGAGCGGAGTCGAGGATGACACCAAGGTTGCCGGCTTGTGAGACGGGGAGAATGGTAGTGCCGTGTACAGTGACGGGAAAGTCAGGGAGAGGGCAGAGTGTGGGAGGGAAGATAAAGACTTCAGTCTTGGACATATTGAGTTTTAGATGGTGGGCAGACATCCAGATGGAGATGTCCTGAAGGCAGGAGGAGACCAGAGCCTGAAGGGAGGGAGAGACAGCAGGCTCATAGATGTAGAGTTGGGTGTCATCAGTTTAGAGATGAAAGTTGAAGCCGTGGGAGCAAATTAGTTTACCAAGGGAGTGAGTGTAGATAGTGAACAGAAGGGGACCAAGAACTGACCCTTGAGGAACCCCTACAGTAAGGGGATGGGAAGGGGAGGAGGAGCCTGCAAAGGAGATTGAGAATGAACGGCCAGAGAGATAAGAGGAGAATCAGGAGAGGACAGAGTTTGTGAAGCCAAGGTTGGATAGTGTGTTGAAGAGAAGGGGGTGGTCTACAGTGTCAAAGGCAGCTGAGAGGTCCAGGAAGATTAGATTAGAGTAGGAGCCGTTGGATTTGACAGGGAGGCCATTGGTGACCTTTGAGAGGACAGTTTCAGAGGAGTGCAGGGGACAGAAGCCAGATTGGAGGGGGTCAAGGAGAGAGTCGGCGTTCAGGAATTCGAGGCAGCTGGTGTAGACGGCTCGTTCTAGGAGTTTGGAGAGGAATGGTAGGAGGGAGATAGGGCGATAACTAGAAGGGGAGGTGGGGTCAAGAGAAGGTTTTTTTTAGGATGCGGGAAATGTGGGCATGTTTGAAGGCAGAGGGCAAGGAACCAATAGAGAGTGAGAGGTAGAAGATGGAAGTTAAGGAGTGGAGGAGGGAAGGGGCGAGATATTTTATAAGATGAAGGAAATGGGGACTGAAGCCCAGGTGGATGGAGTTGCACTTGAGAGGAGGAAGGAGATCTCATCTGAAGATACTGCTGGGAAGGATGGGAGAGTAGCAGAGAGGTTTGAGAGCGGGGGAGTTGGAGAATGGGGAGGAGTGACTTTGGGGAGCTCAGACAAGATGCCTAAAGGCCTCCGGCCAGACGTGGCCAACATCTCCACGGTGACGGTGAGCTCTGGTGTAGATAAAAGCAAATTGGGTTCGACGCAGTCTATGTCCCACATAGGGAAGCAGCATGGCTTAGTGGAAATGGCTCGGGCTTGGGAGTCAGGGGAGGTGGGTTTTAGAAGTACGGGGAGGGGAGCGGGGGGAATCGGCCCGAGAAAGAGGGAATGTGGGGGCTCCTCAAAGAAGATGTAGGGAGGGGATGGAAGCAATGTCCCACCCTCACAGTTGGCTACTTGGATGGAGTGGAGGTGGCTTCGAGGAGTGAGTCTAGTGATGACGAGAGAGAGGGCAGTCCAGGGGCCTTGGTGTCCTCGGTCGGGGATGCAGATGTCCGGGCAGTATACGGCCAGGAGCCAGGCCACGGGTCATGAGAGTCCGATAGCAGACTGCTCGGGTACGGACGGAAGGAGGGAGGGGGAGCCCCGGCCCTCGTGGAGTCGTCAGGAGGAGAGGGATCCTACAGGGAGCAGCAGGGGACCTGCGGCGTGATGGCGAGCGGGCCCCTCAGGATCGGGATTCCGGGCCCCTAATCACTCATCCTATCCCAACTGGATTACCTCATCAGTATCCCCTCTGATCCCCCAACCTCTGCACTTGCGCATCTTCCGGGACGTTCTGAGGATGCCGACTGCCGAGGTCCAGGCCAAAGCCTTCTCCACTTGCCTGACCCATCTCGTCGTCGTCGCCGTCGTCCTATCCACAAGCGTGTTTGGCTCTCTAAAGCCGCCCTCACACTCTTCCTCGGTGTTCCACCTGCTGATGTCTGTGTTCTACGCCGTCAAGCCCCCTGCCCTAAACCCCCTATTCTACAATCTGAGGAACGGGAACATGAAGGCCACTCTGGGGAGGGTACTGAGCTGGAAATTTTTCACCTAGAATGGAATGCCTCTAGTCTGCTCAAAAGTTGAAGATCGGCGTTTACTCTATCCACCAATCAGCTGCATTTATTGAGTGCTTACTGTATGCAAAACACTCTACTAAGTGTAGATCCGCGTAGATCCATTGGAGGACAGAGATATGTGCAATCTGAAGATTTTGGCACCTAGATATTCAATTAATTGTATTTATTGAGTACTTTCATTTTTTTAATGATATTTCTTAAGCGCTTGCTAAGTGCCAGGCTCTGCTCTAAGCAATAGGGTAAATATAAGCTACTCAGGTTGGACACAGTTCAGTGTCCCACATAGGGCTCACAGCCTTAATCCCCATTCGGCAGATGAGGTAACTGAGGCATGGAGAAGTTAAGTGTCTTCCCCAAAATCTCAAAGCAGATAAATTGAAGAGCTGGAATTAGACCACTCGTCCTCTGCCATATTTATTGAGTGCTTAAAGTGTGCCAAGCACTGTGCTAGAAAAAAACAAAACCTCCTGTTAGATTAGAATAAATAGGGGTAGACAGGGAACATCTATCACCTCTATTGTAATGTCCTCTCAAGTGCTTAGTACAGTGCTTTACACACAGTAAGCACTTATTAAATGCCATTGATTGACTGATTCAAGTAGTACAATTTGTGTCTCGATCTTGTCTATCTCACCGCCAACCCCTTGTCCATAATCTTCCCTCTGGCCTAGAAAACCTTACCCTTTCATATCATACATACCACCACCCTCCCCACCTTCAAAGCCTTATTAAAATTCCATCTCCTCCAAGAGGCCTTTCCCAACCAAGCCCTCATTTCTCCTGCTCCTTCTCCCTTTTTTGTCATCTATGCACTTGGATCTGTGATCTTTGGGCAGTTGATATTCCTTTACTCTGTATTGACCACTGGACTAAAACCCAGGCCAAGCACTTCAATTTTCAAATGCCAACCTTCTCATTGTGTCTCTCGCCCCAACGACCTCTCGCCCACATCCTGCCTCTGGCCTGGAACACCCTCCCTCCTCAAATCCAACAGACAATTACCCTGCCCCCCTTCAAAGCCTTATTGAAGGGACATTTCAATAACATTTCAATAACAACATATAGAGATGATTCCTACCCAACAACGGGCTCACAGTCTAGAAGGGGGAAACAGACAAGCAAACAAAACATGTAGACAGGTGTCAAGACAGTCAGAACAATTAGAATTACAGCTATATGCACATCATTAATAAAATAAATAGAATAGTAAATATGTGTAAGTAAAATGCAGTAATACATCTGTACAAATATATACAAGTGCTGTGGGGAGGGGAAGGAAGTAGGGCGGGGGGATGGGGAAGAGGAGAAGAAAAAGAGGGTTCAGTCTGGGAAGGCCTCCTGGAGGAGGTGATCTCTCAGTAGGGCTTTGAAGTGTGGAGGGAGGTCATTCCAGGTCAGGGGAAGGACGTGGGCCTGGGGTCGACGGCGGTACACTGTACTGTCCTCAAGCGCTTAGTACAGTGCTCTGCATACAGTAAACACTCAATAAACATGATGATTGATTGACTGGAATGTACATAAGTACCAACTCAATGGCACTTAATAACAAATAATAATAATAATTCCACCACCAGATTGTGAGATTCTTTAGGGAAGGGATCATGTCAACTCGCTATATTGTACTCTCCAAAGGGCTTAGTACAGTTCTCTGCACACAATAAGCACTCAAATACTATTGACTGCTGTTGATAGGCTATGCTAAGTGCTTATTTACTAGACAATTTCTCCCATGCTGTAGGGGGGCAAGTGCGGAGATCTAGACCTCTCTAACCCTAGAATAATTGTATTCCTCTATCATGTCCTTGAATATGTACCAGCCTACGTTTTCATTATTAGTATTGAAATTAAAAATCCAGGACACTTATCGGAAAACCAGACCATCAGGCCTGAGACACCACTCTAGAACATCTGGTGATACACACAAAAACTAGATAGAATTTTTCCTCATGTGTCCTCATGATACACTTATGTCACATCACGTTATGTAAAGGTGTGATCTAGTGGACACCTAAAGACAGATAAGACATGTCAATCAAGCGTGGCTTAGTGGAAGGAGGATGGGATTGGGAGTTAGAGGACGTGGGTTCAAATCCAGACTCCACCACTTGTCTGCTCTGAGACCTTGGGCAGGCACCTAACGTCTCTGTGCCTCAGTTATCTCATCTGTAAAATGGGGATTAAAACTGTGAGTCCCCCGTGGGACAACCCAATTAACTTGTATCTACCCCAGCACTTAGAACAGTGCTCAGCACATAGTGAGCGCTTAAAATACTATTATTATAATAATAATAATTACTATTACTAAGCGCTTACTAAGCTTAGGAGAGTACAATACAACAGAGTTGGTAGACACAATCAAAGCAATCAATAGTATTCACTGAGCACCTGCCTGTGTATAGCACTGTACTAAGTGCTTGGGAGAGTCCAGTACAACCGAGTTGATAGACCTCGGCCATGAGGAGCTCAAAGCCTAGAGCGCGGAAACAGTAATTAAAATAAATTAAATCTGTATACATAAGTGCTCTAGAGGTGAAGGAGAGCTAATATAAATCCAGGTGCATAGGTGACACAGAAGAGGGAGAGAAAGTCAGGAAAAGAGGGCTTATTTGGGGAAGGTCTCGGAGGAGGTGTGACTTTATTAATGTTTTGAAGGTGGGGAAAGTGGTGGTCTGGAGTACATGGAGAGCGAGGAAGTTCCAGGATTGGGGGAGGTCTTGGAAAAGAGATAGGAGGCGAGATAGACGAGATCGGGGTATAGTGAGTAGGTTGTTGCTAGAGGAGTAGAGTGGGAAGGTTGGCCTGAAATAATAATAATAATAATAATAATAATAATAATAATAATAATAATAACAATAATAATAATGATAGTATTTGTTAAGTGCTTACTATGTGTCAAGCACTGTTCTAAGCGCTGAGGTAGATACAAAGTAATCAGGTTGTTCCACGTGGGGCTCACAATCTTAACCCCCATTTTACAGATGAGGTAATTGAGGCCCACTGAAGTTAAGTGACTTGCCCAAAGTCACACAGCTGATAAGTGGTGAAGCCTGGATTAGAACCCACAACCTCTGACTCCCAAGCCCAGGTGAGGTAATTTCAGGAATTGTCTAGTACCTCAGAAGGCACTGTTGCCTTCTGAAGTAAGAAGGGAAGAATAAGTAATGTGTTAGTGCCTACGAAGACCTGGATATTACTTGGAAAAGTCTTCCACTTTACTTCAAATTTTCCCACTGCCCTCTCATCCTACCAGGCTGGATAAAGCCATCTTCCAGAAGGAAATGTACAATCTCACGGAGGTTTCAGAATTCCTTCTCCTGGGTTTCTTGGAGGTCCGGGAGCTGCAGTTGGTCTAGGCCGCGCTGTTCCTCCTGGTCTACCTGGCGACACTGACGGAGAATCTCCTCAACGTCGCCGTCACCATCCTCGACCGACGCCTCCACACACCCATGTATTTCTTCCTCAGGCACCTGTCCGTCCTCGACGTCTGCCTCATCTCCATCAGTGTCCCCCAGTCCATCTACAACTCCCTGACCGACCATAAAGAAATGTCCCTGGGCTGTGCTTTCCAAGTTTTTGCGTTCAGCTCTTCTGTGACATCCCTCAGCTCATCAGTCTCACGGGGCCCAGTGGAAATCACCAGGAATTTGTGACAAAAACCTTCTCAGTCAGCCTTAACTTCGGTTATTTCCTCACCATCGTCCTCTCGTATGTATGCATCTTCCGGACCGTGCTGAGGGCCGGCCAAAGCCTTCTCCACTTGCCTGACTCAGCTCGCTGTCATGACTTTATTTGTAGCAAATGGCGCCTTTGCATTTTACAGATGAGGTATTTGTGAAGTGCTTATTACCAATCAATCAATCGTATTTATTGAGCACTTACTGTATGCAGAGCACTGTACTAAGCTCTTGGGAGAGTACAGCACAACAATAAACAGACATTCCCTGCCCACAGCAAGTTTACCGTCTAGAGGGGGAGGCAGACATTACTATCAATAAACAATTTACAGGTCTGAACATAAGTGCAGGGGTTGATAGCGGGGTGAATAAAGGGTGCAAATCCAAGTGCAAGGACAACGCAAAAAAAGAGTAGAAGAGGAAAGGGGGCTTAATCGGAGAAGGGCTCCTGAGGAGAGGTGTTCTTAATAAATCTTTAAAGGCGGATAGAGTGAGAGCTCAGAGGGGTGTCATATAACTAGTCAGCTTGCCAGAGTCCTGTTCGTTATCGGAAAGCCTCTACATTATAAATTCATTGTGAGCTTTGACCATGTCTGCTTATTGTTTTATTCTACTCCCTCAAGCACTTACGTCAGTGCTTTGCACGTGCCAAACAAAGACAATTGAGTAAATTTGTGACCATGGACATTCTTGTGGATGAGGGAGATAACATTAGTGGGACAGACTGAACCCTGCTGAACGTCGGGGATAATGTTACCTCTGGACTCCTGAGTTTTCCAGGTAACAAGGTCTCTCACGCCGAGCCTGGGGTTGGTCCTCCCGGGGACCCCCTTCTCCTGCCCCGCCCAGAACAGCAACTGCTTTCTCCGAGGAGCCTGGGGCACTGGTTTTATGCCAGACTCTTTCCCGTCACGGCCACAAACCCTCATGAGGAGACGAGAAGGAGGAACTCAGAATTCCCAACCCTGGATCATCTCGGTGAGTCAAAGTCAATCGCTCAATCCATACATCGTAGTTACTGAGCACTTACTGGTTGTAGAGCGCTGTATTGAGCACTTGGGAGAGTAGAATACAATTGAGTTCGGTAGACAGGATCTGTGCCCACACGGAGCTTACAACTGACTTTGTGCAGAGTGCTGTACTAAGTCCTTGGGAGAGTCCAGTACAACAGAGTAGGTAGACACAATGTCAGCCCTCAAGAAACTTACTGTCTAGTGTGAGAAATAGATATTAAAATGAATTACGGATAGGGGAAGCATCAGAGTATAAGAATATGGCAATGTGTGAGAAGCAGATGAAATGTACTATGGTGTGGGGAAAAGACCACAGACCTGGAAACCAGAGGACATGGGTTCTAATCCCAGCTCCACCACTTATTTGCTTAATGACTTTGAGCAAGTCACTTCACTTCTCTCTGCCTCAGTTACCTCATCTGTAACATGGGGATTAAGACTGTGACCATCATGGGGAACATGGACTGTGTCCAGCCTGAATACCTGATCTACTCAGCACTTAGTATAGTGCCTGGCACATAGTAACCTCTTAACAAATACCACCAAAAGAAGGTGTGGGGAGATGCCCCCCAAGTCAGCTGGGATCGCCGACCAGAGTGCGGCTCCAGGTTCTTTGGATTTAGCGACGATGAGCCAAAGACCAGGCATCGAGCCAGAGTGATCAGTTCCGCCTCTTTATTGGGTTTACTCACATAGATGTAGGGCAACAAGATAGCGAAGGAGGGGGTTCCAGTCCTAATCAGCACGGCAGGCTCTGCAGGGGTCAGTCTAAATGCCTTCAACTAAAAATAGCAGCAATGCCTCTTATATACGAAGCGTCCTCGGACCGGTTATCCCTCCCCGTATTCCCAGGATGTCTATCTGACTGGGACAGTTCCCGTTTTGCAACCTTGTTGTGTAGCAGTTCTGTGTCCTTTCTATGGGTTGCTCAGGCGGAGGGAGGGGGTGAACTCACAGATAGGTTACGCTTCCCACACTCCATCCCTTCGCCCCCTCCATACGCCTAGAGCAACCGGAAGCTGGGGACGACGGTAGTTTTGGTGGGGGGCCTGCGCGAGTAACAGCATTCTAGCACCAAAGCTGCGCAGAGCTCGACGCACCCTAGCACGATCCACTGGGACCAATGTCCCGTTCCCACAGTCCCGCACTCCCACAGCCATGAGAACCACGCAGAGTCTGTCACCATCTTCTGGTTCGGTGTTCGTATGTGCAGACCGGCTTTGGTTAGGCGGAGTGCTGTGCTGTTTCAGTCTTGCTGTCCGTCCACCGGGGCTTGTCGTATCACTTTCGTGGCCTCCTCCACTTTCTCCGGCCAAGCTACTGAGTCCACTAGATCCGTCGGAACGTCCTAGAGGAGAGTATGGTGTTCCTGCCGCTCCCGTCCAGAGATGTCGATATGATTACCAATGAGCAACCCTACCAAAGACATATTACCACAAGCAAGTTTTAAATTAGCACAGGCAGCACTAACAATATAATTAAAAGTGATCACCGTTATGTTTATATGTTCTCCGCATGTCCAACAGAATTTTCCGTTACCCAAATACCAGTAGTCTTCCACCCCGGTGATGGAAATCGGCAAACTGTCCTGTACGCTCTCACGTCCCCTGGGATCCTGTGAGCAGAACCAGTCCCTCTTTACTTGGATACATCCAGAAGGGGAGAAGAGCTCCCACTGATTCCTGGACCCTTTCCACTATCCCCACCTCTCTCCCAGGGGGACCACCCGCTTGCCATACTGCACTATCCTGAATCCCACTAGGGCTGTGGCTCGCAGGGGCAGTTTGTCTACCGGGTGGCATACCCTCAGTTTGCAGTAATGGGCAGTACACCCGCCGTATAGTACCTGAATGAACATGTGGATCGGGGAGCATTAGCATGAATCCAGGTGTCAGAGGCTGGATAAAGGCGGGCCAGGCTGGGGGGTCACTGTGCTAGGCTTACTTCTTCCGTTAGGGTGGTGAGACACGGTAGCAGTTCTAACTGAGTCTGAATGCAGGAACCCTACCATACCCAACGGGCCAGTTCCCCTGTGAGTATACCCGCCCATGTCTTCCGAGTTCCAGCTGACAGTGTCATTCTTCTCCACCTGCCGGCGTCCTGCAACATTTTAGTGCTAATTATCTGCTGGATCTGGTTTTCATATTGGAGGTCTCGGCCTCGGGAATCCCATAGGCCTTGGATGTCTGCTAGGTTCCATACTTCCAGAGCGCTGCCGACCCACCCAGTGATGTCTCTCTTCCGTACCCACCAGGCCCATTGTGGCCGGAGCCGGGCCAGGGCAATGGAGCAGTATGGGTGATGGGTATCTACCCACTATGGTTCTAAATACCAGGAGATTCCCTCCGTAGTCCATCGAGTGTGGGTGAACAGACGAGCCCCTTCCAGGGTGGCTTCCCATAGGTATGCGGCCCTGGTCCCTGGGTATCCATTAACCATATTGTCCAGCATTACTTCAACAACCAGCAGGGGCGTGCCCGAGTTCCAGGAACCATCTGTGAAGTTTTACCAGCCCAGGGTGGGAATAACCATACTTTGCCATACTTGGGCCATGGAGGGGTGATCCGGGAGGGGAATCTTCCAAGCAGAGAGTTGGGTGTGGCTAATGTTCCCCAATCCTCATATCCAGTCGGTTTCTTGGATATCGGGTTGAGGCGCAGCCTGTCCGTTCTCGTACCTGTGTCATTGGTAATTTTTCACGATGTGGTGCCCATCGCGTTGACACGGATGACGATTGTCTTTGACATCGTGACGTTTGCACTCCAATCATGAGAAGTATCCAGCATGTGGCAGAGCACCTGCACAGTGGTGTTGAATTCTGTCACAGTCCCCCACTTCCCGTTGTCACGAAGCCATGTCCAGCTGATGTCAGTGGACCAGGTTAGGTCAAGAGAGACCAGGTTATAATGGCGCAACCTAGCCAGTGTCGCTGGAGTGCGTATGTAATGTTTCAGTCCTTACCGGTGGGAGAGGGTGCGCTTGGGCACGAGTCGGGGCTCCTCTTCTCCGTCTACCGCAATGGTTGAGGTGGCTCCGGCGGCGATTACAGTGACAGGCAACCTTCGTCCTTTGGGTACAGCGTTCCACCATACATCTGTCCCGCCGGTCAATGGCGCTGAGGTGGTGGTGACACCTTCTAGCCTGGTGAGAGCGGTCCCAAGGGGGCAACATCTCAGTATTGGCGACCCTGCGGGGATGCAAACAGGGCCTGGGGCGGTGAGAGTCAGTCCTGCAATTCATCTGGGAATTCCAGTCGCACTTGGCTATGTAGCTGAGGATGTATGACTTTTCTCGCCAGTATTATTACCGCTGGAATTTGCAGGCTGATCCCGGGGGCCCACAACATACACTGGTCTCCCACACTAAGGAGTTGCAAGGTGCTCCAGTCCGTGTGCTGCCCGTTAACCCTGGGACTGTAAATGTCCATCCCAAAGAAGCGTTTCAGGGGACCGAGTCCGCTTTATCGTGGGGCCTCGTTGATGGCCCTAACTACAGGGTATAGACAGATGGTCCACATGCGCTGCTTCCCGTGGGAGTCCTAAGCCTTGTCATAAATTCCTTATTCATTTGTTCTATGAGTCCCTCCTCACGGGGTTTGTACGCCATGTGATACATCCACTGAATGCCATGTTGGGTGGCCCATTCCTTGATCTGGTGCCCCGTAAAATGGGTCCCCTGATCTGAATCTATGTGGGCCGGCAAGCCGTATCCCGCCCCATCACCTGAAGTCCTTGTATAGTAGCAGCTTGCATGGCTGCAGCCACAATATAGGTCAACGCGACACCCGTAAGAGTATACACCGCGGCGAATGCGTATCTTTTTCCCTGACTGAGGGACAGGGACCCTATGTAGTCAATCTGCCATCTCTTCCCCGGTCGACTTTCTTAGGGGATGGAGCCTTGGTGGCCATAGGGCTGCGAATTCTTTTGCGTACGGTGTTTACAACATTGCAAGAATTTGCGTACCTCCCTGCGGGTTCCTTCCCACCCCCAACTCCGGTCCCCGGAGGGCTCGATGCATGACATCCACCCCGCTAAAAGATAGAGCCTCATGCACCCCCTGGATGGCGTTGGTGGGCCGTGCCTCTCGGTCGTGTGTGAGCGCGCCTGCGTCCTCGTTCTCGTGGGTCCCTGGTGAGCTGGCACATGGTACACGGAGAGTGGGGGTCTCCCGGGCTCTTAATATGGGGATGATGTCACGCCACATGTCTTTTCCCCACACCTCGCCCCGTGCTAACATCCACCCCTTGGCTTCCCACACCTTCAACCAAGTGACTACGCCGTCGTATATGGCCCACGAGTCGGTTGCAAAGGCATCTACGTCCGGGGGAGTGGATAGGAGCATCCATACTGACCTGAGGGCAGCCTATTGGCTGGACTGATGGACCCCTTCTTCCCAAAGGATGGTATCCGTGGGGGGATGGACTGCAACCGCAGCCCACGTACTCGGATTCCCTTTGTCTGACCCGTCAGTGTACCATGTGCCAGTTGGCTGCGCCCCCTCCCCTTTCTCCACAGGCCAGTTTTCGCAAATTGGTACTGAAGGGGTCGAGGGAGGGGGTCCCAGGTCCTCAAATGTCACCACCCCCAAGAGTCCAATCATTTCATCAGCTAGAGGGTATGCGGACCATGCGGCTCATTGCTACAGGTATGCCCGCCACTTACTCAGGTTTGGCGTCTGAGCCGTCCCTGATCTGGTGTAATCCTTGACCTATATCCATCCGTGCATTGGCAGTGCTGTTCGTGCGGTTATGGAGGCTGCCTTAATTATTCGCTCGGTATCCAGGAGGGCCTTATAGATGGCTACCAGTTGTTGCTCTATAGGAGTCTACCTAGCATCTGTCCCCTTCCAGGTGGCAGAACGGAACCACATAGGGCGGCGGATCCCTTGGTCTCGTTGCCACAGCCCCCAGGTGCACCTCTCCTCCTCACTGTTGACATCTAGCTCAAACGGTGCCCTTGGGATTGGTCCTTGTAGCCCCAGTGCATCAGCCACAGTGGCTATTGTAAGAATAAAGACCACTTGCTTATCCGGCGACCAATTCCACAGGGCATCCTTCCTTGCCAGTCGCAGTAGTGGCCGTGTCACTTGCCCCAAATGTGGCACAAAGGTCCTCCAAAAATTGACCAAATCCAAGAACCCCTGCAGCTCTTTCACCAACCGAGGAATCGGGAAATTTTGAATTTTGTCCCGTGCTACATCTGGTATTTGTCGTGTCCTGTTTATCCATACCACCCCTAGATATTTATCCGATAGGGCAGGACCCTGCACCTTCTCCGGATTGACTGCCCAGCCCCATTCGGACAGGCGGCGCAGTAGAGCCGCCAGGGCGTCTTGCAGAATCCGGGGGAGGGGGGCGCTGACAATAGGAAGCCATCAATATAGTGACCCACATAGACCTCAGGGTACTCTTGCCTGAACAGTTCAATATCCCGCGATATTAAGTTGTGGCAAACAGCAGGGGAGTAGCCTTGGGGTAGCCTTGGGGGAGAACCTGGAACTTCCACTGCTGCCCCTCCCAGATAACCAGTCCTGACACCGGTCGGCGATGTGGATACTAAAGAAGGCATTGGCTAGGTCTATGACCGCCTTCCAATCCTGCATGGCAATGGAGGCTTGTTTTAGAAGGGTGATTATGTTGGGGACGGCAGCATGTAGAGGCGCGGTCACTTTGCTTAGTTCTCGGTAATCTACTGTCATTCTCTATGTACCGTCCGGCTTCCGAAACGGCCTTAGGGGGCTGTAAAAGTGACTGTGGGCAGGTCTAATGATCCCCACGTTTCCTAGTTCACCAATAGTCTGAGAGATTTCCTCAAGACTCCCGAGATGCGATATTGTTTGGTATTTACCACTTGCCGGGGTTCCAGGAGTTCAACCGGTTTCCACGTGGCATCGCCACAGGTCACCGGTTTCACCGTCCGGTGTCGAGCAGTACGCAATCTGAAGTGCCCCGCTGATGTTTCCAGTTCAGCTCCTTTTAACAGGTCCACCCCCAATATACACTCGAGTACCGCCGTGAAGAGTACCTGATATGTGGCGGGGTCATCCGTCCCATAAGTGGCAGGGGTCATCTGGACCACACCTAATCGAAGGGATGTTCTCACGGCGGAGGTACTGTGCCCCCCAAACCCTTCTATCCACATCTGAGGGCCCGTTAATTTGCTGGAGTCCCCATATATAAGGGTGACTTCTGCACCGGAGTCCACCAAAGCGAGGGTGGACTGAATATTCTGGGGACCCCAGTAAATGGTCAGGGTAGTGTATGGCCTCCCATCCCCTCCGATTGACCTGACCCAAAGGTGGGGGGCTTGACCACTTCTCTATGGCTGGTCTTTCCTTTCACTCAGGTCTGGGTGCAGCGGTGCAGAAGGCACCACCCGGAGCTGAGTGAACGGGCCTCCTTTTTTGCGCCCGTTGACACATTCGGGTGCTTCAACTGTGGGCGTGCCTTCCCCTGTTGTATACCTCTGATCCTTAGGTAGTTTCCTTTTCCACAGGGCCAACAACACGGTGTTTGGCTGCGTATCTATCTTTTCTCGTTTGATCCCGGTCTCTATTAAATCTTTCCATATTTGGGATCGGGATACCCTCTGCATTGCTCCTTCCAGAGCGATGGGTTTTGTTGGAGCCACCCATCTAATCCTGTTAGGCTTTGCAATCAGCCCCTCCAGATTCCCCAAAGCCAGTATAAGATCTATGACAGGCTTGCCCATCTTTTCCTCAACCAGGGGTAACAGCACTCCCTGTACGTGTGTGTGTGTGTGTGTGTGTGTGTGTGTGTGTGTGTGTGTGTGTGTGTGTGTGTGTGCGTTGGGGGGGTGGATAGGAGGAGCTTGCTACGCATCCCGGAATTTAAGGGTGCTGTCCTGCAACTATGATCTCCCACGGCATATATTTGCTGTCTCACTCCCAACCTTCCCAATAACGCGCATGCCCCTTCTATATCCACCCAATCTTCTGGTTCAGCGTCCGGAGTGGCCCAGGTGTCTTTTATGGAGGCCAGTACCCAGTCCTTTAGGGATTGGTTGCACCTGTTGACTTGACCCACTTTCAACCGTTGTCTGACTTGGGGGGTAGCTGCTATTCCAGCTAGTTTACCTACCTAGTTTAGCTACTAACTTAGTTTGCTTTCTCAGATAACTCCTAGAAAGCAAATGAAATCACAAAAAAGACCTGAGCCACACAGGCCCATACAGAGATTGCTCTGCCATTGATCAGGGAGTTGTGGGTGGGCTTGGGAACGGTGACAAAGATGAGGCAGAGGTCGAGGACGGACAGGTTTCTGAGGAAGAAGTACTTGGGGTGTGGAGGCTCCGCTCGAGGGCGGTGACAGCAACGATGAGATTCCCCATGAGGGCCGCCTGGTAGACCAGAAGGAACAGCGCAGCCTGGACCAGCTGCAGCTCCCGGACCTTCGAGAATCCCAGCAGGAGGAATTCTGTCACCATCGTGGTGTTGGCCATTTTCATGGAGAATCTATGGATTGCCCATGGAGGCACAGAAAATTGATTCTGTTATTCATAGCCTAAAAGGCAGTTGAGTAGACAATCAATCACTGGTATTTAGTAAGCACTTACTGTGTGCAGAGCACTGTATTAAGGCGTTTGGGAGAGTACAATAGGATATGTTCGGTAGATTCATTCCCCACCCACAATGGGTTTACAGTCCAGAGGGTGAGACTGACATTCATATCAATCAGTAAATGATGGAAATGTACATAAGTGCTTTGGGATTGAGGGTGTGGTGAATAAGCGATCAATATTGAGCGCTTCCTGTATGCAGAGAATTGTACTAAGCGCTTGGGAGAGTACAGTAGAACGGAGTTTGTAGGCTCAATCCCTGCCAGCAGCGAGTTTCCAGTCTAGTCTAACCTCAGTTTCATTCTCCTTTGATCTACTCTTGGGATCCTGGCAGCTTGGTCTCCACCGGTTTCAACTAGAAGTTAGCACCGTGGTTTAGTGGAAAGAGACCGGGCTTTGGGAGTCAGAGAACCTATCTGCTGTGTGACACTGGGCAGGCCACTTCATTTGTCTGTACCCCAGTGACCTCATCTGTAAAATGGGGCCTAAGAACGTGAGCCCCACATGGGACAACCTGATTACCTTGTATATACCCCAGGGCTTAGAATAGTGCTTGGCACATAGTTAGTGCTTAAGAAATATCGTAATTATCATTAGTCCACGCCTCCCAACTCAGAGACTTTTCTTCTTCGGGCGGTCAGTATCTTTTCCACAGCGACTGGTTTGCCACCCACATTCCACGTCTGGCCGGTCCTCTCACACCTAGCCTTCCCGTTCCATCTTCTCTGCCATCCTGGCTTTTTATCTGGCCCTTCTTTAAAACCTGGACTTGTGTTCTATATCTTCCATTCTGGTTTGTGATTGGGAATCAGCATAAGCTAAATGGAAAGCGCACAGGCATGGGAGGCAGAGGACCTGCGTTCTAATCCCAGCTCTACCAACTACCCTTCTTTGGGAAGAGTGATCTAACTGTGAATTCACCCCCTCCCTCCGCCTGAGCAGCCCACAGCAAGGACACAGAACTGCTACACAACACGGTTGTGGAACGGGAACTGCCCCAGTCAGATAGACAATCTGGGAATACGGGGAGGGCTAACCGGTATGAGGGGGCTTTGTATATCAAAGGCATTTCTGCTATTTTTAATTGTAGGCATTTAGACCGAGCCCTGCAGAGCCTGCCGTGATGATTAGGACTGGGACCCCCTTCATCTGCTGCGCTACAGCTATGTGAGTACACTCGATAAAGAGGAGAAGTGATCACTCTGGCTCGATCTCTGGTCTTTGGCTCATCGTTGCCCAATCTAAAGAACCTGGAGCCGCCCTCTGGTCGGAGACCCCAGCTGACTTAGGTGACATCTCCCCACAATAGACCTAGTCGACAGGAATGGGGGGCGACGCCCCAAACCCCAGACCTGGGTAAAAAGGAAGCGGGACGTCCAGTATGTCAGATCCCGGGGTGGAACTCGGGGAGGTGGATGGGGGCAGCTGAAGTGCTTGATATGGCTGCCCCCCTAGGAATGGAGTGCCCTAGTGGAGACCCTGAAGGGCACAGAGGACACTTTACGAGCCCTGGACATCCATAAGATGTCGAAATCAGAAAGGAGAGCTGTAGCGAACATAGGGTGGCTGCTGCTGGCAGCATGCCGACATGTAATGAATCTGCGGCTGGAAAGTGAAAGTAAGGTCTGCGAAACCGAAAAAGAGACTCGCATGAATCAGAAGTCGAAAGAGCTTTTTGCGGGACTCCTACAAACGGCAAATAAGACCGCCAAAGAAGTAGTCGAGAAGGGGGTCTTCTTGGGGTGCAGACTAGCAAAGCTGAAGGGGTGACCGATGGTCCATCTCAGGGTACAGGCACTTATAATGGGCACCAATTGGGACCCGGAAACCTGGCACCCAAACGAAGAATGGGGTGATGAGGAAATGATAAACGTCATAGAAGAAGACATCGAGGGAAAGGTACGACCCCTCATCACTCAGGAAATTAAAACTATCCTGAGCTCTGAAGGGATAGGGAACCCCGAACCCAGAGACCACATCACTGTACGGGATTATATCCCGGCGGAATTGATGGAGGTCCACAAACAAACCAGCAGCAGCCTCGAGAAACGCTGATGTCCTGGATGGTCCGATGCTGGCACCAGGGGGTTGACGGGATTATGTTAAACGCACAGGAAGTAATAATAATAATAATAATAATAATAATAATGGCAATTAATAAGCGCTTACTATGTGCAAAGCACGGTTCCAAGCGCTGGGGAGGTTACAAGGTGATCAGGTTGTTCCATGGGGGACTCACACACTTAATCCCCATTTTAAAGATGAGGTAACTGAGGCACGGAGAAGTTAAGTGACTTGCCAAAGCCACACAGCTGACAGTTGGCGGAGCCGGGATTTAAACCCATGACCACTGACCCTTGACTCCAAAGCCCGTGCACTTTCCACTGAGCCACGCTGCTTCTTCACGGTGATGCCGTATAGCTACTACACCACCATCTGCCACTCCCTGAGTTAGGAAGTCATCTTGGACCGAGGGACCTGTGGGAAAACGGTGGCCGCCTCCTGGATAAGCGGGGGCTGTGTGGGGCAATGTACACAGCCAGAAATTGACACTGAGATTCTGTGTCTCTAACGTGATCCAGCAGTTGCACGAAATGCACGATGTCATCGATGTCAGCGTGGCCATTGCCTTTAGCTTGCCTTTCATCTCCTTCCTTTTCTTCATCTTCTCGTACGTCCGCATCTTCCGGGCAATGCTGAGGTTGCCAGCCGCCAAGGGCCGGGCCAAAGCCTTGTCCACCTGCCTGCCCCACCTCGCAGTCGTGACTTTATTCGTAGCCAACGCTGCCTTTGTTTATCTCAAACCCCTGTCTGACTCCCCATCAGTCCAGGACCTGCTGGTGTCCATGTTCTACGCCGTGGTGCCCCCCACCTTGAACCCCCTCATCTACAGCCTGAGAAACCGAGACATGAACACGACTCTGAGGAGAATGATAATGGGGAAATGCCTCTAAGAAGGCGATAGAACCTTCTTCTGCATGAGGTCAGAGACATTTCTAGCTTCGGTGATTTGGGGTCTCCACCCTTTGGGATCGATAACATGGGAACCACTAATGACCATGGAGTCTCCCACGGAGAAAGATGGACAGCCAGTTGCTGAGACCTCAAGATCCATGACCACCATGCCTGAATGGATCATAATGCCAGCCGTCTACAGGGAGTGGTGGCCCTGGAGATTGGCTAATTGTTTGTAGCATTTGTAAAGCGATTATTATCAATCAATCAATCGAGTGCTTACTGCGTGCAGAGCCCTGTACTAAACTCTTGGGAGAGTACAATATAACAGAATTGGTAGATATGTTCCCGTTATGTGCCGGGCTCTGTTCTAAGCCCTGGGGTAGATACGAAACAATCGGGTTGTACCCTGTCCCTGTCCCACATGGGGCTCACAGTCTTAATCTCTATTGCATAGAGGAGGTAACTGAGGCCCAGAGAAGTGAAGTGAGTTGTCCAAGGTTATATAGCAGATACATGGTGGAGCAGGGATTAGAACCCATGTCCTCCTCTGACTCCTAACACCCTGCTCTTTCCATTAGGCCCAGCGAGCACAGTAGCGTTAAGTGGGACCAGACCAAGATCAGTCCTTGATCAGGACTGAGATGGCGTGAAAATTAGGTAGCCTTTAATAATTAGTCAGTCAGTTAATCTTATGAATTGAGTCCTTACAGTGTGCAGAGCACTACACTAAGTGATTGAGAAAATACAATATAATTATATAATATACACATTCCCTGACCACAGCAGGCTTACGGTCTCGAGGGGTAGACGGGCATTAATAGACATAAATAATAATTAATAGACATAAAAAATGAATCATAGATATGCTGTGGGACTGGGACGGGGGGTGAGGGGAATGAATAAAGGAAGCAAGTCAGGGTGAGGCAGAAGGGAGTGGGAGAAGAGGAAAGGAGGACTATAAGGGGAGATAGAACTGTAAGGGACGACAAGGAAAGCCAATAGCCTTGGCACCCAGCTGCACGCTGGGTTTTGGTGCTGTTAGACAAGGGGGCAGAGAAACTGCGAGGGTGGTCAACGAGGTCACCCATGGATCCTGGGCCCAGAGCATGGGACAGAACAGCAGGAAACCAGACTGACCAGTACAAAACCAGATGCCTGGTCAATAAAGCACTTTAGTACAGTGTTCTGCACACACATGCACTCAATAAGTACGATTGAATGAATGAGTCAATCAATCAATTCTATTTTGTGAAAACTTACTGTGTGGAGAGTACTGCACTGAGCCCTTGGGAGAGTATTATACAACAGAGTTGGTAGTCACGTTCCCTGCCTACAATCTAGTGGGGGAGGCAGACATTAATATAAATAAATAAATTATGGATATGGGTATAAGTGCTGTGCGGCTGAGGGAGGGGTGAATAAAGTGTGCAAATCCAAGTACCAGGGTGACACAGAAGGGAGTGGGAGAAGAGGAAATGAGGGCTTAGTCAGGAAAGGCCTCTTGGCGGAGATTTGCATAAGGCTGGGAAGGTGGGGAGAGTGAGAGCTCAGTGGACGATAGCATAACTACTCAGTTTGCCAGGGGTAGGTGGTAGAGCTGGGCTTAGAACTCAGGTCCCCTGACTCCCAGGCTTTCCACTGGGCCACGCTGCTTCCCAATCCCAGAACAAGATGGAAGATATAGAATGCAAGGCCGGGTTGTAAAGAGAGGCCAGATAAAAAGCCAGGAATGTAGAGAAGATGGAACCGGAAAGATGAGTGTGAGATGAGAGGCCATGCGTGGGATGTGGGTGGAAAACTCGCCACTGGGGACAAGATACTGACCACCTGAGGAGTTAGGAGTTAGGAGGCCTGGGCTTCCAGCTAACGAGTAAGCTCCGTGTTAGCTGGAGTAGGTGGTAGAGACTGTGTGCACAGCGCTGTACTAAGTGCTTCAGAGACTCCGGTACGACAGAGTGATTATGATGATAATGATGATGATGATGATGATGGTATTTGTTAAGTGCTTACTATGTGTATGCGCTGTTGTAAACGCTGGGGTAGAGACAAGGTAATTGGATTGTCCCACGTGGGACTCACCGTCTTAATCCCCCATTTTACAGATGAAGTTACTGAGGCATAGAGAAGGTTAAATGACTTACCCAAAGTCACACAGCCAATAAATGACAGAGCCAGGATTAGAACCCACAAGCCCGGGCTCATTCCATTAAACCACGCTGCTTCTCTAGTGGGTAGAGACAATGCCTGCCCTCAAGAAGCCTAGAATATAGTGTGAAAAAAGAGACATTAAAATGAATTTCAGTTAGGGAAAGTAGCAGAATATAAGGATATGTACGTGTGTGAGAAACAGCATGGCCTAGTGGAAAGGTCACGGGCCTCAGAGCACCTGGGTCCTAATTCAAGCTCCACCACTTTGTGACCTTGAGCAAGTCACTTCACTTCTCTGTGTTTCAGTTACGTCTTCTGTAAAATGGGGATTAAGACTGTGACCCTCATGTGGAACAGGGACTCTGTCCAACCTGATTAACTTGCATCTACCCCAGCACTTAGTAGAGTGCCTGGCACATAGCTACCTCTTAACAAATACCACCAAAAAAGGGTAGGTGGTAGAGCTGGGCTTAGAACCCAGATCCCCTGACTCCCAGACTTTCCACTAGGCCATGCTGCTTCCCAATCCCAGAACAAGATGGCAGATATAGAATGCAAGGCCGGGTTGTAAAGAGAGGCCAGATAAAAAGCCAGGAATGTAGAGAAGATGGAACCGGAAAGATAAGTGTGAGATGAGAGGCCATGCATGGGATGTGGGTGGAAAACCCGCTGTTGTGGAAAAGATACTGACCGCCTGAGGAGTTAGGAGTTAGGAGGCCTGGGCTTCAAAAGTCTAATGAAACCAGTAGAGACCAAGCTGCCCACATCCCAAGAGAAGGACAAAGGACAATGAAGCTGAGCCTAGACTAGCCTCGAAGCTCTCTGAGGGCAGGGAACGTGTCTTCCAATTATGTTCTACTGTACTCCCCCCAGGCTTAGTACAGCGCTCTGCACCCAGTAAGTGCTCAATAAATACCACTGATTGATCAATTGCCTATTGGACTGCCTTTGAGCCTATGAATAACAGAATTTATCTACCTGCATCGGATCCCTTCAGTCATTTTCGTTGGATTGAAGAGGAACCTGCCTTTAGAGCACACTCAGAATAAAGAAGGGAACTTATATTCATTTAGTAATTTATATATTTATATTAATGTCTGTCTCGCCCACTAGACTGTAAAGTCGTTGTGGGCAGGGAATGTTTCCACTAACTCTGTTCTATTGTACTCTCCCAAGCACTTAGTACAGTGCCCTGCACAGAGAAAGCACTCAGGAAACACCATTAATGTTGAAGAAATAGAAGGCAATGTAGGTAATTCATTAATTTCTAGACTGTGAGCCCGGTGTGGGCAAGGGGTGTCTCTGTTGCTGAATTGTACTTTCCAAGTGCTTAGTACAGTGTTCTGCACACAGTAAGAGCTCAATAAATGCAACTGAATGATAATATCAGGATGCCATTATGACACCCACCAAAAAGGTGATTGCAGAAATGATCAATTAATCAATGGTATTTATTGAGCACTTACTGTGTGCAGAGCACTTAACTAAGTGCTTAGGAGAGTGAAGTAGAACGGAGTTGGGAGAGTATAGTAGAACAGAGTTGGTAGACAATATAAAAATGTCTTTGTAAAGTGTCTGTGTGTGTGTGTGTACATGAGAGAGAGAAAGGAGTGGGTGGGTGGGGTGTTAGGACCCCAGACCCTTTTTCATTGCTCCAAAGCCATTGCCTGCCCATCCTGGGTCTCTGTGAAAGTGTAAATGCAGACTTAGAAGCCTAAACGGAGGGAGGCTGATAGGTGAAAATAAAAATGGAAATTTTCAGATTCCTTCCTGTAAATGTGCTCCTTCTCTGTGCTTCCATGGGAAATCCAAAGATAATCCATGAAAATGGGAAACACCACCATTGTGGGAGAATTCCTCCTGCTGAGATTCTCGGAGGTCCGGGAGCTGCAGCTGGGCCACGCCGCGCTGTTCCTACTGGTCTAGCTGGCGGCCATGATGGGGAATCTCCTCATCGTCGCTGTCACCACCCTCGACCAGCACCTCCACACCCCGATTTACTTCTTCCTCAGACACCTTTCCGTCTTCGACCTGTCCCTCATCTCCGTTACCGTCCTCGAGTTCACCCCACAACCCCCTGATCAATGGCAGAGACATTTCTCTGTGGGGCTGTGTGGTTCAGGTCGTTTTGTGATTTCGTTTGCTTTCTCGGAGTTGTCCCTCCTCACGGTGATATCCTATGACCGCTACTCCGCCTTCTGCCGCACCCTGCGCTACGAGGGTATCATGGACTGAGGGGCCTGTGGGAAGGAGGCGGGCTCCTCGTAGCTCAGCGGGGGCCTATTTGGGGAGATGTACCTGGCCGGTACATTAACACTGAGCTTCTATGGCTCTAACATGAACTGCTAGATCTTCTGTGGCATCCCTTCCTTACTGAAGATATCCTGTTCCGAAACTCCCGTTGTCATCGATGTCAGCGTGGTCATTGCATTTAGCTTGGCTTTCATCTCCTTCATATTCGTCGTCTCGTACGTGCACATCTTCTGTGCCGTGCTGAGGATGCTGGCCGCCTAGGGCCGGGCCAAAGCCATCTCCACCTGCCTGCCTCGCCTCATCGTCGTCACCATCATCTTCTCGACTGGAGCTGTTGCCTACCTCAAGCCCGTGTCAGACTCCCCCTCGACCCTGGACCTGCTGGTGTCCATGTTCTACACCGTGGTTCCCCCCTCCCTGAACACTCTCATCTGCAGCCTGAGGAACCAGGACATGAAGGCCACCCGGGGGAGGGTCCTGCGGGGGCATACATTCCTCTAGAATAAAGATCCTCTCTTTTTGACCTGACATTTACCCCCAGAATGTTTCCAAACCCCCTGGTTGTGAACTGCACTGTACTAAGTGTTGTTGTTTCTCCTTCCCAGGTGATCAGTCAATCAGTGGCATTTATTGAGTGCTTACTCTGACTGTGCTAACCTTTTGGGAGAGTCCAACACAATAGAATTTTCAGAGACGTTCCCCTCCCACAAGGAACATACAGTCTTGACCACTCTTCGCTCCCTTATCTCTCTTCCCTTGACGTCCCAGATTCCAAATCCTTCCCTGACTAAATTGCTATTTATCCAGAATCATAAGACATCCCGTTTTCAGCTGATCCATCTTATGTCCATTACAGATCACTCTTCCCACCTTCACAGCCTTACTGAAGGCAAATCTCCTCCAAGAGGCCTTCCCTGACCAAGTCCACATTTTTTCTTCTCCCACACCTTTCTGATTCACCCTTGCACTTGGATTTGCTCCCTTTATTCCCCCCTCCCTCAGCCTCATAGTACTTATGTCCATATCCATAATTTATTTATTTATATTCATTTCTGTCTCCCCCACTAGTCTGGAAACACTCTGTGGGCTGGGAAGGTGTCTACCAGCTCTATTATATTGTACTGTCCCAAGCGCTGAGTACAGCATTCTGCACATGGTAAGCACTCAATAAATACAATTGATGTATTGATTAGCTAATATGGTCCTGGATGACTTTCCATGCAATATTTTAACACTACGTGGCTATCCTCCTTCTCTCTAGAATCGAGCTGCTCTCCCAGAATTGATTTCCATGCTGGGGAATGTACTTGGGGTTTGTGGGTTTCCCCACCTCCACCGGCCCTATTCATTCACCGCCCCTTCTGGGTTAATCTGGACCCTTGGGTCTTTACCACCAAGGACTTGGATACTTACCCCAATGCCGCCCCACAGCACCTATGTCCAAATCCTTACACTCTATTGCTTCCCCTCTGTAATTCACTTGAATATCTGCCTCCCCTATAAGATTGCAAGCCCCTTGAGATAGGGATCCTGTTTAAAAAGCCTAGTGTTTTCTCCAAGGGCTTAGAACAGTGCTCTGGTAGTGCTCACCAAATGAAGAAGCATAATAGCCTAGTGGAATGACCTCAGACCTGGGAGTCAGAGGACCAGTGTTCTAATCCCCTCTCCACAACTTGTCTGCTCTGTGACCTTGGTCAAGTCACTTCTCTGTAGTTCTATTTCCTCATCTGTAAAATGGGGATGAAGACTGTGAACCCCATGTGAGACGGAGGCTCTATCCAACCTGATTAGCTTGTATCTACTCCCACTGCTTATACAGTGCTTGGTACATAGTACGTGCTTAAAAAATGCCACAATTATTACTATTGTTATCATCAGTGAATAAGAGGACAAAATCACAGAAAAACAGAGAGGAAATTGTTGGTTAAGGGGGGATTCTAGATTATACGGAGGAAATCATGATCACAAAAATGACTCAAGATGACAGAAAAGTAGCCTCTAAGAAGATGCTTAAGAATCTATGAGGAAATCGTACTGGTAAAAATGAATCATACCAGCCTTCTCCACTTAAGGCCTTCAATCATCAATCATCACCTTTAATGGTGTTTATTGAGCACTTACTGTTTGCAGAGCACTGTACTGAGCCTTTGAGAGAGTACAGTATGCCAGAGAAGCAACATGGCCTAGTGGATCCAGCATGGGCCTGGGGTCATGGGTTTTATTCCAGTCTCTGCCATCTGTCTGCTGTGTAACTTTGGGCAAGTCACTTCACTTCTCTATGCCTCAGTTACCTCCTCTGTAAAATGAGGATCGAGACTGTGAGTCCCACGTGGGACAAGGACTGCGTCCAACCCAATTTGCTTGTTTGTTCCACCCTAACATTTAGTACAGTTCTCGGCACATTGTAACTACTTAACAAAAACCATTATTATTATTATCATTCTTATTGTTGTTATTATCATTTTCAATGCAGTATAACAGAATTGGAAGATATCTTCTCTACCTACAAAAAGCGAAAATTCTAGAGAAGGAGAAAGACATTAATCTAAATAAATAATTTATGATACACAATTCATTATTTTAAAATATTAAATGCTGCGGGGTTGAGAGTAGCTTGATTATCCTCATGGCGAAGCCGGGATGATTCATTCATTCAATCATATTTGACAGCACAATAGATTCTGGGGTCTTTCAGTCGTGAGGTCCCTCAGAACAAAAGAGGCATCCTGCTTTCTCCAAAGGTAAAAGAGAGGCCACGTGGGAAGGATTATAAATTGCCACTCGAGGGGAGTGCAGAATGAGAAAGACACCATCTGGCAGGAACTCTTCAACAAAAGAGTGATGATTGTGTGAGTGCTTACTGTGTGCAGGGCACTGGGCTAGGCGCCCAGCACTAAGTGTCATCTCCTCCTGGGTGCAACCAGCAATCAATCAGTAGGATTTATTGAGCGCTTACTGTGTTCAGGGCACTGGACTAAGCGCTCGGGAGAGTACAATATAACAGAGTTGGGAGATACGTTTCCTGGCCACAATAAGCATAAAGTCCAGAGGGGGAGACAGACTTTAATTAATCCATCAGTGGTATTTACTGAACGCTTCTTGTAAGCAGAGCCCTGAATTAAGCACTTGGGAGAGTGCAATATAACAGAGTTGGGAGACACGTTCCCTGACTACAACGAGCTAGACGTCTAGAGATGGAGGGTCTGAACAGTAAAAAGCGGAGGCTTTTAAGTCTGGGAGAAGCGTGATGAGAAATCACCTGTTTCTGTCCATTGGTAGGTGCCAACGTGCATCAGGAAATCCATTTCAGTGACCTTCAGCTGTTTCATTCTTCATGTAAGTTCCTCCCTGACCCTTGCCTTCCTCTAGCTTGATAAGAGCTTACTATATTCGAAACACAAGGCTAGGCTCTGGGCTAGATACAAGACTGTACAGAATACACTTCCCACATGGGGCTCACAGTCTAAATTGGAGGGAGAACAGGTATTTTTTATAGGTGCTTGTTAAGCACTTAGTATTGCCTTGTAATGATAATAACAATAATAATAATTATTGTATTGGTTATGCACTTACTATGTGCCAGGAACTGTACTAAGCGCTGGAACTGTTCTAAGTACTAGAGTTGATACAAGATTGGACAGATCCCATATCCCACATGGAACTCACACTCTAAGTAGAATGGAGAACCAGTATTTTTTTTACTTATACTTGTTAAGCACTTAGTACGTGCCTAGTACTGTTCTAAGCCCTGGGGGTGATACAAGATAATAATTATAATAATAATCGTACTTGTTAAGCACGTATTATATGCCAAGCACTGTTCTAAGCACTGGGGAAGATGCACAAGGTAATCAGGTTGTCCCACATGAGGCTCACGGTCTTAATCCCCATTTTACAGATGAGGTAACTGAGGCACAGGAAAGTTGAGTGGCTTGCCCAAGATCACCCAGCAGAAAAGTGTCAGAGGCGGGATTAGAACCCACGTCTTCTGACTCCCAATCCAATGCTCTTTCTACTAAGCCATGCTGCTACTCTAGCAATTAGATTGGACATAGACTCTCTCCCACATGGGGCTCGCAGTTTGCGTAACAGGGATAAAAGGTAATTAATCACTATTTTCAAATGAAGGAACTGAGGTCTGAGAGTTTATGTGACTGGCCCAAGGTCGTACAGCAGGTCACACTGCAAGCTAGTGGCAGAGCTATAATTAAAACTCTGTCTGTTATTCTAGGTATCTCCTTTAATTTTGTTTGGTCTCTGTGCTTCTATCTCCCTATCTCTGTTTCTCTGTGTCTGCCTGTCTTTTAGTCACCCTGCCACTTCATGTTTATCTTTGTATTTAGTTGGGAGAGGAGAGCGGTGGTCTGTCAGATATGAAGGGAGAGAGCGTTCCAAGGCAGATAGGCTAGTGTGACTATATCAATAAGAGGAGTTGCAGTATCTCAATCCTCACAAACATTTCAGAACAGGGAATATTCCCGGGAGAATAAATCGGTTTGAATGCTTGTCTTAATTCCAGGCCAGAAGCAGAAGAAAGAGGAGTCTGACAGGTCCGATGCAATCTAACAGTTTCACTTTTCCTATGTTTTTCTCGGAGAGATACTCAATTGTTTTCTTAGTACCCTCAGGCAGCCCAGAGACCACATGGCCAATCACACAGTTGTGACGGAATTCCTTCGGCTGCATTTCTTGGAGGTCCTAGAGCTGCAGCTGGTCCACGCCGCGCTGTTGCTCCTGGTCTACCTGGCGGCCCTGATGGGGAATCTCCTCAGCCTAGCCGTCACCGCCCTCTACCGCAGCCTCCACACCCCCATTTGCTTCTTCCTCAGTAACCTGTCCGTTCTCGAACTCTGCTACATCTCCGTCACCTTTCCCAAATCCATCCTCAACTCCCTGATCAACAACAGATTCATCTATTTCAGAAGCTGTGTGTCCCAGGTCTTTTGGGTGTTTCTGTTTGCTACCTCAGAGGTGTTGGTCCTCCCTGCGTTGTCCTACAACCACTATGCCGCCATCTGCCTCCCCCTGCGCTGACGTAGTCTTCTAGTCTGTGAGCCCATTGTTGGGTAGGGACCGTCTCTATATGTTGCCAATTTGTACTTCCCAAGCGTTTAGTGCAGTGCTCTGCACACAGTAAGCGCTCAAGAAATACGATTGAATGAATGAATGAATGAACAGAGAGACCTGTGGAAAGATGGCCGCCGTCTTCTGGCTCGGCGGGGGCTTTTTGTGTTGATGTACTCTGCCGGGACGTTCACAGTAAGCTTCTGTGAGTCCAACGTGATCCAGCAGTTCTTCCGCAACGTCCCCTCCTTACTGAAAATCTTCTGTGCGTTTCCGAACGGAAACGCATGTTGTCAATGACATCAGCGTGGCTGTGGGTATCGGCTTTGGTTTCGTCTCCTTCGTCTCCATCGTGGTCGATGGTCAATAAATACGATTGATTGATTGATTGATTGATTGGTCTTCTACGTCCACACCTTCTCGGCCATGCTGAGATTCTCGGCCACCGAGAATCGGGCCAAAGCCTTCTTCACCTGCTTGTGCCATGTCGCTGTCCTTACCCTTTTTCTCTCGACTGGAAGCTTCGCCTACCTCAAACCCATTTCAGACATCCCCTCGACGTTGGACCTGCTGGTGTCCGTGTTCTACACCGTGGTGCACCCCACCCTGAGCCCCCTCATCTACTGCCTGAGGAACAGGGACATGAAGGCCGCCTTGAGGAAAGTTTGTAGCTGAAACCCATTTCTCTTGTCTGCTCTCCCCTCTGCGTCGACTCTGAAATTGGCTGTGTACCCCTTACGCACTTTGTTACTTACCCCAATCCCAGAATACACGTATAAATAGTCTCATGATCTACTATTTCCCCTAATCCTGATCTACCTTAATGTCTGTCTCCCCCTCTAGACTGTAAGCTTTTTGAGGGCAAGTATCATGTCTACCAACTCCTTTGCATTGTATTCTCTCAAGTGCTTAGTACGGTGCTCTGCAAATCATAAGCACTCAACAAAAATCCATTGACTGATTGATGGATTGCCATCCCAATCCCCAACAATTCATGGGAACAGGAAGCCACAAAGCTCAGAGGAGAAGATGGGAGAGACAAAGAAGGCAGAGAAGGCAGATGGGCAGGGAGAAATTGGGCAGATCCCGGAAACCAAGGCAGAGTGGTCAGAGGATGGTAAAAGGCTGCTGTGGGTTTGCTGGTGGTCCCACAAAGACAGGATTGCCAGGACCAAGAGGGTAGGGTTGTAGAGCAGGAGGATTACCCATATATCATTGCTACAGGAAATGGACGGCAATCAGAGGCCATTAGAGGACCAGATAGAAGAGATCCTGGGTCATAATTGCTCAGGGAGAAAGCAGGATCTAGAGGGAAAGACTATAAGCATATTTTCTTAATGATTATTAACTGCTTACTATGTTTCACGTACAGTACCAAGTGATGGGATAAGAGAAGAAGCATGGTCTAATGGATAGAGCACAGGCTTGGGAATCAAAAGGAGATGCTCTGACACTTGTCTGCTGTGCAACCTTGGACAGGTCGCTCCACTTCTCTGTGCCTCAGTTGCCTCATTTGTAAAATGGGGATTAAGACTGTAAGCCCCATACGGGAAAGGAACTGTGTCGAACCTGATTAACTTGTGCCTAACCCAGTGCTTAGTACAGTGCCTGGCCCAGAGTAAATGTTTAACAAATACCATTAAAAAGATAATAATGATTAATAGGTATCGAGCCATTGAGCAGACAGGTGGTGAAGCTGGAATTAATAATGATAATGATATTCCTTCATTCATTCAATCATATTTATTGAGCCCTTACTCTGTGCAAAGAACTGTACTAAGAACTTCGAAAGTATAATTTAGCTCTAAACAGAGACAGCCCCTGCCCACCCTGGGTTTACAGTCTCGAAGGGGCGAGACAGACATCAAAACAAGTAAACAGTCATTAATATAAATAAATAGAATTATAGATATGTACATATAATGATAATGATGATGATGGTATTTTTGTAGCACTTAATATGTGCAAAGCACTGTTCTAAGCGCTGGGGAGATACAAGGTGAGCAGGTTGTCCCACTTGGGTCTCACAGGTTTAATCCCCATTTTACAGATTAGGCAACTGAAGCACAGAGAAGTTAAATGACTTGCCCAAAGTCACGCAGCCGACAAGTGGCGGAGTCGGGATTAGAACCTATGACCCCTGGTTCCCAAACCCGTGCTCTTTCCACTGAGCTACGCTGACACACAATTGCTGTGGGGCTAGGGGTGGGCGGCTAGAGCAAAAGGAGTGAGTAGAGGCGACGAGGAGCGGAGGGGGAGCTGAGGAAAAGAGGAGCTTAGTCTGGGATGATAATGATAATGATAATATTTGTACTATTTGTTAAGTGCTTACTATGTGCCAGGCACTTTACTAAGTACTAGGATGGATACAAGCAAATTGTCCCAAATGGAGCTCAAGGCTTTAATCCCCATTTTACAGTTGAAGGACCTGAGGCGTGGAGAAGTGAAATGACTTGCCCTAGGTCCTTGAGCAGACAGTTTGCTGAGTTTGCAGTAGAACCCAGGTCCCCTGACTCCCTGCCCCATGCTCTATCTACCAGATCACGCTGCTTCTCCACACACTGGCTGGTTTCCTACGGAAAGGGACCAACCTAATTGACTTGTATCTACTTCAGCGCTTAGAACAGTGTTTAGCACATAGTGCTTAACAAGTACTATTATTATAGTTATTATTATTATTACATTCAAATTTCTTCCAAAATCCTTCCTCTTCCAACAAGCTTTCCCGGATTAATTTCCTAGCACTTTGAGCCATATTAATCCCTTCATTCAATCGTATTTATCGAGCTCTTAACTATCTGCAGAGTACTGAACTACCCTTCTGCCCAGAGGGAGCCCTTCCTTCTCTCCACAGGGCCAGGCTCGATGGCAGAGTATTTCAGCCTCTGTGAGGCAGGGCAGATGAAGCAGAAATAGTTGGTACCTGAACCAGAGCATTCTGAGATCAGCCAGGAGCATCCTGGAAACAGATGGGAGAGGTGTCTGGCCCAGGGCAGCCGAGACCAGTCAAGACCAGCTGAGACCATTCGAAGCCAACAGAGAGGGGCCCCTCCTAGCCTCCTGGCCTGTCCCGGTGAGTCTGAAGAACAGGGAAGGGGAAACTTTAGAGGAAAGATGGAAGTTCCCTTGTTTTGGCTCGTATGCAAACGATGTTGACTGATTATGTAAGGTCATCTTTCCTCGAATGGTAGCCACTGGGTGTGTGGACAGAGCCCAGGACTGGGAGTCAGAGGATCTGGATTCTATTCCCAACTCTGCCACTTGTTTGTTGTGTTATCGTAGGCCAGACACCTCACTTCTCTGTGCCTCAGTTACCTCACCTGCAAAATGGGGATTAAAACTTTGAGCCCCAAGTGGGACATGGACTATGTTCAACCCGTTTAGCTTGGATCTACCCCAGTGCTTACAACAGTGCTTGACATATAGCAAGCACTTAACGAGTACCATTAAAAATAGCCTTGGGGAGGCTGCTTTGTGTAACAAGGTGGTTCTGAGAAACAGGGACATGAATTATGCTCCGAGGAACGTTTTGAGCTAAGAACCATTCCTCAGGAGTCGAATAATCCTTTCTAAATCATCTTGCCCCTGTTTTCCTATTAAAACACAGCCCACGCACTCTGCTCCTCTAATGCTAGACTACTCACTGTGTCTCGATCTCATCCATCGACCCTTCACCTACATCCTGCCTTTGTCCTGGAACACTCTCCTCCTTCGTGTCTAAAAGACAATTACTCTCCCCACCTTCAAAGCCATAGTGAAAGCACATCTCCTCCGAAATGCCTTCCCTGATTAAGCCCTCTTCTCCCACTCCCTTCTGTGTCCCCCTTGCAGTTGGATTTGCACCCTTTATTCACTCCCCCCTCTGCCTCACACCACTTATGCCCATGTCTGTCATTTATGTATTGGTAATAATATCTGTCTCCACATCTAGACTGTAAGCTTGCTGTGCACAGGGAACATGTCTACAAACTCTGTTATATTGTAGTCTCCCAAATGCTTAGTACATTGCCTTGCATATAGTAAACGTTTAATATATATGATTGATTGATTGATTGATTGATTGCTTCTACTCCCAATATGGCCACCCCTTGTTGCATTCTAAAATGGGTCTTTTACCAGATCTTTCTAAACTGGCTTCTGGTCTTGCTTGCCACAAGAGTCTGCAACAAAGTTCTGGGAGGTCATACAGTGCCTATCCCCTGCCCTACTGCTGTTCCTTAGAACAAGGCCCATGAACTGTGGGGCTCACTTACATTTCATTCCTCCAAGCATTCTCTGCTTCACTACTCTACCCTCCCCCATTTAAAAAATGATATTTGTTAAGTGCTTACTATGTGGCAAACACTATATTAAGAAATGCGGTAGACACAAAATAATCAGCTCCCACATGGGTATCACAGTAAAAGGGAAAACAGGTACTGAATCCCCAATTTTCAGCGGAGGGAACCGAGGCACAAGGAAGTGAATGAAGCAACTTGCCCAAGGTCACACAGCAGATCAGCGGTGGAGGTGGATTTAGAACCCATGTCTTCTGACTCCCAGGCCCGGGCTCTTTCCGTTAGGCCACGCTGCTTCTTCTGAGATATTCAGATGGTCCTAATACCTGGCATGAAATGAGGTTCACATCTCCAGGATTTTTATTAATTCCGGAAAGGGAATGATGATTAGTCCGTTGACGTTTTTCTAGGAAGGAGTCCCAGAGTGGGGACCACGTGGGACTGGGCAGTTATTTAAGTTGTGAGGGCCGGGACCACAGAGAGCCCCTGATCCCAGCCTTCCGAGATTCCCAGATGGTCATCTGTCCCAGCAGAGCCCTGGGCCTGTCCTCCCACGGGGATTCCCCCAGGAAATAACACAGCCGTCGTCTGAGGGGATGGCACCGCCATCCGGAGAGCAGAGAGGGGGAGGGAGGATCCTGATATCTCTCACCCCCTACCCAGACCTTGTTGGAAATGTGAAATCCCGACTAGTCCATTCACCCCAGTGGGGTACGGGTGACTAGTCGGAGGATAGAGGACAAAGTCGTGATTAAGGGTGTCGCAAGACCCTGGTAGGATCAAGGGAAGAAAGTCGAGAGGGACAGGTCACCAGAACAGAAAGGCAGGAAAATGGCTATCCCCTCGTTCACCCCAGTGGGGTACGAGTGATGAACAGCCCCGATTCCATCTCCCACTGCAGCCTTTATTGCAGCTTCAAACAGTCAGACTCACCGGGAATGTAACAGTTTAACAACAACGTCCTGTTTACTTGATTACTCTGTTTGCTTGAGCAGGAACTCCTGATGTCCTGTTTACAGGACCTTCCTGCTCAATACTGACTAAATGGAGCCATCTAGGCTAATAGTTCCTAACAAAGTCCCCCCTATAATCCTGAGGGTCGCCTGAACCCTACTGGATCACAAGAGGTCATCCATGTGTAACAAGCCCTCGAACTCCTCAGCGGTAGTGGTAATAACAGGCAGGAAAGGCAACAGGACAGTACACAGCAGGTGAAGAGCGAAGTTCCGATCATAATGAAGGCGGGATCCAACCAGCCCAAGAGCCAACCCCGAAACCACCCATGGAGGTTGTCCAGCAAATGGACTAGGCCAAAAAGGGGAATTTCCTCCTCGAATCACAAAGGTCTCGCACAAAGAGGGGATTTAGGAGACGGAGTCACCATATCCAACTGGCTAATTAATACTGGGCTAATTAATAGCCCACTGGTCGACAGTGAGGGCCCAGACTCTGACAGAGAACGCCGGAGGCTATGCCTTGCCGCCCATGTACATACAGGTGGAAGGGTTTAGCATAATCCAGCAGGCCCAACTCAGGGGTCATTGTTAGGCTGAGGAGCAGAGTATTAAAGGCAGTCTCCACATTCAGGGACCATGCCAAGGGATCAGGGACATCCTGCTTCAAGAGACTAAACAGAAGCAGCGTGGCTCACTGGAAAGAGCACGGGCTTTGAAGTCAGAGGTCATGCGTTCAAATCCTGGCTCCTCCAATTATTAGCTGTGTGACTTTGGGCAAGTCACTTAACTTCTCTGTGCCTCAGGTACCTCACCTGTAAAATGGGGATTAAGATTGTGAGCTCCACATGGAACAATCTGATCGCCTTGTATCCCCCCAGCGCTTAGAACAGTGCTTTGCACATGGTAAGCGCTTAACAAATATTATTATTATTATCATTATTATTATTATTATTAAACAGAGACTTGGTTTTTAGCCCCAACTCAGGAATCCAAGTGCAGTAAAATCCTGCTGCACCCAGGAATCCGCGTAATTCACGTTTAGAACAGAGGCATGCCATCTCACAGATAGTTTGAGAGCGACTAGGGGCTATGACTCGCTCATCAGAGCGCAAAATAAACCCTAGATACTTCACCTCATCTTTACAATACTGCAATTTCTTACAGCTGACTTTTAATCCCAAGGATATAAGAATCATAACAACAACAAAGAGCCAAGCTTACGCAGCTCCAGGGTATCCCCAACAAGAAGAAGGTCATCGAGGTATTGGATTAACCCCACCCCGGTTGGCAAATGAAGGGGCAGAAGGACCTTATATAGTGCCTTAGAAAAGACTGTAGGAGAATGGACAGAGCTCTACGGGAATCGAGTCCATGTCAACTGCCTGGTTCCCCATGTAAAGACAAACAAATATTGGCTTTCCCAAGTGACCGGGATTGTTAAAAAAGCGCCCATCAAATCGATGCAAGTAAAGCTTACTGCTGAGGCGGGAATCCCATTGATGACTCCGGTGGGAATAGGGACCACAGCATTTAAAGGAGCCACAGATGCATTAACTGCCTGTAGATCCTGCACGAACCGATAGTTTGGCGGGTTACCCAGTTTTCGTACAGGCAGTACTGGCGTATTGCAAGGGTAATGGCATTCCCGGAGGATGCCCTCTGCGAGAAACTGCTAAACTGCAGGTTCGCGGTCCAAACGTCCTTCTGGGGACATAGGATATTGCCGGATAAAAGGGACTGGTCTGTCGGGCAAAACAGATACTTGAAACGGCTCCGCCCCCCTCAGGAGGCCGACATCAGCTAGCCCCTAACTCAAAAGGGCGGAGAGTAAGCTCTAAATCTTCATCTAATTCCTCCCTCCTTTAAAGACCGGCCTCTTCTAGAAGGCACTGGACAATCGGATCTGTTTTATCCTAGCATGTCTCCAATTATCAAAGATAATCCTAGGGGTACACATTTAATAGTGGCCAGAAGTTTACAACGCAAATCCCTTCCAAGTGAGGGTGAAGCAGTGGAGGGAATGATCAGGAAAGGATGATGAAAACTAATCCCTTCGATCCAAACCTTCAAGGGCTGCGTCTGTGGCACTATTTGGGCCTTGCCTCCCACCCCCACAATTCTTATCCGACTCTTTTCCTTCTCCCCAGTGGGGAAATAGGGGAGTGTCGTCCAGGAGGCTCCTGTATCAAACACCTTTAGGTCTTATGATTTATCACTACGTTGTATAAGGGTTCAGAGACCAAAGATAACTTCAAAGGTGCCCTATCATATGGTTCATAACACTCTTCGTCCTCAGGCAACAAATAGGGAACATTTACCCCTACCCACAAACCAATGTTTTATTCTATACCGCGGTACTGTGAGAGAGGATTTCCTAGTCACTGGGGCCCCTCAGGATCACAAGGTCCTATTGGCCCAAATTCAGGTCCATTGTTCCGAGGTCCCTGGGGTTGTGGAGCCCAGAAATTTTATTCATGTTTGCTTGGGAGTGGTCTTGGATAAACAGGGTGTTTCCTACGAGGGAAATCTCACTTAAAATGGCCCTCCTGATTACAAAGGAAACATCGACGAGCATCTGATGAATTCCCTAGGTCGCCGGATCTGGCCACTAACACTTTGGCCCGTTGATACTTTTTTAGGCCATGAACACGGCGAGTGATAGTTCTCAATTCACTCATAGGTTTGGCCTGCCATCCCAGACAATATTTCGCTAAATAATCCCTTTTAAGTCCTTGCTGGACAAAGGCGACTGCAAGAGCACGCCTATCCCTATCCTCCCCGAGGTTAAGATGACCCATGGTCTCTCCTGCCTCCTTGAGGTGTGAATAGAATTCATCGGGACTTTCTCCTTCCCTCTGCGACAGTCCGTGGAACATATCTCAATCTGGTTTTTTTCCCCACTTCCCTTATTACAACCAATAAGGTCTGATGGGCCTGATCCAATCGGGCCTGATCCAATCGGGCCAGTCCCTGATCCGTATTCAGATCCCATCATGGATCAGTAAGGGGCCAGGCCACATTGACTCCACCCTCATTCTCCAGTTTAACGGTCTGGGCACGGACCTGTGCCCTTTCATCCGCAGTGAAGAATAATTCTAACAGGTCGACCAGATACGTCCATGTAGGCTGGTGGGTACGAATAATTCCAGCAAAACCGTCGTTCTACCTCCCGCGGATTTGTTTGATCTTGCCACAAGATCAGAGTCTGGGGGTCAAAGGGAACATGTTGTCTAATGGGAACCAATACTGGTCCTTCAGCCCCCTGGGTCTGATGATAAGTGACATGTACTGGAGTCATTACCCCAAGGACTAATGACGGGGTAATGACAAGAACCTCCCGTGGCTGAGAATATGGTGGAGGGACCCTAGGAGAGGTTCCAGAAGTCTGCGTAATAGGATACACACTGGGACTCGGACTGAGGCCGATCAATGATTTTTCTTCCTTCTCCCCGGGCCTTGCAAGAGCTTCAGAATGGTGTGCCCATAAATACCAATAACAAATCTGATCTGGTTTGAACTTCACTAATATCTCTTTTAATTTTCATAAAACGTGAGGGTTTCATAAAACTCCTTCGGGCCAGAACGTATTGTCCGTGACATCTTTTAATAATAACCAAGACTTATGACACCATATTAATTGATTCTTGGACATTTCCTTTTTTAGAGGCAGATGTCCCTGGTTCCAGTATTGTAAGACTATATTCAGGCAGCCATTAGGTTTTGAGGAGCAATTACACATAATAAATTTTCCTGGGACGTCCACAACTCTCCGTTTCTTATACCGGGGTCCTCCCTTTACCAGGAGATCTCCGTCCCTATTCCGGGACTATCCTCCCCCTTTATAGGGAGATCCAGTCCCTACTCCGGAACTCCTAATTGTCGTCCTATATCCGGACCTTTCCTGGATAATTCCTGATCTCCCTTTCTGATGAGTGAAGAATTCGGAAAAGACCACCCCGTTCCCTAAAGACAGGGGTTGTTACTCACGTAGCCGGCTTGACGGGAGAGGCATTTTCGCTGGGTTCTTCACTGGGCGTATCTTCCTGACCTCCTTCAGGGTCCCTTCGTGGTCGCCAAATCTTGCTGAGTATGTGAAGTACCGACTAGTCCGATCACCCCACTGGGGTACGAGTGACTAGTCGCAGAATAGAGGACAAAATTGTGAGCAAGGGGTGTCGCAAGACACTGGTAGGGTCAAAGGACGAAAGACTCGAGAGGGACAAGTCACCAGAGCAGAAAGACAGGAAAGTGGCTATCCACCCTTTCACCCCAGTGGGGTACGAGTGACGAACAGCCCCGCTTCCATCTCCCACTGCTGCCTTTATTGCTGCTTCAAACTACCAGACTCACAGGGAATGTAACTGTTTAACAGCAATGTCCTTCTACTTGTTTACTCTGTTTGCTTGAGCAGGAACTCCAGATAAGATGTTTTGTTTACAGGAACTCCTTGCTCAATACTGACTAAAGATAGTCCCTGATAGTCCTTCGTTAAAATGGAGTCATCTAGGCTAAAGGTTCCTAACAACCTTCCTGTCACGGTCACCAGGGTCCAGAACCTACAAGACAAACATAAATGTGCTATCTGCTAAGCGTTTAGTGTGTCCCAAGAACTGTTGGTAGACACAAGACTGTATCTGGACTGTGAACTCGTTGTGGGCAAGGAATGTGTCTGTTTATTGGTATACTGCACTCTACCAAGCTCTTAGTACATTGCTTTGCACCCAGTAAGCCCTCAATAAATACAATTGAATAATTCATTAATGAACAATCAGATCAGGAACAGTCTGAGATGGAGTGAGCCTCTCTCTCCGCAGAGGTTGTTGCTTCCCAGCCCAGGACAGTCCTGGTGACTCCGAAGGGGAGCAGGGGAAAGGTGAGGGGCAGAAATGGGAAGTTTCCTCCGTCCCTGCACAGATTTATGCGAGATAAATAGAGGTGACCCAGTTCCCAGTCCAGATCAGAAGAGAAATCTAAGAGAGGAGGAATTTCTCCATGTGATAAGAGCAGGGAAATTGTCTGCTAATTTTATAGTGTTATACTCTCCCAAAAGTTTATTCCGGTGGCCTGCACAAAGTAAGCACTTAACAAATCCTACTGAATGACTCACTAGTTGATTGTCTATTCCTGGCTCCCTGACGTTATCTGAAGATTACTAATGTTAGTAATAATATTAGTAACGTTAGTAATGATATTAATAATATTAGTAATCATCATCAATCGTATTTATTGAGCGCTTAGTGTGTGCAGAGCACTGTACTAAGCGCTTAATATTAGTAATAATATTAGTAGTAGCAATCAATCATATATATGAAGATTAGGAATAGTAGCAATATTAGGAGTATCCATCAATCAATCAATCAGTGCCTAGATCTATCGATCAATCATATTTATTGAGCAATTACTGTGTGCAGAGCACTCTAAGAAGCATTTGGGAGAGCACAATATAGCAGAGTTAAGAGACACGTTCTTTGCTCACAACGAGTTTGCAGTCTAGAGGGGGAACTTATTGTCTAGAGGAATATATATATATATATATATATATATATATGTCTGTGTCTTCATAGATTTATGAAGATTAGTAATAGTAATAATAGTAAATCAATCAATCAATGGCATTTATTAAGCACGTACTGTTCTCACAGAACTGTACGAATCCTGTGAGAATTAAGGTTGGTAGACCCAATTCCTGATCAAAAGTACCTTACAATCTAGTAATCCCTGTCTTACCCTCCTCGTGGGCAGAGAATATGTTTACCAATTTGTTGTATTGAAATATCCCAAGTGCTTATGACAGTGCTTTGCACATGATAAGTGTTTAATAAATACCATTCATTTACTGATAGGGGAATTCAGACATTAAAATAAATTACAGATAGGGGAAGCAGTAGAGAAAAAGAATATAGGTATAATAATAATAATAATGGTATTTCTTAAGTGCTTACTATTTGCGAAGCACCTTTCTAAGAGCTGGGGTAGGTATGGTAAGCAGTTTATCCCACGTGGGGCTCACAGTCTAAATCCCCATTTTATAGATGAGGTAACTGAAGTAAAGTGGCTTGCCCAAGGTCACACAGCGGACAAGAGGTAGAAGTGAGATTAGAACCCACATCCTCTGACTCCCAAGCCTTTGCTCTTTCCACTAAGTCACGCTGCTTTGCATATAAGCCATCCTTCTCATATAAGTGCTCTAAGGCTGTGGGTATCAAAGTCCTTATGGGGTATGGACCTCAGTTTGTAGGCGAACCAAAAGGCAGTGGAAATAGGGTCATGGTGTGAGAGGGTCGTCAGGGAAGGCTTATGGGAGGAGGTGTGATTTTAATAAGACTTTGAAGAAGGGGAGAATGATCATCTGTTGGTTATGAAGGAGGAGGGAATTCCAGACTAAAGTGGGGTTGCAGACAAGGGGTCAGTGGAGAGATGGACGAAATCGAGGTTCAGCGAGTAGGTTGGCATTAAAGTAGCAAAGTGTCCAGGCTGGATTGTAGTATGAGATTAGCGATCAGGTAGAGGGGAAAGAGCTGATGTGAGTTGATGTTTGATACGGAGATGGTTGTGTAATCAATGGAGGCTTTCGAGGAGAGAGAAGATAGGCACATATAACACTGCAAGCAGGGTAATCTGTGTAGCCATTGTCTTTGCTGATAATGAAGAATAAAATGGGCATCATGACTGGGGAAATGATTTCTCTTGAATCAAGACAGAAATGACAAGATGAGTTTCTTCCAAGATGTTGCCTCATCGCGCAATCAGTCGATAGTATTTATTGAGTGTTTACTATGTACAGAGCACTGTACTAAGTGCTCGGAAGAGAACGATACTACATAATTGATAATAACAATTGCGATACTTGTTTAGTGCTTTCAATGTGCTAGGCACTGTACTAAGCGCTGGGGTAGATTGAAGCAAATGGGGATGGACATTGTCCCTGTCTGACATGGGGCTTACAGTCTTAATTCTCATTTTACAGATGAGTTAACTGAGGCACAGGTAAGTGAAGTGACTTGTCCAAGGCCACAAGGCAGAATTAGTAGAAAGGTTCCCCTCCCATAATGAGTCTCGAACCTTCTCCCTGAGTGTTTTCATCCTTATCCTTATTCACCCTTCCCTCATCCCCACAGCACTCATGCTCATATCTGTAAATCATTCATTATTATAAATGTCTGTCCCCTGTTCCAGAACGGTAGCTCACTGTGGGCAGGGAATGTGTTTGCCAACTCTGTTACACTGTTTATAATGTGCTCTCCCAAGGGCTTAACATAGCGTTCTCCAGGCAGTAAGTGTTTGATAAATATGATTGATTGATTGATTTATCGATTGATTAATTGTCTGAAATCAGGTTCTACCACAAGATGCCTAAAGGCATCCCGTCGGACATGGCCAACACATCCACGGTGATGTAATTTCTCCTCCTGGGGTTCTCAGATGTCTGGGAGCTGCAGCTCTGGTCCACACCGTGCTGTTCTTCCTGGTCTACCTGGCAATCCTGACGGGGAATCTCCTCATCCCTCTTCCCTCATCCTCATCCTTCCCTCATCCCTCATCCTTCTGCCCTCGACCGACACCTCTACAACTCCATGTGCTTCTTCCTCAGGCTCCTGTCCTTCATTTATCTTTGTCTCATCTCTGTCATCATGCCCAAATCAATCCTCAATTCCCTGACCGACCTTAGAGAAATCTCCCTCCTGGTCTGTGCTGCCCAGCTCTTTGTAGTGGTTTCCTTTGCTGTTTCATAGCTGTCCTTCCTCACAACGATGTGCTATGACCACTCTGTGGCCATCTGCTACCCCTTGCGATACGACCTCACCATGGACCGAAGGGCCTGTGGGAAGATTGCGGCCACCTCCTGGCTCGGCAGGGGGCTCTTCGGGGTGATGTACTCTGCCGGGACGTTCACATTAAGCTTCTGCGAGTCCAACGTGATCCAACCGTTCTTCTGTGACGTTTCCTCTCCCGTTCAGAAATGCGCATTGTCGTTGACATCAGCGTGGCTGTGGCTATCGGTTTTAGTTTCATCTCCTTCGTCTCCATCGTCATCTTCTACGTCCGTATCTTTTCAGCCGTGCTGAGGTTCCCGTCCACCGAGTGTCGGGCCAAAGCCTTCTCCACCTGCCTGCCCCACCTCGACGTCATCATCGTTTTTCTCTCGACCCGAGCCTTGCCTTACCTCAAGCCCGTGTCAGACTCCCCCTTGACGCTGGACCTGCTGGTGTCCGTGTTGGACTCTGTGGTACCCCCTGCCCTGAACCCCCTCATCTACAGCCAGAGGAACCTCGACATGAAGGACGCCATGGGGAAGTTTCTGGGTGTGACAGGATCGTCCTGAGGAAACGGGACACATGAAACCCTGGGTGAGAGAGGATGACTCTGAGAAGTAGGAACATGCAGGCCTCCCTGGGGAGAGGTCTGGCTGTGAGGGGATAGTCCTGAGGAACAGGGACACATGAAGGCCGCTATGGGGAGGGGGCTGAGCATGAGAGGATGGTCCTGAGAAAGAGGGTCATGCAGTCCGCCCTTCGGAATGTACTGCGTGTGAGGGGATGGCCCTGAGGAACAAGGATATGAAGGCCTCTCTGAGGAAAACTCTGATCTGAGACTCATTTACTAGGAGTCAATCAACCTTTCCACATCAATTTGCCACCTCCTACCTCACCACCCTTTTGTCCTACTATAACCCAGCCCGCCCACTTCGCTCCTCCAATGCTATACTACCCATTGTACCTCCATCTCTACCTCACTGTCGATCCTTTGCCTTCGTCCTGCCTCTGCCCTGGAACGCCCTCCTTCTTCATGTCCAACAGGCAATGACTCTCCCCACTTTCAAAGCTATATTGAAGGTGCATCTCCTCCAAAAAGCCTTCTCTGACTACGCCCTCTTCTCTCACTTCCTTCTACGTCGTCTGTGCACTTGGATTTGTACCCTTTGTTCACTTCACCTTCTGCCCCGCAGAATTTATGTCCATATCTGTTTTTTATTTACTTATATCAATATCTGCTCGCCCTCTAGACTTTAACTCATTGTGGGCGGGGAATATGTCTACCACCTCTGTTATACTGTAATAATAATGATGGCATTTATTAAGCGCTTACTATGTGCAAAGCACCGTTCTAAGCGCTGGGGAGGTTACAAGGTGATCAGACTGTACCACGGAGGGCTCACACTCTTAATCCCCATTTACAGATGAGGTATCTGAGGCACAGAGAAGTTAAGTGACTTGCCCAAAGTCACACAGCTGACATTTGGCGGAGCCGGGGTTTGAACCCATGACCTCTGACTCCAAAGCCTGTGCTCTTTCCACTGAGCCATGCTACTTCTCACATGTGCTTAGTACACTGCTCTCCACATAGTAAGCGCTAATTGATTGATTGATTACTGTCTGTCTTACGCTGTCGAGTCACCTCCGACCCACAGTGATGCTATGGAAATGTCTCTCCCAGAACTCTCCACTTACATCTGCAATCGTTCTGGTGATATATCCATAGAGGTTTCTTGGTAAAATTCGGAAGTGGTTTAACATTGCCTCCTTCCACGCAGTAAACTTTAGTCACCACACTCGACTCTCCTCCAAGCTGAAGCTGAAGCTGTCCATCACAAGGGAGTTTTGACCTGTAGCAGATTGCCTTCCATTCGCTAGCCACTGCCCAACCTAGGAATGGAAATGCCTCTTCTTGAGTCTCCCTCCTGTAGTCGAGACTGGTAGACAGCTGGAAACTCTCCAGGTGCGACTCTGAGAGGGAATGATTGATTACTACTACTACTACAAAATGGCCACCCTTTGTTTCATCCAAAGATGGATCCTGTACCAGACCTAAGATGGGTTCTGTGATGCTGACCACCAGAGGGGAAAGTAGAGTTTTGGGAGGACATATAGTGCCCATTCCCTGCCGTCCCCCATGACCCATGAACAGCGAGACCCTCTTAGATTTCAGTCCTCCAACCCTTCTCTGGTATTTGGTAAGTGCTTACCGTGTTCCAGGCACTGACCTAAGCACTGGGGAGATAGAAGCTAATCGGGTAAGACACAGTCCCTGTCCCACATGGGGATCAAATTCTTAGTCTCCATTTTAGATATGAGGGAACTGAGGCCCAGAGAAGTGAAGTCATTTGCCCAAGGTCACACAGCGGAAAAGTGGCAGAGGCAGGATTAGAACCCAGGTCCTTCTGATTCCAAAACCGGTCCTCTATACATCAGGTCACACTACTTCTCCTCTGCTTTCTCCTGAAATAAAAATATTTTGAATGGTTATTTCATTACGAGTCCGCGTATCCTCTTGACCTTAAACTCACTGTGGGCAGGGAACGTGTTTACCAACCCCATTTTACTGTCTTAACCCAAGGTTTTAGTACGGTGCTGAGCAAACAGTAAGAGCTCAATAAATACCTTTGATTGATTGACTCCTCTAAACCGTAAGCTCCTTGTGGGCAGGGAATGTATCATCCAAGTCTGTCATATGGTATTTTCCCAAGCACTTCGTACAGTGCTACATGTACAATAGGCATTCAATAAATACCATTGATATACTGATCTAAATGAATTGATTGATTTATTGATCTGAGAGACAGTTTTCCTCCCATCAACATCATCATCATCAATAGTATTTATTGAGCGCTTACTGTGTGCAGAGCACTGTACTAAGCGCTTGTGAAGTACAAGTTGGCAACATATAGAGACAGTCCCTACCCAACAGTAGGCTCACAGTCTAAAAGGGGGAGACAGAGAACAAAACCAAACATACTAACAAAATAAAATAAATAGACTAGGTATGTACAAGTAAAATAAATAAATAAATAAATAAATAGAGTAATAAATATGTACAAACATATATACATATGTACAGGTGCTGCGGGGAAGGAAAGGAGGTAAAATGGGGGGATGGAGAGGGAGACGAGGGGAAGAGGAAGGAAGGGGCTCAGTCTGGGAAGGCCTCCTGGAGGAGGGGAGCTCTCAGTAGGGCCTTGAAGGGAGGAAGAGAGCTAGCTTGGCGGATGGGCAGAGGGAGGGCATTCCAGGCCCGGGGGATGACGTGGGCCGGGGGTCGATGGCGGGACAGGCGAGAACGAGGTACGGTGAGGAGATTAGCGGCAGAGGAGCGGAGGGTGCGGGCTGGGTTGCAGAAGGAGAGAAGGGAGGTGAGGTAGGAGGGGGCGAGGTGATGGAGAGCCTTGAAGCCCAGGGTGAGGAGTTTCTGCCTGATGCGCAGATTGATTGGTAGCCACTGGAGATTTTTGAGGAGGGGAGTAACATGCCCAGAGCGTTTCTGGACCAAGACAATCCGTGGAGCAGCATGAAGTATGGATTGAAGTGGGGAGAGACACGAGGATGGGAGAACAGAGAGAAGGCTGATGCAGTAGTCCAGACGGGATAGGATGAGAGCTTGAATGAGCAGGGTAGCGGTATGGATGGAGAGGAAAGGGCGGATCTTGGTAATATTGCGGAGCTGAGACCGGCAGGTTTTGGTGACGGATGGATGTGAGGGGTGAATGAGAGAGCAGAGTCGAGGATGACACCAAGGTTGCGCGCTTGTGAGACGGGAAGGATGGTAGTGTCGTCAACAGAGATGGGAAAGTCAGGAAGAGGGCAGGGTTTGGGAGGGAAGACAAGGAGTTCAGTCTTGGACATGAGTTTTAGGTGGCAGGCAGACATCTAGATGGAGATGTCCTGAAGGCAGGAGGAGATGCGAGCCTGGAGAGAGGGGGAGAGAGCAGGGGCAGAGATGTAGATGTGGGTGTCATCAGCGTAGAGATGATAGTTGAAGCCGTGGGAGCGGATGAGGTCACCAAGGGAGTGCGTGTAGATCGAGAACAGAAGGGGACCAAGCACTGAGCCTTGGGGAACCCCCACAGTAAGGGGATGGGAGTGGGAGGAGGAGTCAGCAAAAGAGACTGAGAAAGAACGACCGGAGAGATTAGAGGAGAACCAGGAGAGGACGGAGTCTGTGAAGCCAAGGTCAGATAGCGTGTTGAGGAGAAGGGGGTGGTCCATAGTGTCGAAGGCAGCTGAGAGGTCGAGGAGGATTAGGACATCGTATGAGCCGTTGGATTTGGCAAGCAGGAGGTCATTGGCGACCTTTGAGAGGGCAGTTTCCGTGGAATGTAGGGGACGGAATCCAGACTGGAGGGGGTCGACTAGAGAGTTGTTGTTGAGGAATTCGAGGCAGCGCGTGTAGACAACTCGTTCAAGGAGTTTGGAAAGGAATGGTAGGAGGGATATGGGGCGATAATTAGAAGGTGAGGTGGGGTCAAGAGAGGGTTTTTTTAGGATGGGAGAGACATGGGCATGTTTGAAGGCAGAGGGGAAGGAACCAGTGGAGAGTGATAGGTTGAAGATGGGAGTTAAGGAGGGGAGAAGGGATGGAGCCAGAAATTTCATGAGATGAGAGAGAATGTGGTCAGAAGCATAGGTGGCCGGAGTAGCACTTGAGAGCAGGGAGGAGAGCTCCTCTGAGGATACTGCTGGGAAGGATGGGAGAGTAGCAGAGAGTGTTGAGAACCGGGGGGTTGGAGAAGGGGGGGAAGTGACTTTGGGGAGGTCGGACCTGATGGATTTAATTTTGTTAATGAAGTAGGAGGCCAGATCTTTGGGGGTGAGAGAAGGAGGAGGGGGAGGAACCGGGGGTCTGAGAAGGGAGTTGAATGTACGGAAGAGCTGGCGGGGGTGATGGGCATGGGTGTCAATGAGGGAGGAGAAATAGTTTTGGTTGGCAGAGGAGAGGGCTGAGTTAAGGCAGTTAAGCCTTCAACCCCTACAGCTGGGCATTGGAGTATAAAGCCAAGATGGCAGAGTGGAGGGGGAGTGTTATAGCGTTACATTGCACTCTCCCAATTGGTTAGTACAGTGCTTTGCATACAGTAAGGGCTCAATAAATATGATTGAAAGAAAGAAAGAATGAATGAATGAGTGAATGAATGAATGAATGAATGAATTAATTAATTAGTACAGGCTGACAATACTTCTTGTCTCTGTCCCTGCTAGTAAGAGCAGGTTGGTAGATACAATATAAACAGGTTGGATACTGTCCCGGTCCAACCTGGGACTCACAGGCTAAGAGGGTGAGAGAACAGGTGTTTTATTCCCATTTTATAGATGAGGTAACTGGGGCACAGGGAAGTGAAGTGACTTGCACAAGGTCACACAGTTGACCAGTGGCGGATTTGGGATGCCGAGGTCCTCTGACTCCCAATGCCGGACTGTTTTCATTAGGCCACGCTAATTCTGCTGAGATATTCAGATAGTCCTAATTCCTGGCTTGAAATGCGGTTCAAATCCCCAAGGTTTTCATTAATTCCGGAAACGGAATAATGATTAGCCCTTTGATGATGTTCTAGGAAGGAGGCCCAGGGCGGGAGCCGCGTGGGACTGAGCAGTCATTTAGGTTGTGAAGGCCAGTACTACACGATTCCGGCCTTCCGAGATATCCGGACTGTCAGCTATCTCAGCAGAGCCCTGGGCCCATCCTCCCACGGAGAATCTACCAGGAAATAACCCCGCCATCGTCTGAGGGGATGGCACTGCCATCCAGAGAGCCAAGGGGAAGGGGGAAGATCCTGTCAGCCCGCCCCACCCAGACATTCCTGTCACCCCCACCAGCGTCCAGGACTAACGAGACTAAAAGAAATGTGCTACTTACTAAGTGGTTACTATATCCCAAGAACTATTGGTGAATGCTGTGGTAAATATAAGACTGTAAGTTCTTTGTGGGCAGGGAAAGTGTCTGCTAACTGTTGTATTCTCCTAATCATTTAGTTCAGTGCTCTGCACAGAGTAAACGCTCAATAAATACCACTGATTGATTTAGACCAGAAACTCAGATCAGGAACAGTCTGAGAAGTTACAATAAAGAAGTTTAGATATATACCTATATATTTTGGCTGCATGAAAATTAGTAAAAATAATGATAGTAGCATCAATCAATCAATCAGTGATATTTATTGAGCACTTACTATTCACAGAACACTGAACTAATCCCGTGAGAATTATAGTTGTTGGACACAACTCCTGACCAAAAGGACCTTACAATCTAGTGATCTTTTTCTCCCCCTCCTAATGGGCAGGGAATGTGTCCACCAATTCTGTCGTATTGTATGCTTCCAAGTGTTTAATATAGTGCTCTGCACACGGTAAGTGTTCACCAAATACCATTAGTTGATTGATAGGGAGAGGCAGACATTAAAGTAAATTATGGAGACGGGAAACAGTGGAGAATAAGAACACGGGCATAAGCGCCGTGGTGCTGGGGTGAGTATTGAAGTTCTTATGGATATGAAGGGGAAGTGAATGCCAGGCCCAGAAAGAGGATGTAAGCAAGGGGTCAGCGGTGAGGTAGACCAGATCGAGGTACAGTGAATAAATTGGTGTTAAAGGAGTTAAGTGTATGGGCTGGGTTGTAGTAGGATAATAGTGAGGTCAGGTAGACGTCAGGTAGCTCGTAAACTCCTTGTGGTCAGAGAATGTGTCTATTTTTATATTATATTATCCCAAACGTTTAGTAAAGTTGTGCACACAGATATTGCTCAATAAATAGGATTGACTGACTGACTGATTAGAAGGGAAAGAGGTAATGTGAATGCTTTAAAGCTGAAGGTAAGGAGTTGGTGTTGGATGTGGAGAGGGATGGGCAATCATTGGGAGTTTTTGAGGAGAGGGGAGATGGGTGGATATGACAAAGCAAGCATGAGAATCTGTGTAGTCTTGGTCTTTCCTGGTACTTAAGAATAAAACAGGCGCCATGGCAGCAGAAAGACCGCAGTTTTGCCCGAAATGACAAGATGAGGCTCCTTCCACGGTGTTGACCCGTTGCACAATCGATCAATGGTATTTATTGAGAGCTTACTATGTGCAGAACATTGTACTAAGTGCTTGGGAGAGTACAGTGAGAGAAGCAGTGTGGCTTAGTGGCAAGAGCAAGGATTTGGGAGTCAGGGGAAGTGGGTTCTAATCCCAGCTTCGCCATCCCTGTTAAACATGCGCACACACCCCCCCACACCCCTCACTCCATTGTCTTCTCTCTCTCTCTCTCTCTCTCTCTCTCTCTCTCTCTCTCTCCCCCCCCATACGCACACACATAAACACATAAACACACCTGAAATCAAGAGATTTCCAATAATTTCTGGCCCTGCCCAAATGTAGAATAGAGAAGGAGAAGGAGGGAGAGAGTGAAGAGAAGAAGGAAGGGAAGGAGGAGGAAAATAAAGAAGGGGAGGGGGAAGAGGAGAAGGAGAAAAGAAGGAGGGGAATGGAGAGTAGGAGGAGGAGGGGGAGGAGGAGGAGCAGAAGCAAAAGGACGAGGTGGGGGAGGAGGAGGAGAACCAAAAGGACGAGGTGGAGGAAGAGAAGAAGGAGGAGGAGGAGGAGAAGCAAAAGGACGAGGTGGAGGAGGAGGAAGAGGAGAAGGAGGAGGAGGAGAAGAAAGCAGAGAAGCAGCATGGCTCAGTGGAAAGAGCACAGGCTTGGAAGTCAGAGGTCATGGGTTCTAATCCCGGCTCAGCCACTTATCAGCTGTGTGACTTTGGGCAAGTCACTTAACGTCTCTGGGCCTCAGTTACCTCATCTGTAAAATGGGGATTAAGACTGTGAGCCCCATGTGGGACAACCTTATTACCTTGTATCTCCCCCAGCGCTTAGAACAGTGCTTGGCACATAGTAAGCGCTTAACAAATACCAAAATTACTATTACTAAAGAAGAGGATGAGGAGGAAGAAAAGGAGAAAGAAAGAAAGAAAGAAAGAAGAAAGAGAGCAAGAGAGAAAGAAAGAAAGAAAGAAAGAAAGAAAGAAAGAAAGAAAGAAAGAAAGAAAGAAAGAAAGGAGGAAGGAAAAGGAGGAAGGAAAAGGAAAAGGAGGAGTAGGAACAGAAAGAAGAGGAGAGGGAGTAGGAGAAGGAAGAGGATGAGGTGAAGGAGCAGGAGGAGAAGGAGGAGGAGGAGGAAGTAAAGGAAAAGAAAAGAAAGAAAGAAGCAAATAAGTAAAGGAGGAAAGAAAAGGAAACGGAGGAGCAGGAGAAGAAAGAAGAGGAGGAGGAGAAGAAGAAGGAAGAGGACGGGGTGAGCGAGCAGGAGGAGAAGGAGGAGGAGGAAGAAAAGGAGAAAGAAAAATAAAGAAAAGGAGGAAGAAAAGGAGAGGAATCAAGAAGAGGAGGAGGTAGAGAAGTAAGACGACGAGACAAAAGAGCAGCAGGTGGAGGAGAAGGAAGAGAGAGAAGGAGGAGAAGGAAGAAGACGACAAGGTGGAGGAAGAGGAGAAGCAAGAGAATGAGGTGGAGGAGCAGGGGTAAGAGGAAGAGAGGCGAAGGAGGAGGAGGGGAAGGAGAAGAAGGAGGAAGAGACTAGGAAGGACAATGAGGTGGAGAAGGAGGAGGAGGAGGAGAAGAAGAAGGACGAAGAGACAAGGAAGGACAATGAGGTGGAGGAGGAGGAGGAGGAGGAGGAGGAGGAGGAAGAGGAAGAGGAGAAGCAAACTGGAAGAGATCCCAGAGTTGAGGGGGAGTTGAGGAGGAGAGAGGCAGCCAGAAATGTTTGCTTCCCTGACGACTCTAAGGGGATTTCTGGTCCAGGGTCTAACTGCTCAGTGAGTGGGATACGTGGAAACCACATAGCAGCTGGATCCTGCGACGCTGAACCTCTCTTCTGAAGTTCTGAATCTTCCCCATCCACCAAAGAATCCTGAAAAATTCAATTTCAACTTCTAGGACCCTGGATTAGGACTGGGAAGATTTGAACTAGCACTAAAGTCTTACTGTACTGAGTGCTTAGAATAATGCTCTGCACACAATAAGCGCTCCATAAATCTGATCCATCGATTGATTGATTGGAGTCAGTTCTAGGTTTCAGACTGGGCTTTCATGGTCTTGGGACACTCTGTATATCTATGACATATCCGGAAGCTTGGATGCATGACAGAACCACCTCCCGTCTGCCCTCCAAAGCCGGTTCAGTGGAGCCCACACTTACCCATTGTCCTAGGGTCATTGGGATGGGCCTGTTTCCGAGGAGAGCCGGACTCGGTGGTTGGGATGGGAGGGATCCCACGCTGGGGGGTCCAAACTTGGGAAATGTCAGCAGGACCCTGTGACTCTCACTGTGCTTGGGGAAAGCAGAAATCCACCCGTTCCCACTTGGCTCCAGCAGAATATCAGTTTCGGGGAATCTCTTCCTAGAGAAAGAGGTAATTGACACACTCAGCGAGGCATCAGAATGTGCTTCCTGAGCGGATGTGGATGCCGTCTTGTCTTTAAAGACTCCTCATTGTGGTATGATAATGATAATAACTGCGGTATCTGTTGAGCACTTGCTGTGTGCCAAGCGTAATGCAATCAGATCAGACTCAGTCCCTGTCTCACACAGGGTTCACGGCCTAAGAGAGAAGGAAGACAGGCATTTCATCTTCATTCGACAGCTAAGGAAACTGAGGCCCATTCATTCACTCATTCATTCAATCGCAGAAAAGCAGCATGGCTTATTGGAAAGAGCCTAGACTTGGGAGGCAGAGGTCATGGGTTCTAATCCAGGCTTTGCCCCTTTTCAGCGGTGTGACTTTGGGCAAGTCACTTAACTTCTCTTTGCCTTAGTTACGTCATCTGTAAATTGTGGAGGAAGACTGTGAGTCTCACGTGGGACAATCTGATTAACTTCTATATCCCCAGGGCTTACAACAGTGCTTGGCACATAGTAAGCGCTTAACAAATGCCATTACTATTATTATTATTATTACAGTTAGAGAAGTAGCGTGGCTTAGTGACAAAAGCACGGGCTTGGGAGTCAGAGGACGTGCGTTCGAATCCCGGCTCCACCACTTGTCTGTTTTGAGGCCTTAGGCAAGCCATTTAACTTCTCTATGCCTCAGTTACCTCATCCGTAAAATGGGGATAATGACTGTGAGCCCCACGTGGGAGAACTCAATTACCTTGTATTATCTAGCGCTTAGAACAGTGCTTGGCACAGAGTAAGCTTTTAACAAATACCATCATTATTGTTATTATTATTATTATTATTATTATTATTAAAATGCAACTAGGAATTAGCAAAAACGTTTTCTTACAGTCTCTAATCTTCTCTCTGAGTATTTTCATCCTTGTCTTCATTCACCTCTTTATTCAACCCTCCATCAGCCCCACAACACTTACATTTACACCCGTAATTTATTCATTTATATTAATGTGTGTCTCTCCCTCAAGTCTATAAGGTCATTGTGTGCAGGGGACGAGTCTACAAACTGTTACACTTTATATCGTACTCTTCCAACGGCTTAGTGCATCGCTCAGCACACACTAAGTGCTCAGTAAATATAATTGATCGATTGATTGATCGATTGTCTGAAATCAGGTTCTATCACAAGATGCCTAAAGGCATCCCTCCAGAGGTCACCAATGTCTCTGTGGTGACGGGATTCCTCCTGCTTGGGTTTTCCGAGATCCGGGAGCTGCAGCTGGTCCAGGCCCGCTCTGCTCCTCCTGTTTTTCCTGGAGGCCCTGACAGGGAATCTCCTCATCATCGCTGTCGCCATCCTCGACCAGTGCCTCCACATCCCCATGTACGTCTTCTTTAGGAACCTGTCAGTGGCCGATTTCTGCTACATCTCTGTCACTGTCCCCCAATCCATTCTCGTCTCTCTGACGCACTGCCACTCCATCTCCTCCCTGGGCTGTGCGGGGCAGGTCTGCCTAGTGATACTGTTTGTGGGTTCTGAGTACTTCGTCCTCCCGGCCATGTCCTATCACCGCTACACCGCCATCTGCTTCCCCCTGTGCTACCGGGTCCTCATGGACCGAGAGGCCTGTGGGAAGATGCCTGCTGCCTCTTGGATCAGTGCGGGGCTGATGGGAGTCGTGTTTGTGGCTTCGACCTTCTCCCTGAACTTCCAATGCCGTGCTTCAGTTCTTCTGTGCCTTCCCGTTGCTGCTGAAGATCTCCTGCTCCGAGACCCATGTCGCCATCGATGTGAGCGTTGCTGTGGCAGTTTATTTGGCTTCGCTCTGCTCCGTGTTCATCGTCATCTCCTACGTGCGCATCTTCCGGGCCACTCTGAGGATGCTGGCCAACGAGGGCAGGGCCTAAGCCTTCTTCACCTCCCTGCCCCACCTCGTTATCGTCACCGTTTTCTTCTGAACGGCCTCCATAGCCCACTTCAAGCCTGAGTCAGACTACCCTTCAACTCTGGACTTGCCGATGTCCGTGTTCTACACCGTGGTGCCCCCCGTCCTGAACCCCCTCATCTACAGCCTGAGGAACCGGGACCTGAAGGCCGCCCTGGGTCTTCTCCTTGGGGAAATCTCTTCCATCTCGTAAAGAAAATGCCCACTACCCACGTCAGGCTGATGGTGGATACTGGTAAATCATCCCAGAATGAGTAATGATAAGACGAATAATAGTGGCATTTGTTAAGTGCTTACTGTGCTCCAAGCACTCTACTAAGCACTGGAGTTGTTACAAGATAATCAGGCCCTACATAGAGGTCATGGTTAAGTAAGATGGAGAACAGGGATTGAATCCCCACTTGGCAGATGAGGGAACTGAGGCAAAAAGAAGTGAAGTGACTCACCCAACGTCACACAGCAGGTAAATGGCGGGGCCGGAATTAGGACCCAGGTCCTCTGCCTCCCAGGACCATGCTCTTGAGCCCGCTGTTGGGTAGGGTCCGTCTCTATATGTTGCCAACTTGTACTTCCCAAGCGCTTTGTACAGTGCTCTACACACAGTAAGCGCTCAATAAATACGACTGAATGAATGAATGAATGAATGAATTACACCACACTACTTCCGACTGGATAGACATCTTTACCTCTAGGTGTGCATTCTCTCCCATCTAGACTGTAAGCTCGTTGTGGGCAGGGAAAGTGTCTGTTGCATTGTTCTCTCACAAGTGCTTAGTACAGTGCTCTGCACAGAGTAAGCAGTCAATGAATATGTTTGCTTGTTTGACTACTCCTCCTACATAATGCTTGGGAGGGAAAATACATCAAGCCCGTTGTTGTGTGGAGATTGTCTCTGTTGCCAAATTGCAATTTCCCAGCCCTTAATACAGTGCTCTGCACACGGTAAGCACTCAATAAACACGATTGAATTAATGAACTAAGCGTGTTAAGCAGGAGTCCCTCGTTTCCACAGACCAAACAGGCCGGACACTTTTTTATGGTATTTGTTAAACACGTACTATGTGCCAGGAACTGTACTGTTCTTAGGGGTAGATACAAAGTAATCAGTATGGACACAGTCCCTATCTCAAATGGGGCTCACAGTCTTCATCCCCATTTTGCAGTTGAGGGAACTGAGCCCCAGAGAAGTAAAATGACTTGCCCACAGTCACTCAGCAGACAAGTGACAGAGGCAGGATTCTAACCCAAGTCCTTCTGTCTCCCAGGCACGGACTCTACCCACTAGCACTTCACCTGTTGACCACCCTGAGTCTTATGCCACGTGAGTGACCCAGGAAGCAAAATCTGAAATCAGAGCAATTTGAGCTGGAATTAAGTTTGCCTCAGGAACAATTCTATCAATGATATTTCCATTCAAATTACCCAGGATTTTGTATTCTTCAACAACAACTCTCTCCTCGACCCCCTCCTGTCTGGCTTCCATCCCCTACATTCCACGGAAACTGCCCTCTCAAAGGTCACCAATGATCTCCTGCTTGCCAAATCCAACGGCTCATACGATGTCCTAATCCTCCTCGACCTCTCAGCTGCCTTCGACACTGTGGACCACCCCCTTCTCCTCAAAACGCTATCTGACCTTGGCTTCACAGACTCCGTCCTCTCCTGGTTCTCCTCTTATCTTTCCCGTAGTTCATTCTCAGTCTCTTTTGCTGGCTCCTCCTCCCACTCCCATCCTCTTACTGTGGGGGTTCCCCAAGGTTCAGTGCTTGGTCACCTTCTGTTCTTAATCTACACGCACTCCCTTGGTGACCTCATTCGCTCCCACGGCTTCAACTATCATCTCTACGCTGATGACACCCACATCTACATCTCTGCCCCTGCTCTCTCCCCCTCTCTCCAGGCTCGCATCTCCTCCTGCCTTCAGGACATCTCCATCTAGATGTCTGCCCGCCACCTAAAGCTCAACATGTCGAAGACTGAACTCCTTGTCTTCCCTCCCAAATCTTGCCCTCTCCCTGACTTTCCCATCTCTGTTGACGGCACTACCATCCTTCCCGTCTCACAAGCCCGCAACCCTGGTGTCATCCTCGACTCCACTCTCTCATTCATCCCTCACATCCAAGCCGTCACCAAAACCTGCCGGTCTCAGCTCCGCAACAGTGCCAAGATCCGCCCTTTCCTCTCCATCCATACCGCTACCCTGCTCATTCAAGCTCTCATTATATCCCGTCTGGACTACTGCATCAACCTTCTCTCTGATCTCCCATCCTCGCGTCTATCCCCACTTCAATCCATACTTCATGCTGCTGCCCGGATTATCTTTGTCCAGAAACGCTCTGGGCATATTACCCCCCTCCTCAAAAATCTCCAGTGGCTACCAATCAATCTGCGCATCAGTCAGAAACTCCTCACCCTCGGCTTCAAGGCTCTCCATCACCTCGCCCCCTCCTACCTCACCTCCCTTCTCTCCTTCTACAGCCCACCCCACACCCTCCTCTCCTCTGCTGCTAATCTCCTCACCGTACCTCGTTCTCGCCTGTTCCGCCATCGACCCCCGGCCCACGTCATCCCCCGGGGCCTAGAATGCCCTCCCTCTGCCCATCCGCCAAGCTAGCTCTCTTCCTCCCTTCAAGGCCCTACTGAGAGCTCACCTCCTCCAGGAGGCCTTCCCAGGCTGAGCCCCTTCCTTCCTCTCCCCCTCGTCCCCCTCTCCACCCCCCCCCATTTTACCTCCTTCCCTTCCCCACAGCACCTGTATATATGTTTGCACATAGTTATTACTCTATTTATTTATTTATTTTACTTGTACATATCTATTCTATTTTATTTTGTAGTATGTTTGGTTTTGTCTCCCCCTTTTAGACTGTGAGCCCACTTTTGGGTAGGGACTGTCTCTATATGTTTCCAATTTGTACTTCCCAAGCGCTAAGTACAGTACTCGCATACAGTAAGCGCTCAATAAATATGATCGATGATAATGATGATAATCAGCCAATCGATTGATGAATGGTAAATATTGAGCACTTACTGTGTGCAGAGCACTGTACTAACCGCTCGGGAGAATCAAATACAGCGGGCTAGGTAGACTTGTTTTCTTCCCACAATTAGCCTACAGTCTAGGGGGGAGACAGACATCTATGTAAATATGAATATAAATCAATCAATCAACAGTTTTTATTGAGGACTTACTGTGTGCGGAACACTGTATTTCCCACCGTCTATACTATAAACATGTTATGGGCAATCAGTCAAGCAATGATATTTATCGAGCACCTAACAAGAGAATAAGCACAAACGTTCCCTACCCATAATGAGTTTGCAATCCAAGGAGGGAGGGCAAGGAGCATATCCACTAATTGTGTTGTACTGTACTCTCCCGAGCGATTAGTAGTGTTGTGTACATATTAAGTGCTCAATAAACAGATGAAAAATACAGTTAAAATATCTATATCGAATCAGACAAGCTCCACTGTAGCGAGTGGTGAGAGCAAGATTGTAAGGTTTTTGAGGGCAGGGAATGTGTCTCCCAACATTATTGTCTCTCAAGCTCTTACTAACAGTTCCCTGCACACAGTAAGCCCTCAATAAATACCATTAATTTAATGAATACACAAGAGAAGCAGTGTTGTCTACTGGATAAAGCACTGGACTGGGGGTCAAAAGGACATGGGTTCTAAGCCCAGCTCGGCCATTGCCTGCTGTGTGACCCTGGGAATGTCACTTCACTTCTCTGTGCCTCAGTTCCCTCATCTGGAAAGTGGAGGTTAAGACGAGGTGCGGTAGGCAGGTGGAGAAGGCTTTAGTCCGGCCATCTTCGGAAAGATGGTCCTCCCCGTGGAGAGGATGTGGGCATAAGAAATAACTATAAAGAGGAAACAGAAGAAGTTTAAAGTTGCAGTGGCAATGATCAGGAATACTTCTCTGAGGACCTCATCAGAACGGGCGAGGCCCAGCACCTGGGTGAAGTCACAGAAAATGCAACGTCAGGAAATGGGAGTCAGAGGGCGTGGGTTCTAATTCCGGCTCTGCCATTTCTCTGCCGTGTGACTTTGGCCAACTCACTTAACTTCTCTGTGCCTCAGTTACCTCATCTGTAAAATGGAGATTAAGACTGTGGGCCCCACGTGGAACAACCTGGTTAGTTTTTATCTACCCCAGCGCTTGGGAACAGTGTTTGGCACATGGCGCTTAACAAAAACCATCATTATCGTCATTAATCCCCATTTTGGAGATGAGGGAACTGAGGCCCAGAGTAGTGAAGTGACTTGCCCAAGATCACACAGCAGACAAGTAGCGAAACTGGGATTAGAACGGGTCCTTTTGACTCCCAGACCCGGGTTCTGTCCTCTGGACCACATTACTTCTCCCCTTACATGCCAGCTCATTCTCTGCATTCCCCATTGACTCTCCCACTTCCCACTTCCCACTTATAATCTTCCCTACCACAGCTCTTCCCATCTTCAAATTCTGCCTGAATTTCCACCTTCTTCAGAATACATTCTGGCTCAAACCTTCTCTACTACCATCTCAGCAGTTTTGTACCCTCTCAGCACTTACGACATCTTCTACCTCTAATATACTCTCCCCAGTGTTTCGTGTGATACTTTACCCAGAGTACGTGCTCAGTAAATAGTACTAATATTTTTAGTCGATTCAAATGAGAGAAGAAGTCCTCTCTAATGACTTGAGCCCAGGCCTGGAAGTCATAAGGACCTGGGTTCTAATCCCATTTCTGCCACTTGTCTGCTTTGTGACCTTGGGCGAGTCACTTCACTTCCCTGTTCCACAGTTGCCTCATCTGTAAATCAATCGATGGTATTTATTGAGCACTCATTATGTGCAAAACACTGTACTAAGTGCTTGGGGGAGTACAACGGGATTAAGACTGTAAACCCCATGTGGGAAAGGGACTGACTCGTTCATTCAATCGCATTTATTGAGCACTTACTGTGTGCAGAGCACTGTACTAAGCGCTTGGTAAGTACAAGTCGGCAACCTATAGAGATGGCCCCTACCCAACAACGGGCTTACAGTGTAGGAGGGGGGAGACATACATTAAAACAAGTAAACAGGCATCAGTGGCATCATTATAAATAAAAAGAATTATGGATATATACTCATCATCAATAAAATTAAATAGAATCACAATTATTAATACGTACACATAGATACAGGTGCTGTGGGGCGGGAAAGGTGTAGAGAAGAAGGAGTGAGTCGGGGCAATGGAGAGGGGAGGGGGAGCAGAGGAAATCGGGGGCTGAGTTTGGGAAGGCCTCCTGGAGGAGATGAGCTTTCAGTAGGGCTTTGAAGGGGGAAAGTGTGATAGTTTGGTGGGTTTGAGGAGGGAGGGTGCTCCAGGCCAAAAGTAGGACGTGGGCCAGGGAACTCCCAACTGATTACCTTGCATCTACCGCAAACGTTTAGAACACACCCTAGCACACGTTAAGCATTTAACAAATACCATTTTAAATGGAATTTCAGTGAACGAAAATTATGGAGACTTACTCTGACGGTTGTAGGCAGGATCCCAGGAAGCTACTAAGGTGCCTCTGTCCCCTTTCCTCTCCCCCTTAGAAGATGCTCATTTCATGTTAAGAGAAAATCCATCCCATTCCTTTCAGAGGCACGATTTTAGTCTCTGAACACCAGAAAGCAGTCTTGTTGAGTTTGTCTTGGAAACGGCTGACTTTCTACACCACTTGGGAGACGGATGGAGCTCTGAAGAAAGAGAGTTTTCTTCCAATGGGTGAAAACGACACAGTCATCTGTCCCCAAGGGCTTGCCTGGATGAATAATTATCTGGGTGCTTGTTTGGCGCTTACTCTGTGCCAGCCTCCATACGAAGCCCCGAGATTGATACAAGGTAATCAGGTCAGACAGAGTCCCTGTCCCACGTGGGGCTCATGATCATAATCCCCATTTTACAAATGGGAAAACTGAGACACAGAGAAGTGAAGTGACTTGCCCAAAGTCACACAGCTGGGATTATAACCCAGGTCTTTCTGCAGAGATGAGTTGAGGATAATATCAAGGTTACAGGATTGTGAGACAGGGAGGGTCGTGGTATTGTCTATAGTGATGGGAAAGCCACGGTGAGAACAGGGTTTAGATGGGAATATTCATTCATTTTTTTATTCAGTCGTATTCATTGAGCGCCTACTGTGTGCACAGAACTGTACTAAGTGCTTGTAAAGTACAATTCAGCAATAAAGAGAAACAATCCCTGCTCATACCGGGCTTACAGTCTAGAAGCAGGGAGACAGACATCAAAACAAGTAAACAGGCAATAATAATAGCATTATAAATAAATAGAATTTTAGATATATACACATCAAAACAAGTAAACAGGCAGGTTGGGGGCAATGGATGGACAACTGACAGATATGGAGTGATGGAGTAATAAATGCCCTCAAAAATGACACAAGGACAAATACACACACTATAAAAAAAACTGGAATCTGATTAGGACACTGAGGATAGAGGGGCGGAGAAGGAAGATCAGATATAATGCCTGTCCTCCATGAGGCTCATATTCTTAGAGGGCAGGAGAACTTGTATTTTATCTCCATTTTCCAGAGGAGGACTTTTGCCGGAGAGATTAAGGGACTTGTCCAAGGTAACACACACAGTAGGCCAGAGGCGGAGGCAAGTGTAGAATGTGGTCTTCAGATTTCCAGTCCAATACTTCTTCCTCTCTGCCATGAGGCCTCCCTAATGAATCACAAGCAAACGATATTTTTCTTTTTCAGAAAAGTTTCCCCCTAGGAATTTCCTCAGAGCAGCCTTCATGTCCCAGTTCTTCAGGCTGTAGATGAGGGGTTCAGGACCGAGGGCACCACGGTGCAGAATACGGACACCAGCAGGTTCGGCATTGAGGGGGAGTCTGAGGTCGGCTCTAAGTCGGAGAAAAACCCAGTGGACAAAAATATGGTTATCACAGAGAGATGGGGCAGGCAGGTGGAGAAGGCTCTGGTTCTGTCCTGCACGGATGGGATCCTCAGCACGGTGGAGAAGATGTGGAAATAGGAAACCCCTATGAACAGGAAGCAGCCAAAATCCAACGTGAAGCTAACGCCTATCAGGACCAACTCCGGCATGGTGGAGGGCGAGCGGGACAGGGTTAATAACTGGGGAATGTCGCAGAAGAACTGGCAGATCACTTTGGAGTCAAAAAGGCGAGATAAAGATGTTGACGACGTGCACGAGACCGGGGAGAAGCCCACTGAGAAAAGAGGCCGTGGCCATCTTCCCACAGACCCCTCAGTCCATGATAACCTCATTGCTCAGCGGGCGGCAGATGGCCACGTAGCGGTCGTTGGACATCTCCGTGAGCAGGGCGATCTCCAGTGAAGCAAAACAAGTGAAGAAATAGAGTTGGAAAGCACAGCCCAGGAAGGAGATGGATCTCTTGTTGGTCAGAGAGCTGTGGATGGATTTGGGGATGATGACGGATTTGAGGCAGAGGTCGCGGACGGCCAGGTTCCTGAGGAAGAAGTACATTGGGGTGTGGAGGGGCCAGTCGAGGGTGGTGACAGCGGCGATTAGGAAATCCCCCCTCAGGGCCTCCCCGTAGACCAGGAGGAACAGCCCGGCATGGACCAGCTGCAGCTCCCGGACCCCTGAGAATCCGAGGAGCAGCAATTGTGTCACAACTGTGAGATTGGCCATTTTCTTGAAAATCTGCAGGTTGTCTGAAGAGGCACAGAGAGGGGATTTATTTTCTCAAAGAAACCTGAAAAATCTCTACTATGAAATGGGGATTTAAGACTGTCCCATGATGATGATAATGGTATTTTGTTAAGCACATACTATACGCCGAGCACCGTTCTAAGCACTGGGGTAGTTGCAAGGTAATCACGTTTTCTCACGTGGGGCTCACAGTCTTCATCCCCATTTTACAGATGAGGTAACTGAGGCCCAGAGAAGTGAAGTGACTTGCCCAAGGTCACCCAGCAGACAGGTGGAGGTGGCGGGATTAGAACCCACCTCCCCTGACTCCCAAGCCCTTTCCATTTCCACTAAGCCATGCTGCTTCCCTATGTGGGACATAGACTGCGTCGAACCCAATTTGCTTTTATCTACCCCAGAGCTCACCGTCACTGTGGAGATGTTGGCCAGGTCCGGCCGGAGACCTTTAGGCATCTTGTGATAGAACTTGATTTCAGACAATCAATCAATTGTATTTATTGATTGCTTACTTGGGAGAGTACAATCAGAACAATGTAACAGAGTAGATAGACACATTCCCTTCCCACAAGGAACTTACGGTCTAGAGGGGAACTGAATCAATTAATCAATCAATCGCATTTATTGAGCACATACTGCGTGCAGAGCACTGAACTGAGCACTTGGGAGAGTACAATACAACAGAGCGGATAGACACAATAAAATCAATCAATGAATCAGTGGTAATGATTGAGCGCTTACTACTAACCACCTGAGAGAATACAATACAATCAATGATATTTATTAAATGCCATTCAATCATTCATTTAGTCGTATTTACTGTGTTCGGAGCACAGTACTAAGCGCTTGGAAAGTAAAATTCGGCAACAGATAGAGACAATCTCTACACAACAACAGGCACCATGTGTGGAGAACCACACTAAGCGCTTGGGAAAGTACAATATATTACAGTTTCCCGCCCATAAGGAGCTTACAGTCTAAAGGGGGAGACAGAATTTACCAGTCTACTCTACTCAGGACACCGTCCCACTACAGGGGAACGAACCCAGACTCGGAAACTCTAACTCAGTTCAGAACCCCCATTTCCACGACTGCCCCATCTGATTCTCCCCTGCCCCCCCACCTCAAAAGAACACACAGACCCTCTTATTCACTCCTTGGTCTTCAGGGAAATTTTGTCCCCTACTCCTTTACTGTTCGGGTGCCCGGAAGCATCGCTCGACCAGTGACATTTATCGAGAGCTTCCGTAGACAGAAAGAGAGCACTATACTAAGCTCTTGGTAGAGGACAATACAATAGAGTTGAAAACCTTTCCAGCCCTTAACCGCTCCTGGAAACGGAAGGTCAGTTTGCTTGGCCGGAAGCGAGAAGCTGCTGAGCCTGGATTCGTCTTCAGACTCCCGGAGTGGACGGTGAGGGGATATCTGCTCAGGGTTCTGAGCCTTATCTTTCTCCAGGGTCACGGGCACGAGTTCCGCCCTCACCCCGGGAGGTCAGGGTCTCAGATGCTGTATGGCTTCACGGCTTCGCCATGGGGAGGAACACGAGGGAACGCCCCCCCCCCGAGAAATTGGGGTAATTACCTACCACCCCATTTAATAGCCACTGATGGGAGACTGAAGAGAACTGTTCTCCTCGATCGGACTTCGATTCACAGACATGCCTCTGATCTTCTCCTCTCTTGGACCCTGATTCCCAGACCTTTTCCTGATTTTCTCTTCTCTCAGATCCTGATTCCCAGATCATTACCTGATCTTTTCTTCTCTTAGACCCTGATTCACGGACCAGTTCTTGATTTTCTCCTCTCTCGGACCCCGACTGACAGACCTGCTCCTGATCTTCTCTACTCTTGGACCCTCTCTTCTGGAAGGTCACATCTCCTCCAAGAGGCCTTCGCTATTACGCCTTATGTACCTTAGACTTCCCACAGCACTCATGTGCGTATCCGTAATTCATTTATTTATATTAATGTCCCTCTCTCCCTCTAGACTGTAAGCTCATTGTGGTCAGGGAATGTGTCTACCAACTCTGTTATATTGTTATATTGTACTCTTCCAATCACTTAGCATAGTGCTCTGCACACAATAAGTGCTCAATAAATACGATTGATTGATCCCTGCCCACAATGAATTTACAGTCTAGAGGGAGAGAAAGACATTAATATAAATAAAGAAATTATGGATCTCTACTTAAGATCTGTGAGACTGAGGGTGAGGTGAATAAGAAACGTGGCTCAGTGGAAAGAGCCCCGGCTTCGAACTCAGAGGTCGTGGGTTCTAATTCCAGCTCCGCCACTTATCAACAGTGTGACTTTAGGCAAGGCACTTAACTTCTTAGGTGTGTGACTTTAAGTCACTTAACGTCTCTGTGCCTCAGTTACCTCACCTGTAAAATGGGGGGTAAGACTGTGAACCCCACGTGAAATAACCCGATTACCTTGTATCTCCCACAGCACTCAGAACAGTGCTTGGCACATAGTAAGTGCTTAACAAATACCATCGTCATAAAGGGTGCAAATCCAAGTGCAAGGGTCATGCAGAAGGGAGTGGGAGAAGAGGAAATGAGGGATTAGTCAGGGAAGATTTCTAGAAGGAGACATCCATTCAATAAGACAGAGGGGGGTAAGGTCAGATGGAAAGGGGGAGGGAGTTGCTGGCAAGGGACAGGGCTTGGATCATTCACTCATTCATTCAATCATTCATTCAATTGTATTTATTGAGCACTTCCTGCGTGCAAATCACTGAACTAAGTGATTCGGAGAGTACAATATAACAATAAACAGACACATTCCCTGACCACAAGAAGCTTACGATGTGGAGGGGTAGACAGACATAAATATTAATAAATAAAATTACAAATATGTACATAAGTGTTATGGGGCTGGGAGGGGAGATGAATAAAGGGATCAGGTCAGGGCCACGCAGAAGGGAGCGGGAGAAGAGGAAAGGAGGTCTTAGGAAAGACCTCTTGGAGGAGACAGGCCTTCAGTAAGGCTTTGGGGAGGAGGGAGTAATGGGTGAGAAAGACAAGCTTCCTTTCTTTGTCCCGCAAATCCTTCACCTTGTGACTTTTGGGGACCCAAGTGGGCTGATAAAGGGAAGAGAAATGATGCTGTGGGTGTCACACCGCATGAAGGACAGGAAATCATAAGATCTCATTTTTTGGCGTAGCACTTATACATTTCCAAAGCACTTTCACATCAGTGATCTCATTTCAGCCTCACAAGAGACGGGAGTCAGAAGGACCTACGTCCTAATCCCGACTCTGCCTATTGTCTCCTGTGTGTCCTTGGGCAAGCCACTTCACTTCTCAGTGCCTCAGTTACTTCATCTGTAAAAATGGAGATTAGGTTTGTGAGCCCCACTTGGGCCAGGAACTGGTTCCAAACCGATTATCTTGTAATTACCTAAGCACATAGTATAGTGTTTGACACACAGTAAGCAATTAACAAATACCATCCTCATCATCAACTTTACAATCCGGAAAATGGGGATTAAGACTGTGAGCTCATGTGGGACATTAACTGTGTCCACCCTGATTATCTTGTATTTACCGTAGCATTTAGAGCAGTGCCCGACACTTAAGTGCTTAACAATACCATCAAAAAAGAAAAGAATGGCCACTTTGGTCAGGGAAGCGTGTGGAAGCTGAGAGTTCAGTGAAAGGTGGGGAGAGAGAGAAGAGACAGGGGAGATCAGTGTAGGGCTAAGAATCCTCTCAGGTGGCCATTGTCAGGGCAGAGAGAGAGGGCATTTTTACTGGAGGAATGGATGCCCCCCAAGAACTCTCCCCTGGACCGCCTTCATATCCCGGTTCCTCAGGCTGTACATGAGGGGCTTCAGGAAGGGAGGCACCACGGTGTAGAACATGGACGTCAGCAGATTCAGGGTCGAGAGGGAGTCTGACACGGGCTTGAGGTAGCCAATGTCTCCAGTCGAGAGGAAGACGGTGAGGACGAGGAGGTGGGCCAGGCAGGTGGAAAAGGCTTTGGCCTGTCCCTCGGCGCCGGCATCCTCATCACTGCCCGGAAGATGTGCACGTATGGAGACGAAAGAGACGAAACCAAAATGGCGACACTGGTATCGATGACAACGTGAGTCACAGAAGGAGAGCCAACATCCAACATCCAACATCCAGAGAACATTGCCAAGATCCGCCCTTTCCTCTCCATCCAAACCGCTACCCTGCTCGTTCAAGCTCTCATCCTATCCCGTCTGGACTACTGCATCAACCTTCTCTCTGATCTCCCATCCTCGTGTCTCTCCCCACTTCAATCCATACTTCACGCCACTGCCCGGATTGTCTTTGTCCAGAAACGCTCTGGGCATGTTACTCCCCTCCTCAAAAATCTCCAGTGGCTACCAATCAACCTACGCATCAGGCAGAAACTCCTCACCCTCGGCTTCAAGGCTCTCCATCACCTCGCCCCCTCCTACCTCACCTCCCTTCTCTCCTCCTACAGCCCAGCCCGCACCCTCCGCTCCTCTGCTGCTAATCTCCTCACCGTGCCTCGTTCTTGCCTGTCCCGCCATCGACCCCCGGCCCACGTCATCACAATGGCCTGGAATGCCCTCCCTCTGCCCATCCGCCAAGCTAGCTCTCTTCATCCCTTCAAGGCCCTACTGAGAGCTCATATCCTCTAGGAGGCCTTCCCAGACTGAGCCACTTCCTTCCTCTCCCCCTCGTCCCCCTCTCCATCATCCCATTTTACCTCCTTCCCTTCCCCACAGCACCTGTATAAATGTATATATGTTTGTACATATTTATTACTCTATTTATTTATTTATTTTACTTGTACCTATCTATTCTATTTATTTTATTTTGTTAGTATGTTTGGCTTTGTTCTCTGTCTCCCCCTTCTAGACTGTGAGCCCACTGTTGGGTACGGACTGTCTCTATATGTTGCCAACTTGTACTTCCCAAGCGCTTAGTACAGTGCTCTGTACACAGTAAGCGCTCAATAAATACAATTGATTGATTGATTGAGAGGCCTTCAGCAGGGAGTGGACATTACAGAAGAAATGTTGGGCCTCGTGGAGTCTGCAGAACCCTAAGGAGAATGCCCCGGCTGTGTGCATTACCCCATACAGCCCCGCGCTGAGCCAGGAGGCGGCAGCCATTTTTATGCAACACCCTCGGTCGACAATGACCCCATAGCGCAAGGGATGGCAGATAGACACGTAGCGGTCATAGGACATCGCCGTGACGAGAAACAGCTCTAAGACGGCAAACGGGACTACCAGCGAAACCTGAGCCACACAGCCTCAATAGCAGATTGAGCGTTGCTTGGTCCGGGAGTTGTGGATGGACTGGGTGGACGATGACAGAGATGAGGCAGAAATCGAGGATGGACAGGTTACTGAGGAAGAGGTACATGGTGGTGCGAAGGCGCTGGTCGAGGGCGGTGACGGCGACGATGAGGTTATTCCCCCTCAGGGCCGCTCCGTAGACCAGGAGGAACAGCTTGGCATGGACCAGCTCCCGGACCTCCGAGAATCCCAGGAGAAGGAATTCTGTCACCACTGTGAGATGGGCCATTTTCTTGGAAAATCTGCATGTTGTCTGAAAAGGCATAGAGACGGGATTCATTTCCTCAAAGAAATCTCACTATGAAATGGGGATTTAAGACTGTTCCATGATGATAATAATGGTATTTGTTAAGCACTTACTATGTGCCGAACACTGTTCTAAGCATTGGGGTTGTTGCAAGGTAATCAGGGTGTCTCACGTGGGTCTCACAGTCATCATCCCCATTTTACAGATGAGGTAACTGAGGCCCAGAGTAGTGAAGTGACTTACCCAAGATCAACCAGCAGACAAGTGGTGGAGGCGGGAATAGAGCCCACCTCTTTTGACTCCCAAACCCTTGCCATTTCCACTAAGCCATGCTGCTTCTATATGTGGGACACCGACTGCATCGAGCCCAATTTGCTTGTATTTACCCCAGAGCTCAATAAAGTGCCTGACACATAGTAAGCACCTAGGAAATAGAAAAATTACTAATATTATTATTACAACAAGCTGCACGAGGAGCCTGGCAAGAGTTGTTTCTCATCGCCATCACTCCCCTCAGCCCCCGCCAGATTCAGACTCACCGGAGACGTCCAACATCGGAGACAGTGACTGCAGACAGATTCTGGATGCTCACTCTCTGTCCTCGTCCCCTCTTGCGCATTTGTTGCAGTGAATGGAAAGGCTCTGTGAAGTAACCAATCAATCAATCAATCGTATTTATTGAGCGCTTACTGTGTGCAGAGCACTGTACTAAGCTCTTGGGAAGTACAAGTTGGCTACAAATAGAGGAGGTCCCGACCCAACAGTGGACTCACAGTCTAGAAGGGGGAGACAAAGAACAAAACAAAACATACTAACAAAATAACTTAAATAGCATAGATATGTACAAGTTAAATAAATAAACAGTGTAATAAATACTTACAAACATATATGCATATATGCAGGTGCTGTGGGGAAGGGAAGGTGGTAAGGTGGGGAGATGGGGGGAGGGGGAGGGGAAGGAGGAGGCTCAGTCTGGGAAGGCCTCCTGGAGGAGGTGAGCTCTCAGTAGGGCCTTGAAGGGAGGAAGAGAGCTAGTTTGGCGGATGTGCGGAGGGAGGGCATTCCAGGCCATTGTGATGACGTGGGCCGGGGGTCGACGGCGGGACAGGTGAGAACGAGGCACGGTGAGATTAGCAGCAGAGGAGCGGAGGGTGCGGGCTGTGCTGTAGAAGGAGAGAAGGGAGGAGAGGTAGGATGGGGGCGAGGTGATGGAGAGCCTTGAAGCCGAGGGTGAGGAGTTTCTGCCTGATGCGTAGGTTGATTGGTAGCCACTGGAGATTTTTGAGGAGGGGAGTAACATGCCCAGAGCGTTTCTGGACAAAGACAATCCGGGCAGTGGCGTGAAGTATGGATTGAAGTGAGGAGAGACAAGAGGATGGGAGATCGGAGAGGAGGCTGATACAGTAGTCCAGACAGGATCGGATGAGAGCTTGAACGAGCAGCGTAGCGGTTTTGGATGGAGAGAGAAGGGCGGATCCTGGCAATGTTGTGGAGCTGAGACCGGCAAGTTTTGGTGACGGCCTGGATGTGAGGGGTGAACGAGAGGCAGAGTCGAGGATGACACTAAGGTTGCGGGCTTGTGAGACGGGAAGGATGGTAGTGCCGTCAACAGTGATGGGAAAGTCAGGGAGAGGGCAGGGTTTGGGAGGGAAGACAAGGAGTTCAGTCTTGGACATGTTGAGTTTTAGATGGCGGGCAGACATCCAGATGGAGATGTTCTGAAGGCAGGAGGAGATGCGAGCCCGGAGGGAGGGGGAGAGAGCAGGGGCAGAGATGTAGATCTGGGTGTCATCAGAATCTCGGGAGGAAACCTCACCATGCCTCCATCTCATCTATCTCACTGCCAACCCCTCGCCCATGTCCTGCCCCGGGCCTGTAATGTCCTCCCTCTTCAGATCTGACAGACAATGCCTTATCGAAGGCTCATCTCCTCCAAAAGGCCTTCCCTGATTAAGCGCTCCTTTCCTCTTCTCCCGCTCCATTCTGCAACACACTGATTTGCTCCCTTTGTTCTTCCCCCTTCCAGACCCGCAACATTTAAGTACATAACAGTAATTCATTTATATTACTGTCTGTCTCCTTCTTCTCCGCAGACTGTAATGTAAACTCGTCGTGTACAGGGAATGTGTCATTTTACTGTTGTATTGAACTCTCCCAAGTGCTAAGTACAGTGATCTGCACACAGTAAGCCTGCAATAAATACGATTGAATGTATGAATGAATGAAAGAAACTGTGTTATCTTGTTTCTGTCACACTCCTCTGACTCAGTTTTAGTATTGCTCTATCCGGTTTACTACAGTGCTACTTCACCTAATAATAATTACAGTACTTGTCAAGCGCTAACTCTGTACCAAGCGGTATCCTGAACGCTGGGGTGGAGGCATGATAATTCATTCATTCATTCAATCGTAGTTATTGAGAGTTTACTGTGTGCAGATCACTGTACTAAGCACTTGGGAAGTACAAGTCAGCAACATAAGGAGACGGTCCCTACCCGACAACGGGTTCACAGTCTAGATCAGGTCAGATCCGGTCCCTGCCCAACACAGGACTCATAGAAAGAACAGGTATGGAATCCCCATTTTACCGATGAGGAAACTGAGTGTTATGATTTGCCCAAGGTCACACAGCAGACAAGTGTCCCAGCTGGGATTAGAACCCAGGTCCTCTGTCTTCCATCCCGTGCTCTTTCCACTAATCCATGCTGTCCAGAAAAGTTTAAACCATACAGCAGGTGGAGCTAATAATAATAATTGTGGTATTGGTTAAACTCTTACTATGTGCAAAGCACTGATCTAAGCACGGCGTTCTTCACATAGTGAGTGTTCAATAAATACTACTATTGATGAGAAAAGATAATCAGGTTCTACATGGGCCTCCTGGTATAAGTAGGAGGGAGAACAGGGATTGAATCCCCACTGTGCAGATGAGGGAATTGAGGACCAGAGAGTTGAAATGCCTTGATGATGATGGTTTTTCTTAAGCACTTATTATGTGCCAAGCACAGTTCTAAGCGCTGGGGTAGATAAAAGGCAATCAGGTTGTCCCACGTGGGTTCACAGTCTTAATCCCCATTTTACAGATGAGGCAACTGAGGCACAGAGAAGTGAAGTGACTTCCCCAGTGTCACACAGCTAAGTGGGCAGAGTCAGGATTAGAACACACGACCTCTGACTCCGAAGCCCGGGCTCTTTCCACTGAGCCACGCTGCTTCTCCTTCTCGACTTTCCCAATGTCACACAGCGGGTAAGCGGGAGTGGGGCGAATGTCAAATGTCCAGAGGTCCCAGCTTCAAGTGCACAGACAACGCGGAAGGGAGAAGTAGAAGGGGAAAAGAGGGCTTAATTGGGGAAGGCCACACGGAGGAAATTCACAGCTTGATACGCTTTGAATATGGAATGAGTGGTAGTCTGACCTGTACGGAAGTGGGGGGCGAGGGTTCCAGGCTAGGGGGAGGACCGGGGAATGGGGTCAGCGGTGAGATGAACGAGATCGGGGCCCAGTAAATAAACTGAAGCCAGAGGAGCAGAATGTACGGGCTGGCCTAGAGTAGATGATCAGAGAGGTGAGGTAGGAGGGGGTGAGCTGACTGAGTACCTTAAGCAGCGTGACTCAGCAGAGAAGCAAAAACATCAAGCAGAAACTCCTCACTCTTGGCATCAAGTCTCTCCATCACCTCGCCTCTCCTACCTCACCTCCCTTCTCTCCTTCTACAGCCCAGCCCGCACCCTCCTCTCCTCTGCCACTAACCCCTCGTTTTCGCCTGTCCCGCCATCGACCCCCGGCCCACGTCCTCTCCCTTGCCTGGAATGCCCTCCCTCCGTACTTCCGCCAAGCTAGCTCTCTTCCTTCCTTCAAAGCCCTGCTGAGAGCCCACCTCTTCCAGGAGACCTTCCCAGCCTGAGCCCCCTTTTTTTCTCCTCCTCCCCATCCCACCCGCCCTACTTCCTTCCCCTCCCCACAGCACCTGTATATATGTTTGTACAGATTTATTACTCTATATATTTTACTTGTACCTATTTACTATTCTGTTTATTTTGTTAATGATGTGCATCTAGCTTTATTTCTATTTATTCTGCTGACTTGACACCTGTCAACATGTTTAGTTTTGTTGCCTGTCTCCCCCTTCTAGCCTGTTAGCCCGTTGTTGGGTAGGGACCGTCTCCATATGTTGCCAACTTGTACTTCCCAAGCGCTTAGTACAGTGCTCTGCACACAGTAAGCGCTCAATAAATACGATTGAATGAATGAATGAAAGCAGTGTGGCTCAGCTGAGAAGCAGCGTGGCTCAGTGGAAAGAGCCCGGGCCTGGTGGTCAGAGGTCGTGGGTTCTAATGCAGGCTCCGTAACTCGTCAGCTATGTGACTTGGGCAAGTCATTTCACATCTCTGTGCCTCAGATACCTCATCTGTAAAATGGGCATGAAGACTGTAAGCCCCGCGTGGGACAACCTGATTACCTTGTATCTCCCCCAGAGCTTAGAACAGTGCTTGACACATAGAAAGTACTTAACAAATACCCTTATCATTATTATTATTATCATTAAACTGATGATGAGGAGTTCCTTTCTGATGCGGAGGTGGATGGACAACCACTGCCGGTTCTTGAGGTGTGGGAAGACATGGACTGAACGTTTTGTTGAAACAAACAGTAAGCGCTCAATAAATACACTGGTTAATTGGTTGACCCCCAGAACCCTGCGCTACTACACACACAGACACTCACACAAAATCCAAACTTGCCCCCATTTCCCCCCTCCTTCCCTCCTGCACCGAAACTCATCTCCCTGGCCCCGAGGCCGGGAATAGGCCTTCTCTTGACCGTGTGCGTGTGTGTGTCCTGATGGAGATTTCTGGGAAAGAGAAAGGCTCAACAAGATCCTGGGCTTCTCTGAGACTGTTCAGGAACCCCCCCCCCCCCCCACCAAGAGTTCCCCTCAGGAAAAATAGCTGGTCCCCTTTGGGGCATTGAGCAGGAGATCCATTCAGGGTGCTGGGAAAAGCTAAGCTCCCCCCGGCTGGGTCCTGTGCAGCAATGACCCACATACCCCGTGGATTAATTGGGAGCTTCCCCATTTGAATTCCTTCTGCGTCCCGTTCAGCCAACATAATTAGGCAGAAGCAGAGTGGCCTAATGGAAAGAGCACGGGCCTGGAAGTCAGAGGGACCTGGGTTATCACCATCCCGACTCTTCCACTTGCCTGCTGTGTGACCTGGGACAAGTCATTTTAATTCTCCGTGCCTCAGTTCCCTCATCTGTGAAACGGGAATTAAGACTTTGAGCCCTATGTAGGGCAGGGGCTGTATCCAACCAGACTATCTTGTGTTTACCCCAGCGCTTAGAACAGTGTCTGGCACATAGTAAGTACTTAGCAAATACCATTTGTTATTATTATTATCACCACCAGTAATAATCATCATCATCATCAATCGTATTTATTGAGCGCTTACTATGTGCAGAGCACTGTACTAAGCGCTTGGGAAGTACAAATTGGCAACATATAGAGACAGTCCCTACACAACAGTGGGCTCACAGTCTAAAATGGGGAGACAGAGAACAAAACTAAACATACTAACAAAATAAAATAAATAGAATAGATATGTACAAGTAAAATAAATAAATAAATAAATGGAGTAATAAATATGTACAAACATATATACATATAAACAGGTGCTGTGGGGAAGTAAAGGAGGTAAGATGGGGGGATGGAGAGGGGGACGAGGGGGAGAGGAAGGAAGGGGCTCAGTCTGGGAAGGCCTCCTGGAGGAGGTGAGCTCTCAGCAGGGCCTTGAAGGGAGGAAGAGAGCTAGCTTGGCGGAGGGGCAGAGGGAGGGCATTTCAGGCCCGGGGGATGACGTGGGCCGGGGGTCGATGGCGGGACAGTCGAGAACGAGGTACGGTGAGGAGATTAGCGGCGGAGGAGCGGAGGGTGCGGGGTGGGCTGTAGAAGGAGAGAAGGGAGGTGAGGTAGGAGGGGGCGAGGTGATGGACAACCTTGAAGCCCAGGGTGAGGAGTTTCTGCCTGATGCGCAGATTGATTGGTAGCCACTGGAGATTTTTGAGGAGGGGAGTAATATGCCCAGAGCGTTTCTGGACAAAGATAATTTGGTCAGCAGCATGAAGTATGGTTAATGTTTGTTTTGTTACCATACAAAGTATGGTAACAAAACAAACATTAACAAATAATGGTATTTGTTAAATGCTTCCTCTGTGCTAGTCACTGTTACACTGTCCATTATATTGCAAAATTGTACTCTCTCAAGCACTTAGTACAGTGCTGTGCAAACAGTAAGCACTCAATAAATACTATGGGCTGACTGTTCTAAACACTGTTCTAAACATTTCCCCATTTTACAGATCAGGATAATGAGGCAGAGCAATGTTATATGTCTTGCCCAAGGTCACACAGCAGGGATTATAACCCAGGTCCTTTTGACTGCCAGGTCCATGCTGTAGCTACTAAACCATGCTGCTTCCATGCTTTATGTCACAAAGCTAAAGACCAGTAGACGGTTTTCAAAGTTGGCATTTCTGGAGCTGCTGAGAATTCGTTGCTCTCACATAAATCAGACCCGTTCCCTGCCCACAATAGGCTTACAGTCTTGAAGGGGAGACAGGCATTAAAATAATCACACAATCAATGGTATTCATTGAGCGCTTACTATGAGCAGAGCACTGTGCTAAACACTATGGAGAGTCCACTAGAACAGAGTTGGTAGTTGCCCACAATGAGCTTAGAGACTAGAAGGTGTTTTGGAAGGGGCCCATTCCGCTGTCAGACACAATCCCTGTCTTCCAGGAGCTGATAGTCCAGTGTCGATGGCAAAGGTCCTTGGGGAGAGATTCAAGGGATTTTTTTGTCATCTCTCCCTCTTCCACTCGCTTCCTGGTCTAGAACACTCTGACCTGTCGATGGACGTGAGAGGAAATGGTCGGAAGAGGGGAAGGACAGAGCTAGGAAGAAGGCTCGCTTACATCGTTGGGAGTGATTTACCAGTCCCTCTTAAACTGGAAACTGGTTACTGGCAGGAAATGTGTCTCCTGATTTTGTTGTATCGCACTCTCCCCAGTTCTACGTACAGCGTTCTGCACACATTCATTCATTTCTTCATTCATTCAATCGTATTTACTGAGCGCTTACTGTGTACAGAGTACTGGACTAAGCACTTGGAAAGTACAGTACAGCAATAAAGAGAAACAATCCCTGTCCACAGCGGGCTTACAGTCTAGAGGGGGAGATACGCATTATTATAAATAAATAAATTACAGATATGTACATAGATTACAGATATTTAATTTCACACAGTAAGGGCTCAGTGAATCCCGTTGATGGAATAATTGAAGAGGGTCAAAGATGGATAGTAAGGGCTCAGGACGTACCACCGATGGATTGGCTGCCAGTAGAGAAGGTGGGAAAGGAACGTTGGCCAGAATTCTGGCTATCCTAATGCTTGGAGACCCCCCAGGTCCATCTTTCATCCACTGGATTAATACACGAACATCCTGTCATTGGAGTAAGGCCTGATTTAGTAGGCTGTTACCTCAGAGATCAGAGTACTGGTCTCCTGAGATCCTCCTGGTCTGAAAACCCAAAGATTAGAGAATCCCAGTCCAGACAGGGCACGGAGCCAATTCCTTAGGCACCGAGAAACATGGCAGCTAAGGGATGAACGAAGTGGTAGCATTATAGGGGAGAGACAGTGTCGTTCTGAAGCACATTTCCACCTTGGAGCGGGAGGCAAGCGAAGGAACTGGGATATCTTCTCTTTCTAACACTTTTCCTCAGGCCTCTGTGACCCCGGCGAGGTGGGGGAGTGGAGAACCCCGCAGCTGGAAACCCCAGAACCCCCAGGTACGTCAGGTGCCCTGAGGGAGACGGGAGGGTTTAAGGGTCTAAGAAGCAGCGTCTGTCTATTGTGTAACCTTAGGCAAGTCGCTCATTGTGAACAGAGAATTTGTCTATTTTTTATACAGTATGCTTACAAGTGCTTAGTACAATACTCTGCACCTAGTAAACGCTCAATAAATGCGATTCAATAAATGAATGAATGAATGGGTCTCAGTTTCATTAGCTGTCGAATGAGGATGAAATGCCTGTCTTTCTTCCCTCTTAGGCTGTGAACCCTGTGTGAGACAGGGACTGAGTCTGATCTGATTGTATTGCACTTGGCACACAGCGAGTGCTCAACAGATACCACAGTTATTATCATTATTATTAATCAGTACAACAACGAGGAGTCTTTCAGGACAAGACAGCAATCCACATCCGTTCAAGAAACACATTCCGATGCCTCTCTGAGTGTGTCAATTACCTCCCTCACTAGGACGAGATTCCCCAAAACTCATATTCCCCTGGAGCCAAGTGGGAACGAGTGGATTTCTGCTTTCCCCGAGCACAGTGAGAGTCACAGGGTCCTGCTGATATTTCCCATGCTGGGGCCTTCCACTGTAGGATCCCCCCATATCTACACGGAGTCCGGCTCTCCTCGGACACAGCCCCGTCCCAATGACCCTAGGACGATGGATAAGTGTGGACTTCACTGACCTAATTTTGCGGGGAGGAGGGGACGTGGTTCTGTTATGGAAGAGACTTCAGGATATGCCGTAGACATAGAGAGTGTCTCAGGACCATGAAAGCCCAATCTGAAACCTAGAACCGACTCCAATCAATCAATCGATCGATCGGATTTATGGAGCGCTTATTATGTGCAGAGCACCATTCTAAGCGCTCAGTACGATGAGGCTGTAGTGCTAGTTCAAATCTGCCCAGTCCTAATCCAAGGTCCTTAAAGCTGACATGGAATTCTTTCAGAATTCTTGGGTAGATGGGGAAGATGCAGGTCTTCAGAAGTGAAGTTCAGAAGCTTCAGCCTCAGAGTCCAGCTGCTATTTGGCTTCCACGTAACCCACTCACTAAGCAGTTAGACCCTGGAACAGAAATCCTCTTAAAGTCTGGAGGGAATCGAACATTGCTGGCTGCCTCTCTCCTCAACTCCCCTCATCGCTGGGATCTCCTCCAGTCTGCTCCTCCTCTTCCTCCTCCTCCTTCTCCCTCATTGTCCTTCCTTCTACATTTCCTTCTCCTTCCCCTCCTCCTCCTCCTCCTTCACCTCATCCTCTTCCTGCTCCTCCTCCTCTCTCCCTCTTCCCCCTGCTCCTCCACCTCATTCTCTTGCTTCTCCTCTTCCTCCTCCACCTTGTCATCCTCTTCCTTCTCTTCCTTCTCCTCCTCCTCTCTCTTCTTCCTCCTCCTCCTCCTGCTCTTTCATCTCGTCCTCTTCCTCCTCCTCCTCTTCTTGTTTCTTCTTTTCTTTCTCCTTTTTTTCTCTTTCTTTCTTTTCTTTCTCCTTTTCATCCTCTTCCTCCTTCTCCTCCTGCTCCTTCACTTCGTCCTCTTCCTTCTCCTCCTCCTCTTCTTTCTTCTTCTCCCCCTCCTTTTCTTTCTCCTCCTCCCCCTCCTCTTCCTTATTTTCCTCCTTTTCCTTCTCTTCCTCCTTCTATTCATTCCTTCCCTCCTCATTCTCCATTTTACATTTTGGCAGGACCAGAAATTATTGGAAATCTCTTGATATCCCCTGTGTGTGTGTGTGTCTTTGTGTGTGTGTGTGTGTGTGAGAGAGAGAGAGAGAGAGAGAGAGAGAGAGAGAGAAAGACAGTGGAGTGACGTGTGTGTGTGTGTGTGTGTGTGTGTGTGTGTGTGTGTGTGACCATGGTGTCATCGGTTTATCTTTGAAACAGGTCTGAGGGGTGTACCTATGTTTTTGTGTGTGAAAGTGGTATGAGGTGTGTGTGCATGTTGTATGCGTATGTATAATAGTGGGCTGAGTGGGGTATGTGTGTAAGACAGAGGGAGAGAAAGAGAAAGACAGTGGAATGATGTGTGTGTGTGTGTGTGTGTGTGTGTGTGTGTGTGTGTGTGTGTGTGTGTGTGTGTGTGTTTGACAGGGGTGGCTTGGTTGTGATTGGATATGACCGTGGTGTGATCAGAATGTGTTTGAAACAGGTGTGAGGGGTGTATGGATGCTTATGTTTGTGAGAGTGGTATGAGGTGTGTGTGTGTGTATATGTTGTGCATAACAGTGGGCTGAGGGGTGTGTGGGTGTGTGTGTGAGAGACACAGACAGACAGTGGAATGAAGTGTGTGTGCGCGTGTGTGTGTGTGTGTGTGTGTGTGTGTTGGACAAGGATGGGATGGTTGTGTGTGGGTATGACCATGGCGTGATTGGTGTGTTTGAAACAGGTGTGTAGAATGCATGTTTATGTGTATGACGGTGGTATGAGGCGTGTGTGTATATGCTGCATGTGTTTGTATAGCAGTGGACTGAGGGGTGTGAGTGTAAGAGAGAGAGAAAGACAGTGTAGAGAGGTGTGTGTGTGTGTGTTTGTGTGTGTGTGTGTGTGCGTGCTGCACAGGGATGGGATGGTTATATGTGGGAATGACTGTGGCGTGATCGGTGTGTGTTTGAAAGAGGTGAGGGGTATATGTTTATGTGTGCGACAGTGGTATGAGGTGTGCCCGTGTATGTTGTATGTGCGTGTATAACAGTGGGCTGATGTGTGTGTGTGTGCGTGTGTGTGTGTGTGTGTGTGTGTGTGTGTGTGTGTGTGTGTGTGTGTCCTCTACAACAACTGGACCCAGCCTCTTCCCCTTGGGATTAGAAGGTGCCCCTCAGAACCGCGAGGGGCAGCCCAAGCCCCTCTATCCTATTATCAAGGAAAAGTGGAATCCTGAGGGAAAGGTCACCACCCAAACTATTCACTTCACAGCCACTGAACTCAGGCAGCTCTCTAAGGAATTTTCCCGGGACTCCGGGGAGCCGGTGATAGGCTGGCTGGCCCGGGTATCGAAGGAAGCGGCAGCCAAGGTGGACCTCAGCCCAAATGAAAGCAGCCGCCTCGATTTGGGCCCAGGGGTGGATGTGACCCACACTCACACTCCAGGTCGTAAATCAGGACCCTCACAGTACATTGGGCTCGGACAGTCCCGCGGAGTGACCGCTGGGCCGACCTAGCTACATTAAACCAGCATGTCCTGGTGCTTGGAATTGAACAACTCCTGGATGAGAGGGAGAAAACTCAGGAACCAAGCCCCTGGTCCCTCCCCGCCCAAGAGGGCCTACTTCGTGCAATAGTAATGGGTGCACCCCCAGGGCCGGAGCGCGGGCTGGCCCACCGTTTAAGGGATAAGGCCACCGGGGTACAAACCTGGAGCACTTTGGCCAGCGTGGTCAACAGTGACTGGTCCCTATTCCAGTCCCCTAAGATGCCGATTACCCGGCGTTTAGCAGCCATGATTAGGAAAGGCCTGGGGTTCAGGAGGGCAAAGCCGGTTCCAACGAATAGTAAAAGGGGTACCCACCGACCCCCACAGCGGGTCGGCTCAGGAAGGTTGGGCCCAGGAGAACGGGTGATCACATGGAGGGAGTTAAGGGAGCGGGGATTTCCTATGGACGAGCTGGATGGGCTTCCCACACATATCCTGAAGCTGCTCACTCGGGAAGGTAGACCAACGGCCCCAACCACCACGGAGCGGTGAAATTTGAAGGGGAATCCAGCGGGCCCGGCCGTTGGACGGCGGCCGCGGGCCTCTCGCAACTCGGGTGCCCCCCGCATATGACCATCCTAGTAAATGATCGTCGGAAAGTCTCCTTACCGGTAGACACCAGGGCCCGGGTATCTATGATGAAGAAGGATGCTTGGCAACGAGGCCAACCATCAATTACAGGAAATAATTCCATAATTGGGGTTACTGGGAAACGGGGGACCCTTCGCTTCACCCGAGCACCCAGCTACTCAAGAAATTTGCAAGCTAAAGCATGGGGGTAGGAAACTTAACCACTTTGCCTTCAGGGAGAGAGCTATCAGATTGGGCAAACAAAGGGGAATTCCTTTGAGGGAAGGCACCTCCCTCTAGCAAAGGGTTGCCTCCCTCTTAGTGAATGGCTGCTTTCCTCAATCTAAGGCACCTCCCCCTAGAAACTACAATGGCGGTAATTAGGAATGAATTGGGAGTGAACTTGCCATTGTTCTCTCAGCCTAGGAACAATTGGAGGGGTGGTGATTTAATCATTATATCTGAAATGCCACTGCCTTAAATTTCGCCAACTTAGTAAACGGTAAAAGCAAATCAAATACAAAAGTCATCTTGATATATTTGAAATGACAAATGAATCTGACTGGGCAAACCTGTGCAGCTAATACCAATGGGGGCTGCCCACTAACTTTGGTTGAGGCTTGGAGATCCTCCAAGACCTAGACCCTTCTCTTTTGCAGACATCACACCTGGGAGAGGGGTAATGACCGAAACATCACTCTATGAAACAGCTTGGCCTGCTTGTCACTTAACGTGTTAAATACTAGAACATGCAAAGTCCAGTTTTAATTGCTGCATATTACAAATTATATGTATTAAAACTGGGGTTTGTTCATCTTTGCTTGTTAAATTGGTTCAGATGGTCTTTAATATAAAATCTCCATTTTTCAGGGTTGACAATGCAAGTTCTGCATGTTGTCTCTGCTATAGCCTAGCTAATGGGCAAAAAGCAGTTGTATGTTATTCGGTATCATACATATGTGCAGATCTGGATGTCTACTTTGTCTTTGCGATGGTTTCCTTTAAAGGGAATGGAAGGGTTTAATCATCATATCCCAAGGATTTGGAAAGCAACAGAAGAATAATTGGAAAATTTCTTAAAATTGTTAGTAGTTTTTAAGAATGAGTTAAGAATCATTGTTTAATATTATTAGGAAAAAGTTATTATTTCAAATTTAATCAATCGTATCTGGCTATATGATGCTCCTGGGTACCTCTCTGCCTCACAATTCTATGGTCAGGATTGCCTAACTTCCAGACAGGCTCAGCAAAGAAATCATCACTGAACTTCTTCCCAGAGAGCCTGTCTTCAGTCTTAGCCATGGTGTGACAACATCAGGGAAGGGAACCTATTTCTACCAAGCGACCTGTTCCTGTTTCAACATGACTGGTGCTTCTCGCCCCCTCATTCCAGTGACTCTGAACAATTGGACACGATGATCTCTGGCAGTGTACCATGCAGCTAATGAGGAGTCCCCACCACCAGAGGAGTTTTGTACTGCTTCTATGGACTCTTTAGACTTGAGGAGGCAAGCTCACTATTCCAGGGGTTGCTGCTACTTTTGCTCCTGGCGGTGGGCTTAGTAGGAGGATGGTGGTTAGTAAGTTGCTGTTACCTGGCCCTTTTCACACAGGTGCTACAAACACTACAGTCGCCCCCAGCTCTTGCCTCTGTGCACTATCTTAAGACCGTTGTGCTAGTAAGGGAGGGGGTTATTATCTGTCTCAATGCTACACTGCTCTATCTGTGGGTAGCGGACTCTTCAACCATCCCTGACCCCTTACCTCAGTGCAGTGCCTCAAAACCATGGTGGGCCACCGACCACCTTCCATACCTCCTACTCTCACGCCTTAAGGGCAGGGCGCCGCCTTCTGTTGCCCCTGGCCATGGGATAGGAGACGTTCTCTGCCCCAATCCATGGATCTGCTTTTCTGGTTCCTGTGGGAAGCCAGGGAGGATATCGGCCCATGCAGTCAGGGGAGGAACAGCGCCGGAAGGCACGGCTTCAAGTGCAACCTCACCACTATGCGACCTGGAGGGGATGCAGGAAGAGGTGGAGTCAGGTGGGCACGGATGGCGAGGGCCAAGGGGTGGTATGTCCCGAGGTGTCCCTGGGGTACCGGCCATATCAAGGTCAAAAGCTATCTCGTGACCACCTGAGTCAGCAGGCGGAACTCGGAAGTGAGGGTGGGATACCGCCCCCACGACGAAATCTGCTAGATTGACAGCCCAAGCCGGGAATACAGAAGGTGTCCCTCGTCCCCGTGTCAATCAAAGTATGTATGGAGGAAGGGGGGAGGGCAGAAATTGGATAGACCGAGGCCGGAAGCTGGAATGGCCTGGGGGCACAGGCAATAAATACCTGTCGCCTCTGACCTTCGGGGTCAGAACACCAGGACACGCAGGAGCAGCAGCCCACGTGTCTCTCCCTGCCCAGAAGGCCAGATGCCCGCTCTACAACCAGAACCAACACACTGAGGCAATGGCCGCGGGACGGGTGAGTGTTTCGTGGGTGGGACCCACGTACCCCGCTGCTGATGGGAATCATGAGTGGATTCCTCCCATGTAGGGAGAGCACATTATGAGAGCTAGCCGCCCACCACGTGCGCGGGTAATGTAATGAATTCTTCCCATGTGGGAAAGTAAGTGGATTCTTCCCGAGTGGGAAGTGCACATGGGTGAGAGCTAGCCGCCTCACCCACGCGCGATTAACGTATGATTGTGTTCCTCCCGTGTAGGGAAGCTCTAATATTGCTAATTGATTATATCCCTCCCGAAAGGGAAGTTCAATCCATTGCGCCTAAACAATTACATGAATTCAATTCGCCTCGCGGAATAAATTTTATATAAAACTCAGGCTTTCCGTACCCGGCCTCTCTCTCCCTCTCGCCTCGCCGAACACTGAACGAACCCGTCCCCGGTCGAAGGGTGACAATTGAGCATGGGGCTGGGAGTAAGAAGGACGTGGGTTCTAATCCTGGCTCCGCCACTTGTCTGCTCTGTGACATCCAGCTGTTCTTCTGTGACATACCTTCCCAGCTGAAGATCGCCTGCTCCAAGATCTTCACTTCACTTCTCTGGACCTCAGTTACCTTATCTATAAAATAGGAATTTAGACTGTGAGTCCAATGTGGGCCAGGGACTTTGTCCAGCCCAATTATCTTGCAACCTACCCTAGCGCTTAGTACAGTGCTTGGCATAGAGTAAGCACTTAACAAATATCATTATTATTGATATTATTATTACCCCAGGGTTTAGAACAGTGCTTGCCACATAGTAAGTGCTTAACAAATGCCATGCTTATTATTACTATTAGTGATGTTGGATGACAAAGGGAAAGACAAGACCCTCTCTTTTTAAAAATAAAATGGCATTTGTTAAGCGCTTACTCTGTGCCAGGCACTATACAAGATAATCAGGTTGGACACAGTCCACGTCCCATATGGTGCTTATTATCAATTCCCATTTTACAGATGAGGTAACTGAGGCATAGAAGTTAAGGGACTTGTCCAAAGTCACACAGTAGACACACCTCCAGGCTGGAAACTCCTTCAATCAATATTTCAATCGATGGTATTTACTGAGTTCTTACAATGTGCAGAGCATTTGGGAATGTACAGTGCAGCAGAATTAGCAAACACATCTCCTGCCTATAACGAGCTTACAGGAGCTTACTGTCTAGAGGGGGTAAGGAATATGTCTATCAACTCTGTTTTATTGTACTCTCCCAAGAGCTTAATACTTAATACTTAATCCTCTGCTTCAGAGGAGCAGCATGGCTTCGTGGATAGAGCATGGAATGGTGAGTCAGAAGGTCATCCCTGCTCTGCCACTTGTCTGCTGTGTAACCACGGGCAAGTCACTTCATTTCTCTGGGCCTCAGTTACCTCATCTGTTAAATGGGGATTGATACTGTGAGCCCCATGTGGGACAGTGTTTCCAACCTGATTAACTTGTATCTACCCCAGTGCTTAGAACAGTGCTTGCCACATAGCAAATGCTTAACAAGTACCGTTATCATCATCATCAATATCACTCTAAGTACTCAATAAATACTACAGATTGATTGATTTCCTCAATGTAGCCTGGAAAATCTCCCTTTGTTCCCAAGCAGGAGCTAGCTTGTGCGCCCCAGGGCACAGCCAATCTCTCCACCGGATTAAAATTCCAGCTCATGGAGTTTTCCAGCATCCGGGAGCTGCAGATTGTCCAGGCTGCGCTGTTCCTCCTGGTCTACCTGGCGGCCCTGACGGGGAATCTCCTTATCGCCACTGTCACCGCTCTCGACCGGCGCCTCCATAGCCCCATATACGTCTTCCTCAGGCATCTGTCCGTCCTCGACCTCTGCCTCATCTCCGTCACAGTACCCAAATCCATCCACAACTCCCTGACCGATTGTAGAGAAATCTCTCTCACAGGCTGTGTGATCCAGGTTTTTCAGTGATCATGTTCTACGTGTCAGAGCTGTTCGTCCTCATGGCGATGTCCTATGACCGCTATGCCGCCATCTGCCACCCCCTGAGCTATGAGGCTGTCATGGCCCCAGGGGCCTGTGGGAATATGGCAGCTGCCTCGTTGCTGGAGGGGGTTCTGATTGGCTCCCTGAACTCGGTTGGCACTTTATCCCTCCCCTTCTGCGGCCCCACGGACATCCAGTGGTTCTTCTGCAACGTCCCTTCCCTTCTGAAGATCTCCTGCTCCGAGAGTCACGTCATGGAGGATGTCACCTTGGTCTTGGGTTCCTTCCTGGGGTCCCTCTGCCTAGGGTTGATTGCTTCCTCTTACATGCGCATCATTTCGGCTGTGCTGAAGATGCCGTCCGCTGAGGACCGGGCCAAAGCCACCTGCAACTGCCTGCTTCACCTAGTCGTGATGACTTTTTTTGTCTTCACTGTGATCGTCGCCCACCTCAAGCCGCTCTCGACCACACCCTCGACCCTGGTCCTGCTGGTGTCCTTGTCCTACACAGTGGTGCCCCCCTCCCTGAACCCCGTCATCTACAGCCTGAGGAACAGAGACATGAAGGTCGCCCTGGGGAAGATGGTAGGGGGTAAATTTTCTCCCAAGGGATAAAAAGATCCTCTACTTCTCCCGAAACAGTGTCTGCCCCATCTCAAAGAGACTTTCTCCATGGTTCCTTCCTACAACACACGTGGTTTCTGCTCTGGATACTCTAATGGGGGACCCACCATACTTCAATCAATCGATCAGTGATATTTATCAAGCACCTACTGTGTGCAGAACACTGTACTAAGTGCTTGGGGGTGAACGATACGATATTCCATATTACATATAGGGACAGATGAAAAGTAATCAGGTCGGACAAATTCCCTGCCCCTCATGGGCCTCACAAGGTAAGGGGAAGGGAGAACAGGGATTGAATCCCCATTTTACAGATGAGAAAACTGAAGTACTGGTATAATAATGATGGCATTTGTTAAGAGCCTACTATGTGCGAAGCACTGTTCTAAACGCTAGGGTGACAAGTGACAAGGCTTATCAGGTTGTCCCACGTGGGGTCTAGAGTCTTAATCCCCATTTTACAGATGAGGTAACTGAGGCACAGAGCCGGTAAGTGATTTACCTAAAGTCACACAGCACACATGCGGCAGAGTCAGGATTAGAACCCACGACCTCTGTCTCCCATGACTGGGCTCTTTCCACTGAGCCACCCTGCTTCTCTTATCCGTTAAGTGACTTGCCCAAGGTCACACAGCAGGCACGGGGTGGAGTCAGGATTAGAACTCAGGTCCCTGGACTCCTAGTTTCTCACTCTCTGTGCCTCAACTTTCTCATCTGCCAAATGGGGATTTACTATCTGTTCTCCCTCTTGCTTAGTCTGTGAACCTTTCGTGGGACAGAGGTGAGTCTGACCTGATTATCTTGTATCTACCCTAGATCTTAATAATAATAATAATTAATAAATATTGTATTTGTTAAGAGCTTACTATGTCACTAATACTGTTCGCTACCAATACCAAATGGCTCTTTTTGTCTCAACTGTGATCGCTGCCCACCTCAAACCTCTCTCGGACTCCCCCCCGACCCTGAGACCTTCTTATGTCCGTGTTCTACACCGTGGTGCCCCCCTCCCACGCCCTGAACCCTCTCCTCTACGGCCTGAGGAACCGAGACATGATACCACAATCCACAATGCCAAGTGGAGATAGTTGGTGTACATTATGTATTTACAGAGATGGGAGGAGAGAGATGGCTCAGTAGTGCAGCGAGATGCAGAAAAGGTTTGTTTGAGATGGGAGGAGGGAGACGGCTCAATAGTGCAGTGAGATGCAGAAAAGGTTTGTTTTTTAATTCCCAACTCTCTACATGGGATCAACCAAATAGCCACCTCTATTCTCTATTTATTTATAGGCATCGTATTTCACCTCTTAATGTTGCATGTCTGTTTATACCCATCGTGAACACGTGTATGTATGTATCTTCGACTGCAAGCTCAATTGTTTAATCAAGAAATGAATCAGTGGTAGTTATTGACTTCATCACCCGTGCAGAACACGGTACTAAGTGCATGGGAAAGTACCATAGAAAAGATAGATGAGCCTTTGGCCTTCAAAGAGCTTACAATTCCCTGAAGCAATGCTCTTTTTTAGTGCTTGCTGTGCAGAACACTGTACTAACCTTTTCAGAGTATACTGCAGAGTAACTAGACATGATTCCTGCATATGGTAATCAATCTATCTGTAAAATATTATCGTTATTGTAGTAATTATTAAACATTCAATCAATGGTGTTGATTGAGCACCTACTTGTTTCAAAGCGTTGTGCTAAGCACCTGGGACAGTACAATAGAGTAAGCAGATCACAGAGACAGTGGTTGACACAACAAAACGTGTTGATAACAAGCAGGGTGTCAAGGAAATGACTACCATGTGATGGTAGGAATACCTGAACAAGGTGTTGAGCTGAATTGCAAACGACATCCTAAGAAGGACAAACAGTTTAGCCTAGTGGAAAGAACACTGAGAGTCAGAGGATCTGGGTTCTAATACTGGCTCTGCTACCAGTGTAGTGTGTGATAATGGACAAGTTACCCCACTTGATTATTATTATGGTATTTATTAAGCGCTTACTATGTGCCAAGCACGGTTCTAAGCACTGGGGTAGATACAAGGTAATCAGGTTGTCTTAGGTGGAGCTCACAGTCTTAATCCCCATTTCACAGATGAGGTAGCTGAGGCACAAAGAATTTAAGTGACTTGCCCAAAGTCACATAGCTGACAATTGGCGGAGCCAGGATTAGAACACACCACCCCTGACTCCCAAGCCCATTCTCTTTCCACTAAGCCATGCCACGTCTCTGTGCCTCAGAGAAAAATGGGGATTAAATCCTTCTCCCTCTTACTTAGACTGTGACTTAGACTGTCAGACAGACTGTGTCCAACCTGATTAGTTTGTACTAGTATTTCCCAAGCGCTTAGTACAGTACTCTGCACACAGTAAGCGCTCAATAAATACGATTGAATGAATGAATGAATTGTATTTATTGAGCTTTAACTGTGTGCAGAGCACTGAACAAATTACTTGAGAAAATATAATATAACAGAGTTGTTAGACACATTCCCTGCCAAAAAGAATTTATAGGCTAAATGAATTAATCAATCAGTGGCATTTATTGAGCGCTTACTGTGAAGCAGCATGGCTTAATGGAAAGAGCAATGGTTGGGAGTCAGAGGTCATGGGTTCTAATCCCTGCTCTGCCACTTGTCAGTTGTGTGACTTTGGACAAGTCACTTAACTTCTCTGTACCTCAGTTACCTCATCTGTAAAATGGGGATTAAGACTGTGTGCACCACGTGGGACAACCTGCTAACCTTGCATTTACCCCAGTGCTTAGAATAGTGCTTGGCACATAGTAAGCGCTTAACAAATGCCATCATTATTATTATTACTATGCACTTTGGAGAGAAAAATACAACGGAGTTGGTAGTTATACTCTCTGCCTACAATGAGTTTACAATCTAGAGGTGGAGAGAATGATAGGAAGAAAGAGAGAATCTCTTAAAAATTAGAAGCCATTTTCCTCTAGGTTCACAATTTTCCACACAGAAGTTTCCACAAAGCCGACTTCATGACCTTGTTCCTCAGGCTGTAGATTCGGGGATTCACGGCCGGAGGCATCACGGCATAGAACACCGACAAAAGCATGTCAAGGACGGGAGAAACCTTTGAGTTGAGGTAGGCAAAGCCACCCGTGGAGAAAAAGAAAGTCACAAAGGCGAGGTGAGGCAGGCAGGTAGAGAAGGCTTTGGCCCGGTCCTCGGCGGCCGGCATCCTCAGCACGGCCCAGAAGATGTGCATGTCCGAGACGAGGATGGGGGTCAAACAGAGGAAGATGAGGCTAACAACGTAGATTGTGACCCCAACTTCTAGGACGATCGCACGGGAGTCAGAGAGAGCCAGGAGCTGGGGAAGGTCGCGGAAAAACTGGTGGATCACACTGGATCCGCAGAAAGGGACAGAGAAGGTGGCGTCTGTTTACATGAGGCCGGAAAGGCCCCCGCCGAGCCAGGAGGCGGCCGCCATCTTCCCACAGGCCTCTCTGCTCATGAGACCTCGTAGCGCAGGGGGAGGCAGATGGCCACGTAGCGGTCGTAAGACATCACTGTGAGGAAGGCCACCTCAGCAGATACAAAAGACATAAAGAAAACACTTGTGTAATACAGCCCATAAAGGAAATGGAACCGTTCTGGGTAAAGGAGTTGAAGATATATTTAGGGACGGTGATGGAGATGTAGTATAGGTCAAGGATGGACAGGTCCCTGAGGAAGAAGTACATGGGGGTGTAGGCACCGGTCGAAGGTGGTGACGGTGACGATGAGGGGATTCTCCGTCAGGGCCGCCCCATAGATCAGGAGGAACAGCGTGGCCTGGACCAGCTGCAGCTCCCGGACCTCCGAGAATCCCAGCAGGAGGAATTCCCTAACCGCCGTACAATTGCTCATTGCAGTCACATCAGTGTCCTGAAAGAAAAATGCGATGGATCGGCACGGTTGAATGGTCTCGTCAATAGCTATCAAAATACATTCACAATCCCAGCAAAATCAGTTGATCAGTGGCGTCATTCAATCACTCGTATTTATGGAGCACTTAATGCATGCAGACCAGTGTACTAAGTGCTTGAGAGAGTACACTAAAACAAGAAAACGGACAACTTTCCTACCCACTACGATCTTACAGTCTAGCATCTCCTAGCTATTGTCAGAGGGAGTCTAGAAACTTGCCGGCATTATGTATCATAACAACACAAAGGCTACACAAATCCGTTTTTCCTCATTGGATATGGTTTCCACCAAACTGTGCCCAGGGAATGTACCTTCCTTAATTGAGTGTGGAATGTGCCAAAGATGCAGCTCAATAAATAAATGATATTTGAGCGTGAAGCAATGTGGCCTAATGGAAAGAGCCCGGGACTGAGAGTTACAGGTTCTGGGTTCTAATGCTGGTTCTGCCACCTGACAGTCATTCGTTCAGTTGTATTGATTGAGCCCCTATCATATGCAGAACATTGTACTAAGGGCTTGGGAGAGTACAATACAACAATGATCCAGTTACATTCTCTGCCCACAGTGACCTTCATGTCTGGAGTGGGGGAGACAGTGATCAATACAAATAAATAAAATTACAGATAATTTCTGTCAGTTGGGCTACCTTGAGCAAATCACAACCCCTGTGCCTCAGTGAGCTCATCTGTAAAATGGGGATTAAGATTGTGAAACCCATGAGGGACAGGGATCGTGTCCAACCTGATTAACTTGTACCTATCCCAGTGCTTAGAACAGTGCTTGACTCATAGTAAGTCTTTCACAAATATAATAATAATAATAATAATAATTAATTAGTTCAATGAGACTTGGACAACTTGTTGCTGGGTTTTCCAAGGGAAAATTGGTGATGGATGGGTAAATGCTATAGATATTTTTCACCACCACCATCAATGTTATCGATATTTATCATTTTAATGGTATGTCTTAAGAACCATGTGTACTAAGCACTTGGGTAAATACAAGCTAATCTGGATGGACACAGTCCCTGTCCCACATGGGCTTCACAGTCTTAATCACCATTTCGACGATGGGATAACTGAGGTCCGGAGGGTTTACTGAGTGCAGAGCACTGTACCTGGACATTGGGAGAAATCTGGGAGCAACAGAAGTCACCCCTATCCTTGGACGTTCATAAGAGAGGGAGGCAGATACAACTTGAATTTGCACCATAGAAAACGGAGTCAAAGCATACATAAAATCCATCTGAAAAGTAGGAATGAATGAATAAGAAATGCGCTATATAGATGAACATGCGAGTGCTAAAGTGGCTGACAGGATGACATGGGAATTGTTCTCTGATATCTCAATCTAGTCTTTCTCACCGCTGAGCTGTCGCCAGTGACCTGCCTCTGGCGTAGAACACCTTCCCTTTTCATATCCGAAAGCTCTCCCCAACTTTAAAGCCTTTTTGAAGGCACATCTCCTCCAAGAGACCTCCCCCAACTAAGCCCTCATCTCCTCTTTTCTCTCTCAGTTGCACTGCGATTTGCTCCCATTATTCACCGCTTTCTCAGACCCTCAACACTTATGTCCATATCCATAATTCATTTACTTTATCTTAATGTTCATCTCCCCCTCTAGACTGTAAGCTCCTCGTGAGCTACTGCTGTACTGCACTCTCCCAAGCGCTTAGTGCCGTGCTCTACTCAGAGAAAGCTCTCAATAAATATCATTGATTGATAGATTCATTGAAATGGGGATTAATAAATTTATTGTCACACACTCCTACTAAGCAGCCTGTTGCTACTATCAGAGAAAGAGTACTGAGATAGAAAGGTGGTTGACGTGATTGTTTCATGGCACCTCTCGTAGTGCGACGTCTGGTTAATAATAATAATAACGATGGCATTTGTTATGTGCTTACAATGTGTCAAGCACTGCTCTAATCCTTCATCATTGGATCTGAAAGGATCTCACAGGGACCTGGCATCTCAGGACAAGTGGGAGGAAAGGGTCTTTTTGCCCCTGCACTCGTGGCCCAGTGACAAAGAACAAAGCAGTAAGAACTTACCTCAAGGAACGGACTGCTAGGAAACATGGGAGAATCGTCGAACTGACTTTCCTGAATCCTCACGTTATTCCCCCGTATCCTCACTGGGTACCGAGATCTGTAATTCACTGATCTCCTCCTCCTCCGTTCGCTCAGCGACCTTATCCGTAGAAATAGGGATCAGGGATATGGAAACAGGAAGAGAGATTTATGACTCTCAGTTCAGGGGGAATGGAATTCCACGGGAATGAAGACCAACTTCCTTCCAGTCTCCCACTACACTGAAACAGGTTGGAAAGCTGTGCCAATGGCTTGGATCGGAGTTGAAAGGCTGGGAGAAGGGGATGATGGGTGATAAGTGTAAAGACTTTCTTGGAGGGATGAAGATCAGACCCTTTGCTTTTCTAGCATTCAGGGCTCTGGGAACCTTGAGATGAGAGGAAGTCCTGAAGGATGGGATGGGGAATTCAGACTTTAATTAGTCCCACTGTGCAGAACAATGGAATTGGTCCTTCTATGGACTAGATTTGAGGAAGATGGAGATTCTAGACGGTAGGCCCACTGTTGGGTAGGGACTGTCTCTATATGCTGCTATAAGCTCTCCATCACCTCGTCCCCTCCTACGTCACCTCCCTTCTCTCCTTCTACATCCCACCCCGCACCCTCCGCTCCTCTGCTGCTAATCTCCTCACCGTACCTCGTTCTCGCCTGTCCCGCCATCGACCCCCGGCCCACATCATCCCCCGGGCCTGGAATGCCCTCCCTCTGCCCATCCGCCAAGCTAGCTCCCTCCTCCCTTCAAGGCCCTACTGAGAGCTCACCTCCTCCAGGAGGACTTCCCAGACTGAGCCCCTTCCTTCCTCTCCCCCTCGTCCCCCTCTCCATCCCCCATATCTTACCCCCTTCCCTTCCCCACAGCACCTGTATACATGTATATATGTTTGTACATATTTATCACTCTATTTATTTATTCATTTTACTTGTACATATCTATTCTATTTATTTTATTTTGTTAGTATGTTTGGTTTTGTTCTCTGTCTCCCCCTTTTAGACTGTGAGCCCAATGTTGGGTAGGGACTGTCTCTATATGTTGCCAACTTGTACTTCCCAAGCGCATAGTACAGTGCTCTGCACAAAGTAAGCGCTCTATAAATGCGATTGATTGATGTGGGTTTGGGGCTGTGGATCCAGGCTTGGTGCCCGGAAGCAGAGAGTTTCAATTAAACAGCAGAGCAAGGGAACACCAACCCAGAGAGAGAAGTAACCGATCAGAGTTTTGTAAGATCAGTGATTCAATCACATAAATGTCTCCACAGTTATAATAATAATAAGAATAATATTAAATAATGCTATTCGTTCAGTGCTATGTGCCAGCCACTGTACTAAGCACCAGCTCTCTCAAACTCTTAGTACAGTGCTCCGCGTAAGGTAAGGGCTCAATAAATGCCACTGATTGGTCTATGAGCAAAAGTACACTTCTCTCTAGGTGAACAACAGTCCACCCAAAATGTCCCCCAGGGCGGCCTTCAGGTCCCTGTTCCTCAGGCCGTAGATGAAAGGGTTCAGGGCAGGAGGAACCACGGAATAAAACATGGACAGAAGAAGGTCAAGAAACGGAGAACTGTTCTACTTCTTATTCAGAAAGGCCATGAAGCCAGTCAAGATGAAACCGGAGACCACGGCGAGGTGCGGCCGGCAGGTGGAGAAGCCTCGGGGCCGGCCCCGAACCGAGTGGATCTTCATCACGGTCGAGAAGATGGGAACGTACGAGAACACCATGGAGACAGAGCAGAGGAAACAAAGACCCAAAATGAAGACCGAGACTCACCACCGTGCGATTTGCCAGGGCCGTCTCATCAGTGCCCTGGCAGAAAAATGGGATGATCGGCACAGTTAAACGGTCTTGTCAGCACCTCTCAAAATGCATAAGCAATCCCTGCCAAATCAGTTGATTAGTGGCTCAATCAAACAACTGTATTGATGGAGCGCTTGCCGCGTGCAGAGCCCTGTACTAAGTGCTTGTGAGAGTACACCATAATAATAAGAGATATTCCTTGCCTACAACGAGCTCTCTAGTATCGTCTAGTCATTGCCAGAGGGGGTCTAATAACCTGAATTATTTGTGTATCCTAACAGGACCAAGGCTGTACAAATCAATTTTTCCTCTATAGGGACACGGTTTCCCCCAAACTGTGCCCAGAGAACGGGTCTTCCTTAAGTGAGTATGGCATTTGCCAAAGACGCAGGTCAATCAATCATTAGTATTTGAACTTAAAATAGCATGGCCTAGTGGAAGGAGTTAGAGGACCTGGATTCTAATCCTGCTCTGTCGCCTGTCTTTTGGGTGACCCTGGGCAAGTCAATTCACTTCCTTTATGCCTCAATTGCCTCATCTGTAATAATAATGATAATGTTTTTGTTAAGCGCTTACTATGTCCTGAGCACTGTTCTAAGCGCAGGGGTAGATACGAGGTAAACAGGCTGTCCAACGTGGGGTTCACAGACTTCGTCCTCATTTTACAGATGAGGTAACTGAGGCTCAGATGAGGTGACTGAGGCCCAGAGAAGTTAAGTGGGTTGCCCAAAGTCTCACAGCTCATAAGTGACAGAGGGGGGATCGGAACCCACTACCTCTGACTTCCAAGCCCATGCTCTTTCCTTTAAGCCACAGTGCCTCCTAGAGTTTTCTAGAATCTAATCTATAAAATGGGGATTTAAACTATAAGCTCCCATAAGGGTCAGGAACTGGGTCTAACCTGATTAACTTGTATCTACCCCAGAGCTTAAAACAGTTCCTCACTCATAGTAAGTGCTTAACAAATATAATAATAATAATAATAATAATATTTAGTAATGTCCAACGAGACTTGGACAATTGTTGCTGGGTTTTCCAAGAGGAAATGGGTGATGACTAGATATTTTTCACCACCAGAGGAATCTGGGAGCAAGAGAAGTGACGCCTATCCTTGACAGTTCTTAAGACAGTGAATGAGACAGACAGAACATGAAGTTGCACAATAGGAATAGAAGTCAACACATACATAAAACTCATCTAAAAATTAATAATGAATGAATAAGAAACTCACTATACAGATGAGCAAACGAGTGTTAAGTGGCTGATGGGATGGTATCGGCATGGATGAATTGTTCTTTGAGATCTCAATCCTGTCTATCTCGCCGCTGACCTCTCGCCCACTTCGTACCGCTGTCGTGGAACGCCTTCCCTCTTCATATCTGTCAGGCTACCACTCTCCCCACCTTCAAAGCCTTATTGAAGACGCATCTCCTCCAAGAGGTCTTCCCCTACTAAGTCCTCATTTCCTCTTCTGTCACTCCCTTCTGTACCATCCCTGCACTTGGATTTTCATCCTTTCTTCACCCTTCCCTCAGCCCCAAGGCACCTATGTCAATATCCGTAATTCATTTACTTATAATAATGTCCATCTCCCCCCTAGACTGTACGCGTATGTGGGCAGGGAACGTGTCTTCCACCTGTGCTCTACTGTACTCTCCCAAGCTCATAGGACAGTGCACGGCCCACAACAAGCGTTCAATAAATACCACTGATAGAACGATTCATTGAGATGGGTTTCAAGAAATTTATTATCACCCTCTAGACTGTAAGCTCATTGTGGGCAGGGAATTAGTCTGCTTAATGTTATATTGTCCTCTCCCAAGTACTTGGTACAGTGTTTCGCTCACAGTTATGTCCCCAATATACATAATTCAATAAATAAATGACTATGCTCCCTCTAAGTAGACTGTTTTTGTTGTCAGAGAAAGAGTACTGAGAAGGACAGGTGATTGATAGGATTTGGTCATGGTACCTTTCATAGTGCAACGTCTGTTTAATCCTTCCTACTTGGATCTGAAAGGATCTCACAGGGCCCTTGCATCTTAGGACAAGTGGGTAGAAAGGGCCTTTCGGCCTCCGCACACATGGCCCAGTGAAGAAGAGCAGAACAGGAAAAACGTACCTCACGGCATGGGCTGCGAGTGAACACGGGAGAATTGTCGAATTGGCTTTCCTAAATCCTCCCGTTATTCCGCCGTGTCCTCACTGGGTACCGAGATCTGTAATTCACTGATCTCCTCCGCTCCCGTTCGCTCAGCGATCTTATCTGTAGAAATGGGAATCAGAGATACGGAAACAGGAAAAGAGATTTGTGACTCCACGGGAACGAGGACCAACTTCCTTCCAGTCTCCCGTTATGCTGGAACAGGTAGGAAAACTGTGCGATTGGTTTGGATCAGAGCTGAAAGACTGGGAGACGGGGATGATGGGTAATGTGTCAAGATTTTATTGAGGGGATGAGGATCAGGCCCTTTGCTTTTCTAGAGTTCAGGGCTATGGGAACCACGAGATGAGAGGAAGTCCTGAGGGATGGGATGGGGAATTCAGACGTTAATTAGTCCCACTGTACAGAACAATGGAATTGTTCCTTCTGTGGCCCAGATTTGAGGAGGATGGAGATGTGAGTTTGTGGCTGTGGATCCAAGATTGGTGACCAGAATCCCAGAGGTTCAGTTAAATAACAGAGCAAGGGAACACCGACCCGTAGAAAGAAGTAATCATCAGTTTTGTAAGATCAGTGATTCCATAACACAAATGTCCCCTTGCTGCTAAGTTGTGGTGTGCTGCTAAGTTACCGTTAGTGGGTTCGTGGTTGCTTTGGGGAATCATTCAGGTGGTGATCATTTATATCATGCTATTTCTCGTGGTATTTAATAAGCACTTACTGTGTGCTGAGCACTGTTCTAAGCGCTGGAGTGGATACAAGATCATCAATCCCCACAGGGCTCACATTCTAAGTAAGAGGGAGAACAGGGATTGAATCTTCATTTTGCAGTTGAGGAAACTGAAGTACAGAAAAGTTAAGCGAATTGCCCGAGGTCCCACAGCAGGCAAATAGCAGAGCCGGGATCAGAACCCAGGTTTTCCACCTCTCAGGTCCTTAATGTATACACTAGGCCATGCTGCTTCTGTTTTTGCCTACTCAATCCTCCCATCTGGTACTCCTTCCTCCCGCAGATCCACCAGATGACCGCATTCATCTTCAAAGTCCTCCAAAAACCACTTCTCTTTCCATATCCAGAAACGTTTGGGTCTCTCCCCCTTATCTACATGATGGAAAAGCCTGCTAGCCTGTTTCAGGTAGCAATCAAAATCAATTAATTAATCAATCAGAGTCTCCAACACCACAATATAGAAACACAGCCCAGATTGGCATTACACAGTGCTTGGCACATAGTAAGCACTTAACAAATACCATTATTATCAAGATGTGTCTCCCCTTCTAGACGGTAAGCTCGTTATGGGCAGGGAACATGTCTGCCAATTCTGTTGCATTGTACTCTCCCAGGTGCTCAGTATAGTGCTCTGCACATAGTAAGCACTAAATAAATACCACCACTTGATTGACTGATTTGTACAATATCTCCCCCTCCAAACTGCAAGTTTGTTATGGGCTGGAAATAGCTCTGCTAATTTTGTTGTACTGCATTCTCTCAATGATTTAGAACAGTATTCTGCACATAGTAAGTGTTTAATAAATACCACTGATTGATTTATGAATCCATAATTCAACATTAGAGCCAGAGCACTGGGGAAAGCATAGCTGAATGAGACAAATTTTCCAAGTCTTTCATTGGAGCTACATAAATTTGTCTCCCATTCTGGACTGTAAGCTCACTGTGGGTATGGAAAGTGTCTGTTGTAATATGCTCTCCGAGCCCTAATACAGTGCTCACCGTGCATTAAATGTTCAATAAATACCACTGATTGACTAGTTAGTTAGAACATTAGGGTAAGTGGAGATGAATGATACCAAACAGCCACAATCATATATTGGAATTAGTGGAATCTGTCGCTTCCTCTAGACTTTAAATTCGTTGTGGACAGGAATCATGTCTACCACCTCCGTTGCACTGTACTCTCCCAAGCGTTTAGTACAATGCTCTGCACACAATAAGCTCTCTACAAATACTATTCATTAACTGTTCAAGGGCAACAGTTGAGATCATTCCTCCTGTACATAAAGTGTGCCATTTTTGATTCGGATTGGCAGGGATTATAAGCAACCTACCATTTGAAGCAGACAAGCAGAGGGGTCTAGTTGAAAGACCCCTTTCCATTCCCCCTCCCTCCAGGCTCGCATCTCCTCCTGCCTTCAGGACATCTCCATCTGGATGTCCGCCCGCCACCTAAAGCTCAACATGTCGAAGACTGAGCTCCTTGTCTTCCCTCCCAAACCTTGTCCTCTCCCTGACTTTCCCATCTTCTGTTGACGGCACTACCATCCTTCCCGTCTCACAAGCCCGCAACCTTGGTGTCATCCTCGACTCCGCTCTCTCATTCACCCCTCACATCCAAGCCGTCACCAAAACCTGCCGGTCTCAGCTCCGTAACATTGCCAAGATCCGCCCTTTCCTCTCCATCCAAACTGCTACCCTGCTCATTCAAGCTCTCACCCTATCCCGTCTGGACTACTGCATCAGCCTTCTCTCTGATCTCCCATCCTCGTGTCTCTCTCCACTTCAATCCACACTTCATGCTGCTGCCCGGATTATCTTTGTCCAGAAACGCTCTGGGCATATTACTCCCCTCCTCAAAAATCTCCAGTGGCTACCAATCAATCTGCGCATCAGGCAGAAACTCCTCACCCTGGGCTTCAAGGCTCTCCATCACCTCGCCCCCTCCTACCTCACCTCCCTTCTCTCCTTCTACTGCCCAGCCCGCACCCTCTGCTCCTCCACCACTAATCTCCTCACTGTACCTCGTTCTCGCCTGTCCCGCCGTCGACCCCCGGTCCACGTCATCCCCCGGGCCTGGAATGCCCTCCCTCTGCCCCTCCGCCAAGCTAGCTCTCTTCCTCCCTTCAAGGCCCTGCTGAGAGCTCACCTCCTCCAGGAGGCCCTCCCAGACTGAGCCCCTTCCTTCCTCTCCCCCTCGTCCCCCTCTCCATCCCCCCATCTTACCTCCTTCCCTTCCCCACAGCACCTGTATATATGTATATATGGTTGTACATATTTATTACTCTATTTATTGATTGATTGATTTTACTTGTACATTTCTATCCTATTTATTTTATTTTGTTGATATGTTTGGTTCTGTTCTCTGTCTCCCCCTTTTAGACTGTGAGCCCACTGTTGGGCAGGGACTGTCTCTATGTGTTGCCAATTTGTACTTCCCAAGCGCTTAGTACAGTGCTCTGCACATAGTAAGCGCTCAATAAATACGATTGATTGATTGATTGAAGAGAAGCAGTATGTCTTATTGGAAAGAGCACGGGCTTGGGAGTCAGAGGTGGTGGGTTCTAAACCCATCTTCAACACTTGTCTGCTGTGTGACCTTGGACAAGTCAATTCACTTCTCTGTGTCTCAGTTACATCATCTGTAAAATGAGGATGAAGACTGTGAGCTGCACATGGGACAACCCGATTGCCTTGTATATATCCCATGCTTGACATATAGCATCCCTTCTCCCTACCCCCTTCCCCTCCCCACAGCACTTGTATATATTTGTACATATTTACTACTCTATTTTATTTGTACATACTTACTATATTTTGTTAATGAAGTGGATATAGCTATAATTGTATTTATTCTGATGGTATTGACACCTTTCTACTTGCTTTGTTTTGTTCTCAGTCTCCCATTCTAGACTGAGCCCGTTGCTGGGTAGGGACCGTCTCTATAGGTTGCCGATTTGTACTTCACAAGCTCTGAGTACAGTGCTCGGCACACAGTAAGCGCTCAATAAATACGATTGAATGGGATCGTGGGACATTGTGTCCCTCTGCTTGATCGTGAACTATTGTGCCCCCTTGCTTAATCGTGAACATTGTATCCCCTTGATTGATAGTGGGACATTGTGTCCCCCTGCTTCCATCCCCCCCACCCCATAAGCGACCTTCTTTGAGGAGCCCCCCCACCAGGCTCCCCTTCCCGGTCCGGACCTGACTGATTTCCCCCCTCCCCACCCTCTTCCCTCCCCGTGGAAAAAGGCCCTTGTTATAACCGAGTTACTTTAACAACAACCTCATTCGCACCTATTCAGCCCACCCATGCGATTTGGCTGTTCACTCCTCTCCCCCAGCATCTCCGCTCCCATGATCACCTTTAACAGTTCTGCCCTACTCCAAGAACTGCCCTCCATAGGACTCCATCCTCCACCACCTCAGAGACATTTTTGCCAAGAGCCCCTGGACTCTCCTTGCCATTAACAGCTTTGATCTGATTTGACTGACCTATGGACAATTCACCCTTCTGCTCTGAGCATCTTCTGCCTATTTTGTGGTCGCTTCTGCATGTTTACTGTTAACTGCTATATGTGATGTCGCCATCTGCTTATTTTATTATTCCCATCGAATGTTAATTGCTAACGTCTCTCGATGATGTCATCGCCTACTTATTTTACTTCCATCACATATTAATCGTTATCTGCTCTCTGTGATATCTTCTGCTTATTATATTATTGCCATATCATGTTAATTGTTAACTACCCTCTGTGATGTCACCACCTACCTATTTTATTATTGTTACTGCATTATTGCTAAGGCATTAATGCTACTGCATGTTAGTTGTTAACTTCCCGTGGCGCTGTCATTTACCTTCCTGACCTCACTATGAACTATCAATTCCCCTGCTCCCAACTGCCATTCCCATTCCTCACCTTCCCCTTCCCCTCTCCCATCCAGCTCTTTCCTTCCCTTTCCCCCAGCACCACCCCTCCCACTCATCCCCTCTATACCAGCGCCAACCCCCAACTCCTCCCTTCCAACAGCCTCCCTCCCCACCTCCCTGCTCCCACACCATCCCAGTTCTCCTTTCTCATCGCCACCACTCTCCCGTTTCCCCACCCAGTCCCCCGCCAACTCATCCCAACACAAACCCTCCCCACACCTCGCACCCTGCCCCCTCCCTCCCCTCCCTCCACAGCTGCTGCCACGTGTGGCCTTTGGATCCCCCACTCCATTATAGGTAAGCTCCCTTTCATCCTGGACCTATTCCTTTCCAGGCCTCTATTCCTCCTCGCCCTAACTGAAACATGGCTCTCTCCGGGTGATACGGTCACTTCTGCTGCTCTCTCCAGCGGAGGCCTCTTCTTCTTCCACTCCCCCAGACTCACCAGAACAGGAGGAGGTGTCAGATTCCTTCTCGCTCCCCAATGTCTCTTTGGCACTATCCCTCCTCCCCCTTCCCTTTCCTTCCCCTCCTTTGAAACCAACATTATTCGCCTCAACCACCCCCTCCAGATTCTTGTAGCCGTCATCTACCGCCCCCCCACCCCACTTCCAACTTCGTTAAAGTTTAACGATTTTGACACTGTTCTCACCTTCCTTCTCTTCTTTTCCATGCCCACTCTGATCTTCAGAGACTTCAACATCCACATGGATGTCCCTGGTGACTCGTCAGCCGTCCGCCTTCTATCTCTCCTTGACGTTGCCAACCACTTGATCCACCCCACCTCGCCCACTCACCAATTTGGTCACACCCTCGACCGCATCATCTCCTACTGCTGTACTATCTTCACCCTCACAAACTCTGAAATCCCTCTCTCTGATCATAACCCTCTCACCTGCCTCCTCACACTCCTCTCCCCTGTAAATCTATATTACTACCTCACAGAGACCTCCTTTCTCTCGATCTCATCCATCTTTCTCAGCACATCACACCCCACCTCGCCTCCCAGTCCTCTCTACCCAATCTACCCAGATTACTGCTCTCAACTCTACCCTCTCTACACAGCTCGACTCCCTCGCTCTCCTTTCCCTTCGCCGCTCTAGCACCACTAACCCACAGCCTTGGATCACTGCCACTGTCCGGTTCCTTCGCTCTTATGCTCAAGCTGCTGAACGCAGCTGGCGAAAGTCTAAACACCAAGCCGAACTTTTTCACTTAAAGTTTATCCTTTCCTGCCTTACCTCTGCCCTCTCCTCTGCCAGGAAAAACTATTTGTCCTCCTTTATTGACGCCCATGCCCATCAACCCCATCAGCTCTTCCGTATATTTACCTCCCTTCTCAGGCCCCCCGTTCCTCCCCCTCCTCCATTCCTCACCCCCAACGATCTGGCCTCCTACTTGATTAGTAAAATTAACTCCATCCGGTATGAGCTCCCCAAAGTCACTCTTCCCCCTTCTCCAACCCTCCTGCTCTCAACCCTCTCCGCTACTCTCCCATCCTTCCCAGCAGTATCTTCATATGAGATCTCCTCCCTCCTCTCAAGTGCTACTCTAGCCACCTGTGCTTCTGACCCCATTCCCTCTCATTTCATGAAATCTCTCGCCCCTTCCCTCTTCCCCTCCTTAATTTCCACCTTCAACCTCTCACTCTCCACTGGTTCCTTCCTCTCTGCCTTTAAACATCCCCACGTCTCCCCCATCCTAAAAAAACCCTCTCTTGACCCAACCTCCCCTTCTAGTTATCGCCCTATCTCCCTCCTACCATTCCTTTCCAAACTCCTTGAACGAGTCATCTACACCCGCTGCCACGAATTCCTCAACGACAACTCTCTCCTTGACCCCCTCCAATCTGGCTTCCGTCCCCTACACTCCATTGAAACTGCCCCCTCAAAGGTCACCAATGACGTCCTTCTTGCCAAATCCTATGACTCCTACTCTATCCTAATCCTCCTAGACCTCTCAGCTGCCTTCGACACTGTGGACCACCCCCTTCTCTTCAACATGCTATCTAACCTTGGCTTCACAGACTCCGTCCTCTCCTGGTTCTCCTCTTATCTCTCCGGCCGTTTATTCTCAGTCTCCTTTGTGGGTTCCTCCTCCCCCTCCCATCCCCTTACTGTAGGGCTTCCTCAAGGGTCAGTTCTTGGTCGCCTTCTGTTCTCTATCTACACTCACTCCCTTGGTGAACTCATTCGGTCTCACGTCTTCAACGATCATCTCTACGCTGATGACACCCAAATCTACATCTCTGCCCCTGCTCTTTCTCCCTCCCTTCAGGCTCGTGTCTCCTCCTGCCTTCAGGACATCTCCATCTGGATGTCTGCCCGCCATCTAAAACTCAATATGTCCACGACTGAACTCTTTATCTTCCCTCCCAAACCCTGCCCTCTCCATGTCTTTCCTGTCACTGTAGATGACACTACCATCCTTCCTGTCTCACAAGCCCACAACCTTGGTGTCATCCTCACTCTGCTCTCTCATTCATTAATTCATTCAATCGTATTTATTGAGCAGTTACTGTGTGCAGAGCACTGTACTAAGCGCTTAGGAAGTACAGGTCGGCAGCATATAGAGACGGTCTCTACCCAACAACGAGCTCTCAGGCTAGAAGGGGGAGACAGACAACAAAACAAAACATGTGGACAGTTGTCAAGTCATCAGAATAAATAGAATTAAAACTAAATGCACATCATTAACAAAATAAATAGAATAGTAAATATGTACAAATAAAATAAATAGAGTAATAAATCTGTACAAACACTTCTAGACTGTGAGCCCGTTGTTGGGTAGGGACCGTCTCTATATGCTTGTACTTCAAATGCTTAGTACAGTGCTTTGCAAACAGTAAGTGCTCAATAAATACGATGGAATGAATGAATGTATACAGCTGCTGTGGGGAGGGGAATGAGGTAGGGCGAGGGGATGGGGAGGAGGAGAGGAAAAAGGGGGCTCAGTCTGGGAAGACCTCCTGGAGGAGGTGAGCTCTCAGTAGGGCTTTGAAGAGAGACAGAGAGCTAGCTTGGCATTCACCCATCACATTCAGTCTGTCACCAAAACCTGCCGTTCTCACCTCCACAGCATCGCCAAGATCAGCCCTTTCCTTTCCATCCAAACCGCTACCTTGGTGGCTCAATCTCTCATCCCATTTCGACTACCCAAGCGCTTAGTACAGTGCTACGTACAGTGCTTAGTACAGTGCTCTTCACACAGTAAGCGCTCAATAAATGCAATTGAATGAATCTATGTACTAAGCGCTGGAGGGGAGATCACAATCTAATAATAATGATAAGAATATTATCATTCAGTCTAATAATAGTCTATTCAGTCTAATCAGTCTAATAATAATGATAAGAATCATTATTATGTTATTTGTTAAGTGCGTACTACGTGCCTAGCAATGTAGTAAGCGCTGGGGGAGAAGATACAAGATCATCAGGTCCTACATGGGGCTCACAGACTAATAATGATAGTGATAATGATAATGATAATAATAATTGGCATTTGTTAAATGCTTACTATGTGCCAAGCATTGGGTAAGTTTCAAAATAATTAGGTTCCTTATGGAGCTCAGCGCCTTGATTATTATTATTGTTATTATTATTACTATTAACATTTGTTAATATTATTAACAATGTTATTGTTGTTAATAATAATGATGTTGATAATAACTGTGATATATTTAAGCACTTTCTTCGTGCCAAGCACTGTTCTAAGCGCTAGGGAAGATAATCAGGTTCTACATGGGGCTCACGGTCTAAGTAGGAAAGAGGAAAGGGATTGAATCCCCATTTTGCTCATCAAAAAATGACTTCTACTTATTGAGAGCTTACCATTTGTAGAAAAATGTACTAAGTGCTCGGGAAAGTACAAGAAACGCTCTGGGCACGTTATTCCCCTCCTCAAAAATCTGCAGTGGCTGGCTGTCAACTTACAAATCAAGCAAAAGCTCCTCACTCTCGGCTTCAAGGTTCTCCATCACCTTGTCCCCTCCTACATCACCTCCCTTTTCTCCTTCTACAGCCCAGCCCGCACCTTCCGCTCCTCTTCCGCTAACCTACTCACTGTGCCTCGTTCTCGCCTGTCCCGCGGCCGACCCCTGGCTCACGTCCTTCCCTGGCCTGGAATGCCCTCCGTCCACACAAGCCAAGCTAGCTCTCTTCCTTCATTCAAAGCCTTACTGAGAGCCCACCTCTTCCAGGAGACCTTCCCAGACTAAGCCCCCTTTTTCCTCTCCTCCTCTCTATTCCTCCCGCCCTACCTCTTTCCACAGCACTTGTACATATAGTACAGATTTATCACTCTATTCATTTTACTGGTACGTATTTACTATTCTATTTATTTTGTTAATGATGTGCATATAGCTTTAATGCTATTTGTTCTGACGATTTTAGCACCTGTCTACATAGGGTTTTTTGTTGTCTGTCTCCCCCTTCTAGACTGTGAGCCCGTTGTTGGATAAGGACCGTCTCTATATGTTGCCGACTTGTCCTTCCCGAGCGCTTAGTACAGTGCTCTGCACACAGTTAGTGTTCAATAAATACAACTGACTGAATGAATAAATGAATGAATGAAGTTGGTAGACATGTTTCCTGATGAAGGGCCTGAAGCACAGATTAGTTAACAATAAATAGTACTACTACTACTACGACTGCCAGGATGAGAAGCAGCATGGTGAATTGGCTAGATCCCGGGCCTGAGTGTCAGAAGGCCACAGGTTCTAATCCCAGTTCTGCAGTTTGTCAGCCATGTGACCTTGGGCAAGTCACTTCACTTCTCTGTGCCTCTGTTACCTCATCTGTAGAATGAGGATTAAGACTGTGATCCCCACATGGTACAACCTGATTACTTTGTATCTACCACAGCGCTTGGCATAGTGTTTAACAAATACCATAATTATGACTATCATTTTTATTATTAAAAGGTGCAGGTAGAGCATGGACTTAGAAGTCAGAAGGACCTGGGTTCTAATCCAAGTTCTGCCACTCGTCTGCTGTGAGACCTTGAGCAAGCCACTTCACTTCTCCGTGCCTCTGTTCCCACATCTATTAAATGGAGATTAAGACTGTGGGCCCCACATGGGTCAGAAACTGTGTCTAACCTAATTAGCTTGGATCTACCAAACGGCGTACAGTGCCTGGAACAGAGTAATTCCAAATGATTATTATTGTTATTATTTAACTACTATTATCATTATTATCATCATTATTACTAAGATCCTTGTGGGCAGCAAACATTAATGACAACTCTGCTTTGCTATACCCTTCCAGGTACTTAGTGTCACACAGTAAGCACTCAATAAGTGCAATCAAATGGATGAGTGAATGGTCTATTATTCTATGTACTCTCCCAATTGCTTAGTACATGCGCACATTAGGCTCTCAATAAATGCGATCGAATGGATGAATGAATACTCTATTGTTCTGTTGTACTTTCCCCAGCGCTTAGTACTGTGCTCCAACCCAGTAAGTGCTCAATAAATGCGATTGAATGAATGAATAAATTTTCTATTATTCTTATGTACTCCCCAAGCATTTAGTTCAGTGCTCTGCACCAAGTGCTTCATAAATGTGATTGAATGGATGAATGATTGTTCTATTGTTCTATTATACTCTCCCAAGCGCTTAGTACAGTGCTCTGCACCCAGTAAGTGTTCAATAAATGTGATCGAATGGATGAATGAATATTCTGTTGTTCTATTGTACTCCCCCAAGAGCTTAGTACAGTGCTCTGCACACAGTAAGCGCTCAATAAATTCGATTGACTGATTGCCTGGCTGACTGAATGCTGGAGACACTCAGATCTCTGCTCCCGATGGAGACTTTCCCGCCTTTGTGATTCTCGACACCTTTTTCTGCCTGGGTTCATCCCAACCACGTGGTCTTCCATTCCTAGGAGCACCGCCTGAGGTGTGGAGGTCTTCTGTCACCTGGCACACAACCGGGGCAGGAGGGTGGAGGGGCTCAGACCAGCTTCCATGAGGGTTCGGGGATCTTGCTTGGCGCATAGTAAGCGCTTAACAAATACCATCATCATCATTATCATTATTATAATTCTTGATTATTTTCAACTCCTTCAGCACCGCCTGCCCCACAAGGACCTTCCCTGCTTCAGGCTGGGAGGCCGGGAGGCAAGAAAATGGCCACCGCAACCGCCGCCCTGGTCCAAGCCAGGACTCAAGTGAGCTGTGAGCTGGGGTTCCGTCTGCCCGTCCCGATCTTCATTTAATCTATTCAGTCGTATTCACTGAGTGCGTACTGTGTGCAGAGCACTGTACTAAGCACTTGGGAGAGGACAGTAGGAAAATAAGCAGACACATTTCTTGCCCACAGTGAGCTCCTCCTTGCTGCTGACCAAGAGTGGCCTTGGTTATAGACCTGGGCCTGGGCCTGGACTGGACGTACACTCCCGGCTGGACACCCCCCCCCATGTCTGTGTGGGGTAGACACTGTCCTAAACCCTGGGGTAGACTCAAAACAATCCGGGTGGCAGTCTCAACTTCTTGTACTCTAGATTTTAAGCTTGTTGTGGGCAGGGAACATGTCTACCACCTCTTGTATTGTACTCTCCCAAGAGGTTAGTACAGTGCTCTACATTCATTCATTCATTCATTCAACCGTATTTATTGAGCGCTAGATGTGTGCAGAGCACTGGACTAAGCACTTGAGAAGATACAATACAACAAGAAAAAGATACAATTACTATAAGAAGAACTCAATAAATAACACTTATAGATTGATTAACTTCTGCCTCCCCCTCCAGCCTGTAAACTCATTGTGGACAGGGAAAGTGTCTACCAATACTTTTGTACTGTATTCTCCCAAACATCGTAGTCCAGTGCTCTGCACAAAGTAAGCACTCAATAAATACCATCGATTGACTGATTAATCTCTGTCTCCCCAGATAATATAACTTTTCAGATTTGTTACTTTGAGCAAGTCACTTAACTTCTCTGTGCCTCAGTTACCTCATCTGTAAAATGATGATTAAGACTGTAAGCCCCATGTGGGGCACTTCGATGACATTGTATCTCCCCCAGAGCTTAGAACAATGCTTGGCACGTAGTAATCGCTTAATAAATACCTCTATTATTATAAAATACTATAATAATGCTACTACTATTAAAATGTTATTATAATAATAGTAATAGTAGTGTCTTTTAAGCACTAACTACGAGAAGCAGCGTGGCTCAATGGAAAGAGCACGGGATTGGGTGTCAGAGGTCATGGGTTCAAATTCCTACTCTGCCAATTGTCAGCTGTGTGACTTTGGGCAATTCACTTAACTTCTCTGTGCCCCAGTTACCTCATCGGTAAAATTGGGATTAAGACTGTAAGCTCTATGTGGGACAACCTGATCACCTTGTATCCTCCCCAGTGTTTAGAACAGTGCTTTGCACATAGTACGCGCTTAACAAATTCCATTATTAGGAGAAGCAGCGTGATCGGTGGAAAAAATCCCGGGCTTTGGAATAAGAGGTCATGCGTTCAAATTCTGGCTCCGTCAATTGTCAGCTGTGTGACTTTGGGCAAGTCACTCAACTTCTATGTGCCTCAGTTATCTTATGTGTAAAATGGGGATTGAGACTGTAAGCCCCATGTGGGTTACCTTGTAACCTCCTCAGCGCTTAGAACAATGCTTTGCACATTGTAAGCGCTTAATAAATCCTATTATTATTATTATTATTATTATTATTATTATTTTGTGCCAGGCCTCTAGACTGTAAGCTCGTTGTGGGCAGGGAACCTGTCAAACAACTGTTGTATCATGCTCTCCGAAGTACCTAGAACAGTGCTCCGCACAAAGTGAGCACTCGATAAATACCTATGATGATGGGCACCTTTGTTTTTCTCCTTCACTTCACCTTACTCTCTTCCTCCCTTACCAAATTCCTTCCCTGACCCATCCTCCAACCCTGATAATAATAATATTAATTATGGTATTGTTAAGCGATTAACTATGTGCCAGGCACTGTGCTAAGCGCTAGGTGCAGCCCCCTCCTCCCCGCCAGCTCCCTAACTCCCTGCTGTTCTGAGGGGGGCGAGGGGAAAAGGTGCGGGAACTGAGTAAGGAGATCTTGTGATCGTTGAGGGGTCACTAACGTTCGAGGACATGGCCGTGACCTTCAGCACCGAGGAGTGGTGCGCTCCTGTGCCCCGCCGGGCTCCGCCTCTACTGGGAAATGACTTTGGAGAACTACCGGAACCTCCTCTCTGTGGGTGAGCACTTTACCCTCGTCTGGCGAGCAGCTGGGGGGGTTCCTTTCATCAGAGAAGCTGCATGGCATTTCATTCATTCATTCATTCATTCAATAGTATGTATTGAGCGCTTACTGTGTGCAAAGCACTGTATTATGTGCTTTGAGACAGGACAATATAACAATAAACAGACACATCCTCTCAACGAGCTGGCAATCTAGAGGGGGAGACACACTTCAATAGTAATAAATGAATGACAAATGTGGACCTAAGTGGTGTGGGGCTGGGGGTGTGTGTGAATAAAGGGATCCCTTTATCAAGGGATCAAGTCAGGGCGATGCAGACGGGAGTGGAAAGAGAGGTAAAGAGGACTTAATCTGGGAAGGCATCTTGGAGGAGGTGGGCCTTCAATAAGGCTTTGAAGAGAGGGGAGAGGAAGTATCTTTCGGGTTTTGAGGAGAGAGGGCGTTCCAGGATTGAGGCAGTAAATGGGCATGAGATTGGCAGTGAAATAGATGAGATCGAGGTACACTGAGTAGGTTGGCTTTACAATGACCTAGTGGACACACAGGAGCCAGAAGATCTGGGTTCCAATCCCGGATCCGTCACTCGTTTTCTGGGTGACCGTGGACAAGTCACTTCACCTCTCTGTTTCCTCATCTGTAAAATGGGGATCGCCTGCTGGGTGTCCATGGACAAGCCACTTAACCGTTCTGTTCCCTCATCTGTAAAATGGGGATCGAGGCTGTGAGTCCCACGTGCGACAGGGACTGTGTCCAATCAGATTAGCTTGTGTCTACCTCAGCGCTGAGTACAGTGCCTAGCTCATATTAAGCACTTAATGAATGCCATTTTTAAAAAAAGGTTATAGGTGTCCAAGGGAGATTGGTTTGATTGAGGGATCAGGCAGGGATGAATTGTTCACTGTTGACGGCACTACCAGCCTTCCCGTCTCACAAGCCCACAACCTTGGTGTCATCCTCGACTCCGCTCTCTCGTTCACCCCTCACATCCAAGTTGTCACAAAAACCTGCCGGTCGCACCTCCGCAACATTGCCAAGATCCTCCCTTTTCTCTTCATCCAAACCGCTACCCTGCTCGTTCAAGCTCTTATCCTTTCCCGTCTGGATTACTGTATCAGCCTCCTGTCCGATCTCCCATCCTCCTGTTTCTCCCCTCTTCAATCCATACTTCACGCCGCTGCCCGGATTGTCTTTGTCCAGAAACGCTCTGGGCATGTTACTCCCCTCCTCAAAAATCTCCAGTGGCTACCAATCAACCTACGCATCAAGCAAAATCTCCTCACCCTCGGCTTCAAGGCCGTCCATCACCTCGCGCCCTCCTACCTCACCTCCCTTCTCTCCTTCTACAGCTCAGCCCGCACTCTCCACTCCTCTGCCGCTAATCTCCTCACCGTGCCTCGTTCCCGCCTTTCCCGCCGTCGAACCCCGCCCACATCATCCCCTCGGCCTGGAATGCCCTCCCTCCACACATCCGGCAAGCTAGCTCTCTTCCTCCCTTCAAGGCCCTACTGAGAGCTCACCTCCTCCAGGAGGCCTCCCCAGGAACCCCCTGGGGAGGAAGCCCCTCCTTCCTCTCCCCCTCTTCCCCATCCCCATCCCCCCGCCTTACCTCCTTCCCCTCCCCACAGCACCCGTGTATATGTATATATGTTTGTATGTATTTATTACTCTATTTATTTATTTGTACATATTTATTTTTATTTATTTTATTTTGTTATTTTGTTTATTTTGTTTTGTTCTCTTTCTTCCCCTTCTAGACTGTGAACCCACTGTTGGGTAGAGACCGTCTCTATATGTTGCCAACTTGTACTATCCAAGCGCTTAGTATAGTGCTCTGCACACAACATGCGCTCAATAAAAACGATTGAATGAATGAATGAATCGTTTTTAAGGTGAGAAGTGTGGTCTTAATTAATATAGACATTCATTTATTCATTCATTCAATCGTATTTATTGAGTGCTTACTGTGTGCAGAGCACTGTACTAAGTGTTTGGGAAGTACAAATCGGCAACACTTAGAGATGGTCCCTACCCAACAATAGCCTCACAGTCTAGAAGGGGGAGACAGACTACAAAATAAAAACAAGCATAAGGGAATTGCAAAGTGGCCTGTATTCAGATGGTACCCGCTGTACTCAATAGCAGGAGTAGCAGTGTGGCTTAGAGGGAAAATCCCGGGCTTGGGAGTCAGAAGACGTGGGTTTTAATCCCCGCTCTGCCGCATATCTGCTGTGTGACCTTGGGCATGCCACTTTACTTCCCTGTGAATAAATTCTGTCATCTGCAAAATGGAGATTAAGACTACGAGCTATACGTGGGGTAGGGACTGTGTCCAATTTAATTAGCTCGTATTTACCCCTGTGCTTAGAAGAGTGCTTGGCACATAGTAAGCGCTTAACAAATACCATAGTTATTATTGTTTATTCATTATTACTACTGAGCAGAGGGGACTCCAGCTGGTGTGGTAGGTTACAGTACTATTCTCTACCAGGTTCTCTGGGCCTAGGACAGTACTGGCTTAAATCCTCCTTAAATCCTCCTGTTGTTGGCCTTAGGCTAAACATAACACACCTTAAGTTCATTTTTTAATACTATTTGTTAATCAATCAGTCAATTATATATATATATATATACATATGTGTGTGTGTGTGTGTGTGTGTGTGTGTGTATTGTAATGGTATTTGTCAGAGAAGTAGCATGGCTTAGTGAAAAGAGCACAAGTTGGGAGTCAGAGGTCATAGGTTCTAATCCAGACTTTGCCACTTTGGGCAATTCACTTAACTTCTCTGTGCCTCAGTTACCTCATCTGTAAAAATGGGCATCAAGACTGTGAGCCCCAGGTGGGAAGACCTGATAACTTTGTATCTATCCCAGTGTTTAGAATAGTGCTTGGCACCTAGTAAGATCTTAACTATTATTCTTATTATTCTTATTCTTATTCTTCTTCTTATTATTATTATTATTAATCATATATATTTTAGTGGTTAGTTAATCAATTATCTATTTTAATGGTATTTATCAATCGTATATGGAAATGCTATTTGTTCATTAGTCAATCATATGTTTGTGTATATAGGAGTGTGTGCAACTATATATATAAAATTATAATATATACATATATATTAATGGTATTTGTTAAGCACTTACTATGTGTCAAGCACTGTTCTAAGCGGTGGGGTAGATACAGTAATCAGGTTGTCCCACATAGGGTGCACACTTTCAATCCTCATTTTACAGATGAGGTAACTGAGGCACAGAGAAGTTGTGACTCTCTCTCTCTCTCTCTCTATATATATATATATAATATAGTATACTATAGATAGATAGATAGATAAATATATATATATATATATATATATATACATAACATTTGCTAAGCATTTATTATGTTCCAGAAACTGCACTAAGTGCCGGGGTAGCTGCAAGCCAGTCAGATTGGGCAGTCTCTGTCCCGCATAGGGCTCACAGTCTTAATCCCCATTTTCCAATTGAGGGAACTGAGGCATAGAGAAGTTCAGTGGCCTGCCCAAATTAATCTATTGAGCACTTATTGTTTGCTGAGAACGTTACTGAGCACCTGGGAGAATACAGTGTAACAGAGTTGGTAGAAACATTCCCTGCCCACTACCTTTCTTTTACTAAGTGCTGAGGTAGATAATTAGGTTGGATACAGCCCCTGCCCCACTTGGGGCTCATAGCCTAAGTAGAACGGAGTAGGATTAAATCCTCTATCAATGACATTTATTGAGCGTTTACTCTCCCAAGCGCTTAGTACAGTTCTACGCCCTGTAACCTGTATTGGTAGTCACGTTCCCTTCCTACAAAGTACTTTTGTAGTCTAGAAAGAGAGGGAGACATTAATGTAAATATGGATATGGACAATTACCGCTGTGGGGCTGAAGGTGGGGTGAATAAATGGTGCAAATCCAAGTTCAAGGGTGACACAGAAAGGAGTGGGAGAAGAGGAAATGTAGGTTCAGTCGGGGAGGTTCTGTTTCACAGGTGAGGAAACTAAAGCCAAAGGTCACACAGCAGACAAGTGGCGGAGTCGGGATAAGAGCCCAAGCCTTCTAACTCCCAGGCTGGGGCTCTTTGCACTAGGCCACTCTGATTCTTAAGCTTTGTTTCTCATCATTTATATTCATTCATTCAATCGTACTTATTGAGTGTTTGCTGTGTGCAGAGCACTGTACTAAGCGCTTGGAAAGTACAATTCAGCAATATAGAGAGACAATCTCTGCCCACACTGTGCAGACCAGTAAGTAAACAATATAAAGAAATCCTATAGTATAACTACATAATAATGGTAACATTTTTGAGTGTTTTAAATCTGACGGTAAGACATTTCTTTTTGTCTCATGTTATTGCATAATCGGAATCCTTGTCTCCTCTTGGATACTAATTCTAATGTTAATTACGTTGTATTGTGCTTCCCCAAGTGCTTAGTACAGTGTTCTGCACATAGCAAGCACTCACTAAATACCATTGTTTGGTTGATTGGTAGACACCTCCACCCCTCTAAATCTTCTGCTTGGTAGACAAGCTAACGCGTTCACTCCCATAACCTGAATAAGCAACCCAAGAGATGGCTGACTTTTCCATTTTTATTCGTTCTAGGTTGTGAAACCCCAACGAAAACCAGCGAGCCCATTCATCGGAAGCCGGAGAGGGCCATAAAAGAAGTTTTCCATAGGGCGGGATCCAGCAAGCTCTCCCACACTATCCCCGGGCCTTCCGGGAAGGACAAAGCTGGGAAGACGGGGGCAGCTCAACAAGGCCCCACGGTGAGAGAAAAAGAAAAGTTCCCCGACAGGATGTCGATTTCATGATCCACGGAGACCCCTGTAAGAAGTCCTCCCAGGGGAGGAGGTCTCAAGACTGTAAGGAATGCGGAAATGCCTTCAGTCGACACTCCACTCTCGATGCGCACCAGAGAATCCATACTGTAAAGAAATCTTACAGATGTCAGCAGTGTGAGATAGCTTTCAGCGACCACTCGGTCCTTGTGACATTCCAGCGGATTCACACCGGGGATAAACCCTACCGATGAGGCCAATGCAGAAAAGTCTTCAGCCAGCACTCAACCCTGATGAAGCACCAGAGGATCCACACCCGAGAGAATCAATGCAGCGACTGCAGCAAAGCCTTCCGGGACTCCTCGATCCTGGTCAAGCATCAGCGGATCCACATGGGAGAGAAACAGTATAGATGTGGCGAGTGTGGGAAGGCCTTTGGTCAAACCTCTGTCCTCATAAAACACCAGAGGATTCACACTAGGGCCAAACCTTACAGGTGCGACAGATGTGGAAAGACCTTCAGTGATTGCTCGACGCTTGTCAACCATCAGAGGATCACACTGGAGAGAAGCCCTAAGGATGTAACGAATGTGGAAAATTCTTCAGTCAGAACTCGACCCGGACGAGGCGTCAGAGGATCCACATAGGAGACAGACCCTATCAGTGTAGCCCAAGTGGGGAAGCCTATAGCGATCACTCGGTCTTTGTGACGCATCAGAGGACTCACACTGGGGAGAAACCTTACAGATGCAGTGGGTGTGGGTAAACTTTCGATGACTCCACGATCCTTATTAAACACGAGAGAATTCACGATAGGGAGAAACCCTACAAATGCAACTACTGCGGAAAAGCCTTCAGTTAAGGCTCGGGCCTTGTGGACGATCAGTGAATTCACACCAGGAAGAAACCTTACATATGTATCGAGTGTGGGAAGGCTCTTGGTCAAGGGTCACCGCTCATTAACCACCAGAAAATTCATAACGGAGCAAACGTCCACAGACGTAATGGGTGTGGAAAGGCTTTCAGAAATTTACCTGTGTGCACGTCACTTCCCTTCTCTGTGCCTCAGTACCCTCATCTGTGTAATTCATTTATATTAATGTCTGTTTCCCCTTCCAGACTGCAAGGTCATTGCGGGCAGGGAATATGTCCATTTATTGTTGTATGGCACTCTCCCAAGCACTTAATATGGCTCTCTGCACCCAGTAAGTGTTCAATAAATGCAACTGACTGACTGAGTAAAATGTAAATTCAATATCTGGGCTCCCTTCTAGTTAGACTCTGAGCCCCATGTAGGACCCGATCATTTGTAACCAGCCCAGCCCTTAGTCTTTGGCACGTGGCAAACACTAAGAAGTATCATTTAAAAAGTCACACCTGACCCAGTCCCTGGGGTACCCAGGATGCCCAGATAAGAAAGGGGAGAACGGATGTCTTACCTCCATTTTGCAGATGAAGAAACATAGATGGAGCGAGGTTCAGTAATTTGCCCAAGATCTCCCAGCAGGCCAATGGCAGAACCGGGATTAGAGCCCAATTCACTCGACACCAAGCTTGTGCTCTTTCCACTAGACCACCCTGCAGAAGAGGCGGAAAATGGTGCTTAAGGGAAGAGCCCAGAATTAAATCTTCAACCTGGAAACTCTAGGACAGAGAGAGCGGATGTGATCCAGGGAGTTGAACGCAGGGTAAGATGTGAATAGAAAGGCTGAAGTGGTTTGGGGCCCCAAGTACCTCATGGGACCTTCACCATCAAGGGCTTTGTGGGACACTAATGATGGTACTTGTTAAGAGTTTAGTATGTCATTGACATACATTGTCAAAGTAATCAGGTTGGACACAGTCCCTATACCATATGAGAATATGAACTAAATCCCCGTTTTACAGACGAGGAAACGGAGGCACAGAGATGTTAAGTGACTTGCCCGAATACAACAGACAAGTAACTGATGCGTGACTAGAACCCAGGTCCTTCTGACTCCCAGGCCTGGGCTCTATCCACTAGACCACGGTGCATCTCTAACACAAGAGCATCTGGGGCCAGGCAGGTTCTGCAGGGTGAGAGTGTCAGACACACGATACCCAGGCAGAGCTGGGCCGTGAGGTGCCTGGGTAATGCAAGACAGGGCTTCTGTCTCAGAGACGCCTTTGATGTGCTTCCTCAGAGTGGCCTCTGTCTCCTTAGAGTGGCCTCTGCCTCCTCAGTGTGGCTTCTATTTCCGCAGAGTGGCCTCCGTCTCCTCAGAGCAACCTCTGTCCTCTCAGAGTAGTCTCTGTCTCCGCTGAGTGGTCTCTGTGTCCTCCGAATGGGCTCTGTTTACTCAGAATGGCTTCTGTCTTCTCAGAGAGGTCTCTGTCTCCTCCGAGCGGCCTCTGTTTCCTCAGAGTAGCTTCTGTCTTCTCAGAGCAGCTGCTAGCTCCGCGGAGCGGCCTCTGCCTCCTCAGAGCGGCTTCTGTCTCCACAGAGCGACCTCTGACCCCTCAGAGCCGTCTCTGTCTTCTGCGAGCAGTCTATTTCCTCTCAGAGCGGTCTCTGTCTCCGCAGAGCGGCCTCTAGCTCCTCAGAGCGGCCTCTGATGTGTCCATTAGCAATAGGCGGTGGAGGGGTGGGAGTCCTGATCCATGTTTTTTTAGGATGCCGTGGTCCTCCGGGGATGAGCCTGTCCGAGTGTCAGAGGGGATTAAGGTCAATGACTCATTTAGATACTCGCTAATCCCTCCTGAAGGAGTTAGAGACGAAGAGAACAGTTGATAAATGCAGCCTCGCCCCCTCAGAACCTGACTCTCTGAGAGCTGCCCTCACAGCCAATACGAGCGATGGGTGAGTAAGCTACAGCTGCCCTGCTGCCAGAGGGATTTCTAGGCATTGGGATTTCTAGGCATTCTTAGAACAGTGCTTTGCACATAGTAAGCGCTTAATAAATGCCATCATCATCATATTATTATTATTATTAATTTTTTCATTAAATGATTTTGTTAAGCACTTACTATGTGCCAGGCACTGTACTATGCTCTGGGGTATATACCAGCTAATCTGGTTGGACATAGTCCATGTCCCGCTTGGAGTTCACAATTTTAATCCCCATGTAGACAAGGTAACTGAGGCCTGGAAAGGTGAAGTGACTAGACCAAATTCACACAGTAGACAAGCAGCGGAGCCGGGATTAGATCCTAGGTCCTTCTGACTGACAGGCAGGTGCTCTATCCACCAGGCTATACTGCTTCTCAGCGCTTAGTACAGTGATCTGTCTCCCCGCCGCAACCCAGTCTGTAAACCCCTTTATTGCAGGGAGCATATCTTCCAACTCTGTTGTACTGGATTCTCTGTTTTATTGTGCCTGTGATATTGCTGTATTGTTATGGTGTACTCTCCCAAGAGCTTAGTACAGTACTCTGCACACAGTAAGCACTAATAAATACAGTTTACTAACTGACTGGCTCTCTGAAGTGTTTAGTACAGTGCTCAGCATGTAGTAAGTCCTCAATAAATGCCATCAGTTGATTATTGACTGGTCATTTTCTGTCTCCACCTCTAGACTGTAACCCCTTGTGGGCAGGGAAAGTGTCAACCATCTCTGCTATACTGAACTCTCTGAAGCGCTCAGTACTGTGCTCTGCACACAGAAAGTGCTCAATAAATACCATTGATTGATTGATTAATGTCTGCAAGGTCCTTCTGAGAAGGGAACACGTCTACCAACTCTGTTATATTGGACACTTTGAAGTGCTCTGTATGGTGTTCTGCACATCGTAAGTGCTCAATAAATACCACTGATTGATTTCATAGGACCTTTATCAAGTCACTTTAGATTCACCATGCCTCAGTTTCTTTATCTGTAAAAGGGGATTTAAATATCTGCTCATCCTCTTTCACCATGAGCCCCAAGCAGGAAAAAGACCGTGTCTGACCTGAACAACTTGAATAATAATAATTCTGGTATTCGTTAAGAACTTATTATGGGTCAAGCACTGTAATAAGCGCTGGGGTAGATATTAGATCATCAGGTCCCACAAGAGTCTCAGGTCTTGAATCTCAATTTTGCAGATGAGAAATCTGAGGTACAGAGAAATTAAGTGACTTACTAACGATTTTACAGATGAGAAAACCGAGGCACAGAGAAATTGTGACTTACTAACGTCGTACAGCAGACAAGTGGTCGAGTCGGGATTAGAACCCAGGTCCTCTGAGTCTCAGGACTGTGGTCTTTCCACTAGGCCATGATGCTTCTCTGTATCTACCCTAGTACTAAGAACAGTGTTTGACACTTTTGTCTATGCCTCAAGGATCGCCCCTCCCTTCTACTCCGGCTGTGTCTCCGGGCTAATCAACTGGTCAGTCAGTCAGGTGTATTTATTTAGGGCTTACTGTCTGCATTGCACTGAACTAAGGGCTAGGGAGAGTACAATATAACAGAAACTTTGCCTGCCCACAACAAGCTTATAGTCTAGAGGGGGAGAGAGATATTAATATAAATGAATAAATGACCAATTCATTCATTCAGTCGTATTTATTGAGTGCTTACTGTGTGCAGAGCACTGTTATAAGTGCTTCGGAAGTACAATTCAGCAATAGAGACAATCCCTGTTCACAACGGGCTCGCAGTCTAGAAGATATGGACATACGTACTGTGGGGCTGGGAGGGCGGATTCATTCACATTCATTAAATCTCATTTTGATTAATGGGAGCCAGTCAAGGTGACTCTGAGGGAGCAGGAGAAGAAGAAAGGGGGACTTGGTCAGGGAAGGCCTCCTGGAGGAGATGCGCCTTCAATAAGGCTCTGAAGGCAGGGAAAGCCATTGTCTGTCGGAGATGAAGAGGGCGGGTGTTCCGGGCCAGAGGCAGGTCATGTGTGAGAGGTGGGCGGTGAAAGAGATGAGATTGAGTTATGGTGAGTGGATTGGCATTAGAGGAGCAAAGTGTGCTGGCTGGGTTGTAGTAAGGTCACACAACAGATGAGTGGCAGAGCCGGGATTAGAACTCACGTCCTTCTGACTTCCAGGCCGGTGCTCTATCCATTAGGCCACACTATTTCTCAATCATCTGTATTTATTGAGCGCTTATTCTATGCATAACACTGTGATGTGTCCTATAAGGGGCACAAGAGACAAACTCTTGGAAAGGTGCCCTGCTTTCGCTCTCTCTTCTGTTTCTCTACTGCTCGGCTTCCCTTCATCTCTCTCCCCCAGCCCAGATCGCCCTCCAGAAAGAACCATCTAATCCCATCTGGAAGCTCCAGAGCATGAACGCCACCGAAATGGCTTTCGGGATGGCCAATTTCCTCCAGCTCATCGCCGGCCTCTCAGCGAACGGATTCCTCTTCGTGTTCTATACCTGCGTGGTCTCCGTCAGACCCAAGCTCAGCGCCCCAGATATGATTCTCGCCCAGGTGACGCTGGCCAACGCCATCACGCTCCTGACCAACGGGATCCCAGAGACCCTGTCGGCGTGGGGGCGAAGAAATTTCCTGGACGAACTCAGATGTCGAATATTCTTGTACATGTACCACGTGGACCGGGGCCTAGCCATCTGCGGCACCTGCCTCCTGAGCTTCTTCCAGGCTGTCACCATCAGCCCCGGAACCCTGGATCAAAGCCAGGTTACCTGGGTGTGTCGTCCCTTCCTGCATCCTGTCCTGGAGCCTCGATATGATGGTAGATTTCGATACAGTAATGAACATGAGAGGTCCCCAAAACAGCAGCAGCTTTCGACTCATGCTGGCCCTGAAATATTGCAATAAATCTGTGACAGCGAAGAAACCGACCTGCCCATCGCTGTCACGTTCTCCCTCCGCGACCTGTTCTTCGTGGAGCTCGTAGGCATGGCCAGCGGCTACATGGTGGTTGTCCTGCACAGGCACCACCAGCAGTCTGCCACGTCCTCGGGCCCGAACGGTCCCCCGGGGCGATTCCCGAGGTCAGGGCAGCCATGAGGGTCGTTGCCCTGGTCACCCTCTACGTCCTCCTCTACGGGCGACATTCGATCATGCTGAGTGTCTTATTGAACATGAGAGAGAAGTCCTCCCTGTCGATCAGTAGCCACATGCTGTTGGCTTTCACCTTTTCAGCCATGAGCCCCTTCCTGATCATTCACAGTGTCTTGAGGATTGGTTCACTATGGAAAAGGCAATCTCCCGTTTCCCTCACGGACCCCTCCTAGGGTCAACCGATCCATGGCATTCATTGAATGCTTACTGTGAGCAGAGCATTCATTCATTCATTCATTCATTGAATCGTATTTATTGAGCGCTTACTGTGTGCAGAACACTGGAATAAGCGCTTGGGAGAGTATGCTATAACAATATAACAGAATTGGTAGGCACATTTTCAGCCCATAGTGAGCTACAGGGAGAGACACACAATATAAATAAATAAATTTGCTTATTTATAAATATTAATAATTTTCATGAGTGAATAAATGTGTTCATAACTAGGCCACCCACTTGGGGTAGGTGTACAGCTCCCGTTCTGAGCTAGGTGATTCGTTCCCTCTCTCCGTCGCTTAGTACAGTGCTCTTCCCACAATAAGCGCTCAATAAATACCGCGGATTGATTGATTCCTAACATGCCTCATGGAAAAGAACTTGGGTCTGGGAGCCAGGAGTCCCGGCTCTTCCACTGTCACTGGTCTGCTGTGTGACCTTGGGACAGTCACTTAGCCTCTCTGTGCCTGGAAAATGGGCATCAAGTTCTTCACCTTTTTTGTTTGGGTTTTTTTAATGATCATTGTTAGAGGCCTGCTTGCCTGTAGACTGGGCAGGGAATGTGTCTACCACTTCTTACATTGCTACGCATGTCTCAGTGGAAAGAGCACGGGCGTTGGAATAAGAGGTCATGCGTTCAAATCCCGGCTCTGCCAATCGTCAGCTGTGTGACTTTGGGCAAGTCACTCAATTTCTCTGTGCCTCAGTTACCTCATCTGTAAAATGGGGATTAAGACTGTGAGCCCCATGTAGGACAATCTGATCACCTTGTAACCTCCCCAGAACTTGGAATAGTGCTTTGCACATAGTAAGCACGTAATAAATGTTATTATTATTATCATTGTTACGTTTGTACTCTCTCAAGCACTTTGTACAGTGCTCTGCGCACAGTAATGGCTCGATGACTGATTGATGTGCCGGTTGTGATACTAAGTGATGGGACAGATCCAAGATAATCAGGTCAGACACAGTCCCTGTCCCACGTAGGGTGTACAGCCTTAATCCCTATTTTAAGGATGAAGAAACTGAGTCACATAGAAGTTAGCGACTTCCCAAGGCCACTAAACAATGGTATTTATTGAAGACGTACCGTGTGCAGAGCACTGTTCTACGCTCTTGGGAGAGTACAATCAAAAGAGGCTGGTAGGCACAACTTGGCTTAGTGGGTAGGGAACGGTCCTGAAGTCAGTAGTACCTGGGTTCTAATCTCCGCTCCACCACATATCTACTGTGTGAACTTGGACAAGTCACTTCACTTCTCTGTGCCTCAGAAGCACCGTTCTAAGCGCTGCGGTAGATATAAGGTTATCAGGTTGTCCCACGTGGGACTCACAGCCTTAATTCCCATTTTACAGATCATGCAACCGAGACACAGAAAAGTTAAGTGACTTCCCAAAGTCACACAGCTGACAAGTCGCAGAGTCGGAATTAGAATCCACGACCTCTGCCTCAGCTGTAAAATGGCGATTTCAGTACAGTACTTGTTCTCCCTCCCCTTTAGACTCGGAATCCCCAATTTACAGACGAGGGAACTGAGACACAGAGAAGTTAAGTGACTGCACAAAGTCACACAGCTGACAAGTGGCAGAGTCGGAATTACAACCCATGACCACTGACTCTCAAACCCTTGCTCTTTCCACTAAGCGGCGCTGCTTTACCGATTCACCCCAGCTCTTAGAACGGCACTTGACACGTAGTAAGTGCATAATAACCACCGTACCTTTATTCATAATAATAATGGCATTGTTACGGGGAGGGGGGCCACCATTTACCATCAAATTCTCACCCGAGAAAAATGGATGAATTATATCTATTCAATAGTAGTATTTACTGAGTGCCAGGAAAGAATCTAGGGCACCCACTCTCAGTAGCTGTTTTTGATCGTTTTATTTTCTCCAGGGCAGTATCGGAATAACGTCGGTCACGCTAGTTGGGAATCCATCACAACAAGGTCAGAAGTCCTTTGGCGTCTGAAAACTCAAACCACGGAGAAATCCTGTGGATGTAATAGTAATAATATTGTGCCATCCTTAAGCTCTTAGGCTGCAAAGCCCTGGTGGAAGTGCTATACAATCAGATAAGACATAGTCCCCCTTGGAACTTGCAGTCTGAGGGGAGAGAAAATGGATATTCAAGGCCTTTTTTTACAGATGGGGAAACTGAGGCCCAGAGCAGCTAAGGGACTTGCTAACGGAAATGAATCTTCCTTTGGAGTTCAGCGATGATTCCCGCATTTGAGAATTCTTCTCCCACTCCTGTCTGTGTGGCCCTGACTTGCTCCGTTTATTCATCCACTACTGCCAGACCCACAGCATTTGTGTACATATCTGTCATTTATCTATTTCTATTTCCAGACTGTAATTTCGGTGTGGGCAGGGAATGTGCCTGGTTTTTTTATTCTATTGTACTCTCCCAAGCACTTAATACAGTGCTTTCTTTGCACACAATAAGCATTTAATAGATACAGTTGAAGGAATGGAGAAAGGAGGAGCTTACCCAAAACTGAATCAATCAGAAATATTTATTGAGCACTTAGTGTGTTCAAAGCACTGTACTAAGCACTGGAAAGAGTACGATACAGCAGATCTGATAGACACAACTTGGATTAGTGGAAAGAGCCCCGGTTTGGGAGTCAGAGGTCGTGGGTACTAATCCCGGCTCCACCACTTCTCTGCTTTGTGACTTTGGGCAAGTCACTTAACTTCTCTATGCCTCAGTTACCTCATCCGTAAAATGGGGATTAAGACTGTGAGGCCCATGTTGGACAACCTGATCACCTTGTATCTCCCCCAGCGCTTAGAACAGTGCTTGGCAAATAGTAAGCACTTAATAAATGCCGTAATTATTATTCCCTGTCCAAAGCCCATCTGTCATATTTATCGAGTGCTTGCTTACTGCTTACAGAACACTGCATTAAAGATAATGATAATAGTAATAATAATAGTAATTATGGTATTTGTTAAGCACTTACTATGTGCCAAGCACTGTTCTAAGCACTTGGTTATATACGAGGTAATCAGGTTGTCCCACATGGGGCTCAAATTCTTAATCACCATTTTGTAGTTGAAGTAACTGAGGCACAGAAAAATGAAGTGGCTTGCGTAATGTCACACAGCTGACAAGTGGAAGACTCGGGATTAGAATATGCGTCCACTGACCTCCAAGCCCGGGCTCTTTCCACTAGGTCACGCTGCTTCTCAGAGCACAATAAAACAGTTTTGACTGAAACGTTCCCTGCCCACCGGGACCTTACATTCCAGAGGGGGAGACAGACATTAATTAATTAATTAATTAATTATTTATGGACGACTTACTATGTGTAGTGCCGTGTACTAAGGTCTTGGGAGAGCGCAATACAACATAGCTGGTAGATGCGTTTCCTGCTTAAAGCCTAGAAGGGGGAAAAGACATTAAGCTATCAATCAGTGCTATTTATTGAACGCTTAATTGTGTGCAGAGGACCAGACTAAAGCGCTTGGAAGAGTACCATGTAACAGAGTTGGTAGAAACATTCCCTGCCCACATCTTCAACCGCTCACTCTCCACTGGTTCCTTCCCCTCTGCCTTCAAACATGCCCATGTCCCTCCCATCCTAAAAAAACCCCTCTCTTGACCCCACCTCACCTTCTAGTTATCGCCCCATATCCCTCCTACCATTCCTTTCCAAACTCCTTGAACGAGTTTTCTACACTCGCTGCCTCGAATTCCTCAACAACAACTCTCTCCTCGACCCCCTCCAGTCTGGCTTCCGTCCCCTACATTCCACGGAAACTGCCCTCTCAAAGGTCACCAGTGACCTCCTGCTTGCCAAATACAACGGCTCATACTCTGTCCTAATCCTCCTCGACCTCTCAGATGCCTTTGACACTGTGGACCACCCCCTTCTTCTCAACACGCTATCTGACCTTGGCTTCACAGACTCCGTCCTCTCCTGGTTCTCCTCTTACCTCTCCGGTCGTTCTTTCTCAGTCTCTTTTGCAGGCTCCTCCTCCCCCTCCCATCCTCTTACTCTGGGGGTTCCCCAAGGTTCAGTGCTTGGTCCCCTTCTGTTCTCGATCTACACGCACTCCCTTGGTGACCTCATTCGCTCCCACGGCTTCAACTATCATCTCTACGCTGATGACACCCAGATCTACATCTCTGCCCCTGCTCTCTCCCCCTCTCTCCAGGCTCGCATCTCCTCCTGCCTTCAGGACATCTCCATTTGGATGTCCGCCCGCCACCTAAAGCTCAACATGTCGAAGACTGAACTCCTTGTCTTCCTTCCCAAACCTTGCCCTCTCCCTGACTTTCCCATCTCTGTTGACGGCACTACCATCCTTCCCGTCTCACAAGCCCGCAACCTTGGTGTCTTCCTCGACTCCGCTCTCTCATTCACCCCTCACATCCATGCCGTGACCAAAACTTGCCGGTCTCAGCTCCACAACATTGCCAAGATCCGCCCTTTCCTCTCCATCCCAACCGCTACCCTGCTCATTTAAGCACTCATCCTATCCCGTCTGGACTACTGCATCAGCCTTCTCTCTGATCTCCCATCCTCGTGTCTCTCTCCACTTCGATCCCTACTTCATGCTGCTGCCCGGATTATCTTTGTCCAGAAACTCTCTGGGCATATCACTCCCCTCCTCAAAAATCTCCAGTGGCTACCAATCAATCTTCGCATCAGGCAGAAACTCCTCACCCTCGGCTTCAAGGCTGTCCATCACCTCGCCCCCTCCTACCTCACCTCCCTTCTCTCCTTCTACAGCCCAGCCCGCACCCTCCGCTCCTCCACCGCTAATCTCCTCACCGCACCTCGCTCTCGCCTGTCCCTCCATCGACCCCCGGCCCACGTCATCCCCCGGGCCTGGAATGCCCTCCCTCTGCCCATCCGCCAAGCTAGCTCTCTTCCTCCCTTCAAGGCCCTACTGAGAGCTCACCTCCTCCAGGAGGCCTTCCCAGACTGAGCCCCTTCCTCTCCCCATCGTCCCCCTCTCCATCCTCCCTATCTTACCTCCTTCCCTTCCCCACAGCACCTGTACATATGTATATATGTTTGTACATATTTATTACTCTATTTATTCATTTATTTTATTTGTACATATCTATTCTATTTATTTTATTTTGTTAGTATGTTTGGTTTTGTTCTCTGTCTCCCCCTTTTAGACTGTGAGCCCACTGTTGGGTAGGGACTGTCTCTATATGTTGCCAATTTGTACTTCCCAAGCGCTTAGTACAGTGCTCTGCACACAGTAAGCGCTCAATAAATACGATTGATGATGATGATGATGATCGACTTTACAGTCTAGAAAAGAGGCAGATCAAAGTAGAACGTGTCCAGTCTTCTACAGAAAAAAGCTAAAGGCATGTGTGTGTATGTGTATTTATGCGTGTGTATGTAGACGTTTGTGGAGAATTAGGCAGAATATTGCAGTAATAAGTATGAAAAAATTTGTGTCTATGTGTCCGTTTCCCTTAAGAATGATATGGCCTAGCTGTGAAATGGGCTAAAGGCTCATACGGTTTCAGTTGCAGAAATCAGTCCAATTTCGGAAAGTTAGCTGAATTTAAATTTATCGGTATTCTGCTTTACACCAACCAATCGATCAATGGTATTTATTGAGCGCTTACTATGTGCAGAGAACTGAATCCACTAAACCATGCTGCTTCTCTAAGTAAATTGACTTGCGAAGGTCACACGACAAGCAAGTGGCAGAGCCGGGATTAGGCACCCAAATTTAGGCTCTTCCCAGTAAGTCACACTGCGTTGTCTAGAAGGTTGAGTTGAAACCCTGTTAATGTTACTCCCTGGAACTCCCTCTTCCTTCCCATCTGGCATCCTAAGATCACCTCTTCCAAGACGTCTTCCCAGACTAATCTCTCATCACCCCCTTTCCCTCCCTACTGCATCACCTATGTACTTAAGCCTGTACCCGCTGTGTATCTAAACACATTCCAACCTCAAAGCACCTGTGTACCTAACTTTATGCCTGGCTCGCAGTAAGTGCATAACAAATACTCATTGTTGGGTAGGGACCATCTCTATATGTTGCCAACGTGTACTTCCCAAGCGCTTAGTACAGTGCTCTGCACACAGTAAGCGCTCAATAAATATGATTGAATGAATGAATCAGCGCTAAACCTTCAGAAGCACGGTCTGCTGTCAGCTGGATGCGTCATTCCCTGAACCTTCACACATGCCCCACTTTAGGGAGGAGCAAACTGAGGCAAACACAAGTGAAGTGACTTCTCCACGGTCACCCCGCAGGCAAATGTGGAGCTGGGATTAAAACTCAGGTCTCCCAACTTCCAGATCTGGTATATTTCCACTAGGTCATGATGCTTCTTTGCACTCCGAGGGACCCTGTGAATACTCTTGGTCAATTGATTGAAGGAAATCATACTTGACAGCCACCTAGCAGAAGAACTGTTATTTGGGGATCGTTTGCCCATTCTATCAATCAATCAGTAAATCAGTGGTATTCATACAGAAGCAACGTGGCTCAGGGAAAGAGCTCGAGCTTGGGAATCAGAGGTTATGGCTTCTAATACAGGCTCCGCCAATTATTGGCTATGTGACTTTGGGCAAGTCACTTAACTTCTCTGTTCTTCAGTGACTTCATCTGTAAAATGGGATTAAGTCTGTGAGCCCCATGTGGGACAACCTGATCACCTGGTGTCCTCCCCAGCACTTAGAACAGTGTTTTGCACATAGTAAGCGCTTAACAAATGCCATTATTATTATTATTATTATTATTGACGGGTTGCTGTGTGCAGAGCACTATACGAAACTCTTGGGTGAGTCCGAGACAACAGAGTTTCTCAACGAAACCAGTTGGAGAAGAGGAGAGCATTTGATGAAACAGCTCGTCCACCGCCCCCCTCACCTTTCAAAGCTTTGACACCATTTTTCCCCTTTCCTGTGATACCCCTACCAAGTTGACTGTTCGCTCCCCTCCCCAGGTATCTCTGCTCCCTGACCCCCCTTAACTGGCCCACCCTACTCCAGCTCTTAATAGTTTGTATCTGCTCTCTGTGGCATCATTGTTTGCCAATTCTATTATTGCCATAGCATATTGATTGCTCAACTACACCCTGTGATGCCATCGCCTACTTTTATCATTGCTACTGTTTTATTGCTTCTGCATCTCAATTGTTAACCCCCCACTGTACTGTCACTCGCCCTGCTGACCTCACCATGAACTTTCAGTTCCCTTGCTCCCAACTGCCATTCCCATTCCTCACCTTCCCCTTCCCCTCTCCCACCCAGCTGTTTCCCTCCCTCTCACCCACCAAGACCGCTCCCCCTCAACCCCTACCAAGGATTCCTCTGTACCAGCGCAGGTCCTCTGCTTCTCCCTCCCGACCCCCCTCCTCCCCTTCTCCCCGCCCCCACCCCATCCCAGTTCTCCTTTCCCATCGCCACCCCCCTTCCCACTCTCCCAGCCCAGGCCCCCGCCAACTCATCCCAATCCAAACCCTCCCCACCCCTCGCACCCTTCCCCCTCCCTCCCCACCCTCGACAGCTGATGCCAAGTGTGGCCTCTGGAACCCCCGCTCCGTTTTAAGTAAGATTCCTTTCATCCTGGACCTTTTCCTTTCCAGTTCTCTACTCCTCCTCGCCCTAACTGAAACATGGCTGTCGTCGGACGACACGGTCTCTTCTGCTGCTCTCTGCAGTGCAGGCCTCTTCTTCTCCCACTCCCCCAGACTCACTGGAAAAGGAGGAGGTGTCGGTTTCCTTCTCGCCCCCCAATGTCGCTTTCGCACTATCCCTCCTCCCCCTTCCCTTTCCTTCCCCTCCTTTGAAGCCCACATTATTCGCCTCTACCACCCCCTCCAGATTCTTGTAGCCGTCATCTACCGCCCTCCGGGCCCCACTTCCAACTTCTTTAACGACTTTGACCCCTTCCTCACATTCCTTCTCTCCTTCTCCATGCCCACTCTGATCCTTGGAGACTTCAATATCCACATGGATATCCCTAACGACTCCTCTGCCGCCCGCCTTCTATCTCTCCTTGACGCTGCCAACCTCTTCCTCCACCCCACCTCACCCACTCACCAACTTGGTCATACCCTCGACCTCATCATCTCCTACCGCTGCACTGTGTCCACCCTCACCAACTCTGTGATCCCTCTCTCTGATCATAATCTTCTCACCTGCCTCCTCACTCACACTCCTTTCCCCTGTAAATCCGTATTACTCCCTCACAGAGATCTCCGCTCTCTGGACCCCACCCATCTTTCGGAACGCCTCACACCCCACCTCGCCGCCCTCTCCTCTCTACCCAGTCTTGATGATCAGATTACTGCTCTCAACTCTACCCTTTCTACTCAGCTAGACTCGCTCGCTCCCCTTTCCCTTCGCCGCTCTCGCACCACTAACCCACAGCCCTGGATCACTGCCACTGTCCGCCTCCTTCGCTCTTATGCTCGAGCTGCCGAACGCTGCTGGCGAAAGTCTAAACACCATGCCAACCTCGTTCACTTCAAGTTTATCCTTTCCTGCCTTAACTCAGCCCTCTCTTCTGCCAGACAAAACTATTTCTCCTCCCTTATTGACACCCATGCCCATCACCCCCGCCAACTCTTCCGTACATTCAACTCCCTTCTCAGGCCCCCGGTTCCTCCCCCTCCTCCTTCCCTCACCCCCAACGATCTGGCCTCCTACTTCATTAACAAAATTAAATCCATCAGGTCCGACCTCCCCAAAGTCTCTTCCCCCCTTTCTCCAACCCCCCGGCTCTCAACACTGTCTGCTACTCTCCCATCCTTCCCAGCGGTATCCTCAGAGGAACTCTCCTCCCTCCTCTCAAGTGCTACTCCGGCCACCTGTGCTTCTGACCCCATTCCCTCTCATCTTATGAAATCTCTCGCTCCATCCCTTCTCCCCTCCTTAACTTCCATCTTCAACCGCTCACTCTCCACTGGTTCCTTCCCCTCTGCCTTCAAACATGCCCATGTCTCTCCCATCCTAAAAAAAACCCTCTCTTGACCCCACCTCACCTTCTAGTTATCGTCCCATATCCCTCCTACCATTCCTTTCCAAACTCCTTGAACGAGTTGTCTACACGCGCTGCCTCGAATTCCTCAACAACAACTCTCTCCTCGACCCCCTCCAGTCTGGCTTCCGTCCCCTTCATTCCACGGAAACTGCGCTCTCAAAGGTCACCAATGACCTCCTGCTTGCCAAATCCAACGGCTCATACTCTGTCCTAATCCTCCTCGACCTCTCAGCTGCCTTTGACACTGTGGACCACCCCCTTCTCCTCAACACGTTATCTGACCTTGGCTTCACAGACTCCGTCCTCTCCTGGTTCTCCTCTTATCTCTCCGGTCGTTCTTTCTCAGTCTCTTTTGCAGGCTCCTCCTCCCCCTCCCATCCTCTTACTGTGGGAGTTCCCCAAGGTTCAGTGCTTGGTCCCCTTCTGTTCTCAATCTACACTCACTCCCTTGGTGACCTCATTCGCTCCCACGGCTTCAACTATCACCTCTACGCTGATGACACCCAGATCTACATCTCTGCCCCTGCTCTCTCCCCCTCCCTCCAGGCTCGCATCTCCTCCTGCCTTCAGGACATCTCCATCTGGATGTCCGCCCGCCACCTAAAGCTCAACATGTCGAAGACTGAGCTCCTTGTCTTCCCTCCCAAACCTTGTCCTCTCCCTGACTTTCCCATCTCTGTTGACGGCACTACCATCCTTCCCGTCTCACAAGCCCGCAACCTTGGTGTCATCCTCGACTCCGCTCTCTCATTCACCCCTCACATCCAAGCCGTCACCAAAACCTGCCGGTCTCAGCTCCGCAACATTGCCAAGATCCGCCCTTTCCTCTCCATCCAAACCGCTACCCTGCTAATTCAAGCTCTCATCCTATCCCGTCTGGACTACTGCACTAGCCTTCTCTCTGATCTCCCATCCTCGTGTCTCTCTCCACTTCAATCCATACTTCATGCTGCTGCCCGGATTATCTTTGTCCAGAAACGCTCTGGACATATCACTCCCCTCCTCAAAAACCTCCAATGGCTACCGATCAATCTGCGCATCAGGCAGAAACTCCTCACCCTGGGCTTCAAGGCTCTCCATCACCTCGCCCCCTCCTACCTCACCTCCCTTCTCTCCTTCTACTGCCCAGCCCGCACCCTCCGCTCCTCCACCACTAATCTCCTCACTGTACCTCGCTCTCGCCTGTCCCGCCATCGACCCCCGGCCCACGTCATCCCCCGGGCCTGGAATGCCCTCCCTCTGCCCATCCGCCAAGCTAGCTCTCTTCCTCCCTTCAAGGCCCTGCTGAGAGCTCACCTCCTCCAGGAGGCCTTCCCAGATTGAGCCCCTTCTTTCCTCTCCCCCTCGTCCCCCTCTCCATCCCCCCGCCTTACCGCCTTCCCCTCCCCACAGCACCTGTATATATGTATATATGGTTGTACATATTTATTACTCTGTTTATTTATGTATTTATTTATTTTACTTGTACATTTCTATCCTACTTATTTTATTTTGTTGGTATGTTTGGTTCTGTTCTCTGTCTCCCCCTTTTAGACTGTGAGCCCACTATCGGGTAGGGACTGTCTCTATGTGATGCCAATTTGTACTTCCCAAGCGCTTAGTACAGTGCTCTGCACATAGTAAGCGCTCAATAAATACGATTGATTGATTGATTGATTGAAGTAGTGTGGCATAGTGGAAAGAGCCCTGGCCTGGGAGTCAGAGGACCTAGGTTCTAATCCTGGCTCCACTACTTGCCTACTGTGCAATCTTGGACAAATCACTTAACTTCTCTGGGCCTCAGTTCCCTCATCTGCAAAATGGGTATTTCTACGCCTGTTCGACCGCCTGTCCCCTGTGGGACCTGATGATATTATGGTTACCCCGGTGTTCAGTGCAGTGCTTGGCATATAGTAAGCGCTTAACACAGGTTTAGGAGTCAGAGATCGTGGGTTCTAATCCCGACTCCGCCACTCGTCAGCTGTTTGACTTTGGGTCAGTCGCTTCACTTCTCTGTGCCTTAGTTACCTCATCTGGAAAATGAGGATGAAGACGGTGAGCCCCACGTGGGACAACCTGATCACCTTGTATCTACCCCAGCGCTTAGGACAGTGCTTGGCACATAGTAAGTGCTTAACAGATGTCATCATTGCTATTGTTAAAACTATAATCATTATTATCACCTACCCGAGTGCTTAGTACAATACTGGGCACAGTCAGGACTTTTATGGCATTTGGTAAGCACTTCCTGTGTGCCGGGAACCGTTCTAAGCACTGGGGTAGAGACAAAGCAATCAGATTGGACGCAGTCCCTGTCCCAAATGGGGCTCACAGTCTTAATCTCCATTTTCCAGACGAGGTAACTCGGGCTCAGAGATGTGAAGTGACTTGCCCAAGATTACACAGCAGAAAGTGACGGAGCCGGGATTTGAACGTCGGTCGTTCTGATTCCCAGGCCTGTGCTCTATCCAATAGGCCACGCTGCCAACCAATGAATACCATGAATTATTATTAACTCCCTCTTCTTCCCCCTCCAAACCCCTGGGCTCTTCCCTCCCCCTGCTTCCCTGTGGGTCTTGGGGCTTTGGGGACTGACTGAGGGTTCTTGTGACCTTTCAGGGGTCAGTGGCATTGTCCATTACCCATGAGGCTCTGGGCTCTAAACCCTGGGCTATGATGATGGAGAATTATAACGACTATGGTACTTGTTAAGCGTTCACTATGTGCCAAGCACTGTTCTAATCGCTGGGGTTAATAGTGTTGGTATTTGCTAAGCGCTTAATATGTGCAATCGCAATGTTCTAAGCACTAGAGATAAAAGTTAGTCTGGTTGACACAGTCCCTGTCCCAGATGAGGCTCACATTCTTATGGAAAGACTTAACAAGTACCACAGTCATTATTATTCCTGTATTACCCCGGGGCTGGGAACATAATAAGTGCTGCTCACCGACCCTAATAATCAGTATTAATTAACTGAGGGACACAAATAATTTTCTCCCCAGTTAATACCGCACCTTTCAAATACCCGTTAGATGAACAGAAGGTAGCGATCGCTGATAATTAAGTCTCCTCCGCGCAGTCAGCTGTTCACGGTTTCTATAAATGTATGTTGACAGCTCCTGACAATCGAAAACAGAAAACGAAAACACAGTGATTGACGAAACGTCCAAGAAAATCCCAGCGGGAGAGATTCCGGATCAAAGTTGCCGCGGGACACTTTCCTTTGCGAGTTCTGATTGCCCTGGGGAGTAGAGCTCACCCACGGTGCTTTCAATGGCAAAACACTCAAAACATTCCTCTACATTTAGGCCGAGAGACATGGGCTTGGTAATATCATGAAGTGCTTTGTAGTACAGCTCGAAAATGCTCTTCTGACTAAACAAACAAAACTAAAAACCAACTAATGACTAGAGGAGGTACGGCCTTATTTTCCTAAAGCTGTACACTGGATATACATACATATATATATATATATATATATATATATATATATATATATATATATATATATATATATATATTATTTTTATTATTTTTATTTTTTTTCTGTCAATTATTATTAACTCTCTCTTCTACACACTACAAGCCCCTGGCCTCTTCCCACTCCGGCCTCCAGGCCTGAGGCAGCTGATAAGTTGCTCAGTCAGTCGGTCATATTTATTGAGTGCTTGCTGTGTGCAGGGCACTGTACTAAGCGCTTGGGAAGTACATGTCGGGAACATATAGAGGCGGTCCTTACCCAACAACGGGCTCACAGTCAAGAAGGGGGAGACAGACCAAAAAACAAAACATGTAGACAGGTGTCAAAATCGCCAGAATAAATAGAATCATAGCTATACACATAGATTCTGGTTGACATTAATCTCTTTGACCTGATTTGACTGACCTATGCACAATTCATGGTCGCTTCTGCATTTGAACTGTTAACTGCTCTCTGTGATGTCATCGCCTGCTTATTTTATTATTCCCATCGAATGTTAATTGCTAACGTCTCTCAATGATGTCATCACCTGCTTAATTTACTGCCACCGTACGTTAATTGTTAACTGCTGTCAGCGATGTCATCATCTGCTTATTTTTTGCCATCACATAGTAGTTATCTGCTGTCTATGACATCATCACCTGCCTATTTTATTATTGCCATAGCATGTTGTTACCTGCCCTCGGTGATGCCATCACCTAGTTATATCATTGCTACTGTGTTATTGCTTCTGTATTTCAGTTGTTAACCTCCCGCTGTGCTGTCACTTACCTTGCTGACCTCACCATGAACTATCAACTCCCTTTCTCCCAACTGCCATTCCCATTCCTCACCTTCCCTTTCCCTTCTCCCACCCAGCTTTTTCCCTCCCTTTACCCCCCAACAACCCTCCCCTCACCCCCCTGCCCAGGATCCCTCTGTACCAGTGCCAACCCTCAACTCCTCCCTCCCAGCCCCCTCCTTCCCCTCCTCCCCGCCCCCACACCATCCCAGTTCTCCTTTCTCATCACCACCCCTCTTCCCACTCTCCCCGCCCAGGCCCCCGCCAACTCATCTCAATCCAAACCCTCCCCACCACTCGCAGACGTCCCCCTCCATCCCCTCCCTCCCCAGCAGCTGCCAGGTGTGGCCTCTGGAACCCCCGCTCCGTTATAGGTAAGCTCCCTTTCATCCTGGACCTATTCCTTTCCAGCTCTCTACTCCTCCTCGCCCTAACTGAAACATGCCCGTCTCCGGAAGACAGGGTCTCTTCTGCAGCTCTTTCCAGCGGAGGCCTTTTATTTTCCCACTCCCCCAGGCTCACCGGAAAAGGAAGAGGTGTTGGCTCCCTTCTCGCCCCCATGTCGCTTTCGCACTATCCCTCCTCCCCTTTTCCTTTCCTTCCCTTCCTTTAAAGCCCACATTGTTCGCCTCTACCACCTCCTCCAGATTCTTGTAGCAGTCATCTACTGCCCCCCCCCAGGCCTCACCTCCAACTTCTTTAAAGATTTTGACCCCTCCCTCACCTTTCTTCTCTCCTTTTCCATGCCCATTCTGATCCTCGGAGACTTCACCATCCACATGGATATCCCTGGTGACACCTCTGCCGTCCGCCTTCTATCTCTCCTCCTGCTCCACCACACCTCGCCCACTCACTAACTTGATCACCCCCCCCCCGACCTCATCATCGGCTACCGCTGTACTATCGCCACCCTCACCAACTCTGAAATCCCTCTCTCTGATCATAACCTTCTCACCTGCCTCCTCCCTCATACTCCTTCCCTCTGTAAATCTATATTATTACCCCACAGAGACCTCCTCTGTCTCGACCGCATCCATCTCTCTCAGCGCATCACACACCACCTAGCCTCCCTATCCTCTCTACCCAATCTTGATGATCAGATTACTGCTCTCAGCTCTACCCTCTCTACTCTGCTCGACTCCCTCGATCCCCTTTCCCTTCGCCGCACTCATACCACTAACCCACAGCTCTGGATCGCTGCCACTGTCTGCCTCCTTCGCTCTTGTCCTCGAGCTGCTGAACGCTGCTGACGGAAATCTAAATAATGCTGCCGAAAGTCTAAACACCAATCCAAACCCGTTCACTTCAGCTTTATCCTTTCCTGCCTTAACTCTGCCCTCTCCTCTGCCAGACAAAACTATTTCTCCTCCCTTATTGACACCTATGCCCATCATCCCCGTCAGCTCTTCCGTACATTTAACTCCATTCTCAGGCTCCCTGTTCTTCCCCCTCCTCCTTCCCTCGCCCGCAAAGATCTGGCCTCCTACTTCATTAATAAAATTAAATCCATCAGGTCTGAGCTCCCCAAAGTCACTCCTCCCCCTTCTCCAACCCCCCGGCTCTCAACCCTCTCTGCAACTCTCCCATACTTCTCAGCAATATCCTCAGAGGAGATCTCCTCCCTCCTCTCAAGTGCTATTCCGTCCACCTCTGCTTCTGACCCCATTCCCTCTCATCTTATGAAATCTCTCGCTCGGTCCCTCCTCCCCACCTTAACTTCCATCTTCAACCGCTCACTCTCCACTGGTTCATTCCCCTCTGCTTTCAAACATGGCCATGTCTCCCCTATCCTAAAAAAGCCCTCTTTCAACCCATCTCCCCTTCTAATTATCGCCCTATCTCCCTCCTACCATTCCTTTCCAAACTCCCAGAACTAGTCTTCTACATCCGCTGCCTCGAATTCCTCAACGCCAACTTTCTCCTTGACTCCCTCCAATCTAGCTTCCATCCCCTACCTCCACCGAAACTGCCCTCTCAAAGGTCACCAATAACCTCCTTCTTGCCAAATCCAATGACTCCTACTCTATCCTAATCCTCCTCGACCTCTCAGCTGCCTTCGATACGTGGACCACCCCGTTCTCCTCAACAAGCTATCCAACCTTGGCTTCACAGACTCTGTCCTCTCCTGGTTCTTCTCTTATCTCTCTGGCCGTTCGTTCTCAGTCTCCTTTGCGGGCCTCTCCTCCCCCTCCCATCCCCTTACTGTAGGGGTTCCTGAAGGGTCAGTTCTTGGTCCTCTTCTGTTCTTTATCTACACTCACTGCCTGGGTGAACTCATTCACTCCCAGGGCTTCCACTATAATCTCTAAGAAGACGACACCCAAATCTACATCTCTTCTCCTACTCTCTCTCCCTCCCTTCAGGCTCATGTCTTCTCCTGCCTTCAAGATATCTCCATCTGGATGTCTGCCCGCCAACTAAAACTCAATATGTCCGATATTGAGCTCCTTATCTTCCCTCCCAAACCCTTCCCTCTCCCTGACTTTCCTGTCACTGCAGACGGCACTACCATCCTTCCCTTCTCACAAGCCCGCAACCCTCGTGTCATCCTCGACTCCACTCTCTCGTTCACCCCTCACAACCAATCCATCACCAAAACCTGCCGGTCTCACCTCCACAACATCGCCAAGATCCGCCCTTTCCTCTCCATCCAAACCTCTACCTTGCTGGTTCAATCTCTCATCTTATCCCGACTGGATTGCTGTATCAGCCTCCTCTCTGATCTCCCATCCTCCTGTCTCTCCCCGCTTCAGTCTATACTTCATACTGCTGCCCGGATCATCTTTGTGCAGAAACGCTCTGGGCATGTTACTCCTCTCCTCAAAAATCTCCAGTGGTTGGCATTCAATCTATGCATCAAGCAAAAACTCCTCACTCTCGGCTTCTAGGCTATGCATCATATCACCCCCTCCTGCCTCACCTCCCGTCTCTCTTTCTACAGCCCAGCCCTCACCCTCTGCTCCTCTGTCGCTAACCTACTCACTGTACCTCGTTCTCGCCTGTCCCTCCGTCGACCACTGACCTACGTCCTCCCCCTTGCCTGGAATGCCCTCCTTCCACACATCCGCTAATCTAGCTCTCTTCCTTCCTTCAAATCCCTACTGAGAGCTCATCTCCTCCAGGAGGCCTTTCCAGACTGAGCCCCTTCCTTCCTTCCCCCCTCCTCCCACCTTACCTCCTTCCCCTCCCCAAAGCACCTGTGTATATGTTTGTACATATTTATTACTCTATTCATTTTACTTGTACAGATTTACTATTCTATTTATTTTATTTTGTTAATAGGTTTTGTTTTGTTGTCTGTCTCCCCCCTTCTAGACTGTGAGCCCACTGTTGGGTAGGGACCGTCTCTATATGTTGCCACCTTGCACTTCCCAAGCGCTTCGTACAATGCTCTGCACACAGTAAGCGCTCAATAAATACGATTGATTGAATGAATGAATGAATGAATCATTAACAAAATAGAGTAGTAAATATGTACAAGTAAAATCAATAGATTAATAAATCTGTATAAATATATTCAAGTGTTGTGGGGAAGAGAAGGAGATAGGGCAGAGGGGGGATGGAGAGGAGGAGAGGGAAAATGGGGCTCAGTCTGGAAAGACCTCTTGGAAAAGGTCAGCTCTCAGTCGGGCTTTGAAGGGAGGAAGAGAGCTAGTTTGGCGTGGAGGGAGGGCATTCCAGTCCAGGGAAAGGACGCTGGCCGGGGGTCGACAGCGGGACAGGCGAGAACTAGGCCCAGTGAGGAGGTTAGTGGCAGATGAGTGGAGGGTGCGGGCTGGGCTGTAGAAGGAGAGAAGGGAGGTGAGGTAGGAGGGGGCAAGGTGATGGAGAGCCTTGAAGCCGAGAGTGAGGAGTTTTTGCTTGATTAGTAGGTGGACAGGCAACCACTGGAGATTTTTGAGGAGGGGTTGACGTGCCCAGAGCGTTTCTGTACAAAGATAATCTGAGCGAGTGAAGTATAGACTAAAGTGAGGAGAGACAGGAGGATGGAAGATCAGAGAGGAGTCTGATGCAACAATCCTGTCTGGATAGGATGAGAGGTTGAACCAGCAAGGTAGCGGTTTGGATGGAGAGGAAGGAGCAGATCTTGGCAATGTTGTGGAGGTGAGACCGCCAGGGTTTGTGACAGATTGGATGTTTGGGGTGAATGAGAGAGCGGAGTCGGGGATTGTTTTTATCTATCTATCTATCTATCTATCTATCTATCTATTCATCTATCTGTAATTAATTAATTAAGGAAATTTTATATAATGCCTATATAGATACCTTGGACATTTTCCTTCATTGATGATGTTATTTCCGGATAAATGTGGTATTTTGTGCTGCTTAGGCCAGCCTCCTGTTTTATTTGAATCCGATATTCTCCTCTATCTATCTATAGCTAGATATCTAGATAGATATCTAAATATAGATATATCTGCTATCTATAGATGTATTGGAATCTCGGATATAGATGTATCTATAGATAGACAAACAGGTAGACGGTCAGACAGATAGGCACTATGGAAATTTTCATTCATTGCTCGCACTGCTTGGACCTGACTCCTGTTTATGCTGAATCCGAGATTCTCCTCTCTCTATTTATAGGTATAGCTATAAACATTGAATATCTATAGATATATCGGAATCTCGGATATAGATAGATCTAACGATAGGTAGATTGACAGACAGAGAGATGTAGATGCTATGGAAATTTTCTTTCATTTATATCATTGTTTCCAGATGAAGTGGCATTTCGCTCTGCTTGTCCGAGCCTCCCGTTTTTGTTAAATTTGAGACTCTCCTCTATCTATAAATATAGCTATAAATATCTCATAGGTCTATATTTAGACCTATACATCTAGCTATAGATACATCGGCTATCTATAGATATATCGGAATCCCAGATATAGATATATCTGTAGGTAGCTGGCAGATATAGATACTATGGAAATTTTTTTTCATTAATATAAATGTTCCTGGAGAAAGTGGAATTTCTCTATGCTTGGACCAGCCTCCCATTTACAATGAATTCGAGATTCTCCGCTCTATATAGATATATCTATAGATATCCGATATATCTATATCTACCTGTATATCTATATAAAGAATATCTCGAATATCTAGATCCATCTAAATCGAGATATATGTACACAGAGATATGTGTCTATATCTGTATATCTAGATATTGATATATCAGATATCTATAGATATATTGGAATCTCCGATGTAGGTATATATCTGTAGATAGCTATAGATAACGATCTATAAATCTATATCTAAATATATAAATATAAATATATATCTATAGATAAAGAGCTATAGATCTAGAAAAATATTTATCCGATAACTATAAATATGTCAGAATCTCAGATGTAGCTATCTCTATAAAGAGATAGACAAATATAGATAGATAGATAGATAGATAGATAGATAGATAGATAGATAGATAGATAGATATAGATACTATGGAAATTTTCCTTCCCTAATAACACCATTCATCAATAACACCCTTAATAACACTATTAATAGCATTAATAATATGGTCACAATGCTTGGACCAGCCTGCCTACGTTGAACCCGAAACTTTCCCTGGCCAACGCAAGAGCCGGGAACACGACGGCTGTGGAAGTTAGCGGTCCGCCGGGGTGGAGACGGACCCAGGGGAGCCGTTCCCCCAACCGGGACCTGGGTCGGTTGGGCCCGGGGGTCGCCTACGAATCTGAGTTCCGCGGCCCGTAGTTGTAGACGGATTTGTAGCCGTTCCTGCTCTGGGGCAGAAGCGCCTGATGTGAGCTGTGTCTTGGGAGACTCTGCACTGGGGTCAGATTTGGCTGCGGAGAATGGGGCAGACCGCCCGGACCTCGGCGTCCTTCAGGTTGTGCGACAAATGAATGTGCCGCGCCTCGACGTTGAATCTGCAGAAGGGGCAGGAGGGGCCGCGGGAGAACCCTCTCCCCCGACGTGGCCACCTCGAGCCGGCCATCCCGGAGGTCCGGCTCCTTCTGGAAGGCTTCGACCACTCGGGCCAGGCCCAGGTAGTCCTTCCACGGTGGAAGGTCTCCATCGTCGGGAGCTGGCTTGGCCGAGGGTCCTGGGGGAGAGAGGACTCGGGGGAGGCCGAACCCCCAGGAGCTTGTGGGTGAAAACGCAAGACTCGATCACTCAATCGGATTTATTGAGCGCTTTCTAATAACTGTTGTATTTGTTCATTACTAAGGGCCGGGCACTGGGCTAAACGCTGGGGTGGACACCAATAAATCGGTGGGACACTGTTCCCGCCCCACGTGGGGCTCACGATCTCAATCCCCATTTTCCAGATGAGGGAACCGAGGTCTAGAGAAGTAAAATGAGTTGCCCAAGGTCACACAGCAGACAAGTGGCAGAGCCGGTGTGCTCAGCACTGGACCCACTGGTTGGGAGAGAACAATAGAACAGACACCAGGAGTTCACAGTCAAGAGACTCTGAAACAGTCAATCAGAGAGCTAGTCAGTTGGCTGTATTCATTGAGAGCTTGCTGTGTGAAGAGCACTGTACTAAGTGCTTGGGAGAGGGAAATAAAATAGACACATTCCCTGCCCACAACGAGGTGACAGTCTAAAGGAAACGAGTAGAGGAAACTAGTAGTCCTTCCAGGGACCAGCACTGTGAGTCAGTCAATCATATTTATTGAGCGCTTACTGTGTGCAGAGCACTATGCTAAGAGCTTGGGAGAGTATCATAGAACAATAAACAGACACACCCTCCCCACAACGAGCTTTCGGTCTAGAGGGAGGATTGCATCTACGTCCCACTTAGATACTCTTTCTCAGCACTTACTGTAGTGCTCTGCACCGAGTAAGCTTCTCCTGTCACTTGTTAAAGGGCTTCCTATGTGCCAGGTGCTGAACTAAGTGCTGGGGTAGACGCAAGGTAATCGAGTTGTACTTCCCAAGGGCTTAGTATAGTGCTCTGCACACAGTGAGCACTCAATAAATACGATTGAATGAATGAATTGGATGCGGTCCCTCTCCCCTATGGGGTTCACAGTATTCAGCCCCATTTTACAGATGAGGGTACTTTGGCAGAGCCGGGATTAGAACCCAGGTTCTTCCTTGTCAGTCTTAATCCCCATTTTACGGATGAGGAAATTGAGACCCAGAGAAGCGAAATAACTTGCCCAAGGTCAATCAAGAAATCAATGACGCATATTGAGCGCTTATCATTTGCAGAGCACTGTACTTGGTTCTCGGGAGAGTCCAATACAACAGAGTTATTAGACACATTCTCTGCCCACCAGAAGCTGGCAGGCTATGGGGGTGACAGACAAAGTAAATTATGGATGTGGACAACAGTGCTGTGGGCGGTATCCCAAGGTACAGACAATAACAATAATAATAATAATGATAATAATGATCATTGTGGTATTTGCTAAGCGTTCTAATCCTGGCTCTTCCACTTGTCAGATGTGTGACTTTGGGCAAGTCACTTAACTTCTCCGTGCCTCAGTTACCTCATCTGAATAATGGGGATTAAGACTGTGAGCCCCACGTAGGCACCCTGATGACCTTGTATCTACCCCACCGCTTAGAACAGTGCTTGGAACATAGTAAGCGCTTAAAATACCATTATTATGATTACCATCATCATCATTATGTGTCAGGCGCTGTTCTACGTGCTGGGGTTAACACAAGATATTCGGGTTGGGCACAATCCCTGTGGGCAGGGACTGTCTCTGTTGCTGAATTGTATTTTCCACGGGTTTAGTCCAGTGTTCTTCACACAGTAAGCGCTCAATAAATCCGATTTAATGAACGCTGTCTCCCATGGGGCTCACGGTCTTAATCCCCATTTTACAGATGAGGTAAGTGACTCAGAGAAGTGAAGTGACTGGCCCAGGATCACACAGCAGACAAGGGGTAGAGTCAGGATTAGAATTTAGTCCAGTGCCTGGCAGTAGTAGGCACCTCAAAAATGCCATTAAAAATATCTCTTCACCTTTCTATTTAGACTGTGTGCTCCGTGTGAAGCAGGGACCGAGTCTGCCTTGATTATATAATAATGATGGTATTTGTTACGCCAAACAACGTTCGAAACTCTAGGGTAGGTACAAGGCCATCACGTTGACGGTACAAGGTCATCAGGTTGACCCACGTGGGGCTCACAGTCTACACCGCCATTTCACAGATGAGGTAACTGGGCACAGAGAAGTGAAGTGACTAGACCAAAGTCGCAGAGCTGGCAAGTGGCGGAGCCTGGATTAGAATCCACGATCCCTGAGTCCCAAGCCCGTACTCTTTTCACTAAGTCAGAAAACATGGTTTGCCAGAGTTTCACACATTTTGCATCTTCTTCATTCCTTTCTCCACCACTCCGTTCTTGTGTCCCCCAAGGTTAAGAACTATAAGGGCTTAGGAAAAGTGAAGAAAAGGGCGAGAAATCTGCCCTTCCTTCAGGGGATTTATATTCCGTGATCTTGTCCCTATTCCTGCCTGCAATTTTGGACTGCTTCATCCGTTATATTGTAAGGTTCTAGAGAGCGTAGTTCATGTCAACTGACCAAAGGTTAGAATATTGATCCGTGGGGCCATTTCCCACTTAGAACAGAGACCTCTGGACAGGAAATCAACCCCTAAGTTGTGTTCAATTTGGAGCAGGTAATGTTCTGCGAAAGATAAAGAAACATTAACCACGAAGGGATTCGAACCCTCAGTCTTCTGATCCGAAGTCAGAAACCTTTTCCATTAGGCCACGTGGTCGATCTGGTAGGCTTTGTCTTTGAAGCACAAGAAGATGAGGTGTGAGCCCACTGTTGGGTAGGGACTGTCTCTATATGTTGCCAACTTGTACTTCCCAAGCGCTTAGTACAGTGCTACACACACAGTAAGCGCTCAATAAATATGATTGATAGATTGAATGAGGAATGATGAACTACAGTACATTTCATATAACAATAAAAATAATCATGCTGTTTGTTAAAGGCTTACTACGTGACAGGTACTATACTAATTCCTGGGTGGATAGGCGTTAATCGGGTTGGACACAGTCTCTGTCCCATCTGGGACTCACAATCTTAATCTCCATTTCGGAGATGAACTAATTGGGAATTGTCGTGTAATGCTCATTTTATACAGCGTTTACGCCCTCCTAGCAAACTACCACTCCCGTCGTGCCCCTCGGCATGGCCCTCCGCCATGTGTGGCCCTGTTGCAAGGAGAGGGAGATATGTACGCTGGCTCAGGACACAAGGATTTCTGGGACATGTAGTGTGATACTTGTTCTAGAAAGTGCTCACCACCGTCTACTAAACTACTACTCCCATTATGTTCCTCTGGGGAGCCCCTCCTATGGGAGGTCCTTTCGGGAGGAGAGGGACTGGCGGCTCGGGGCACAAAGACCTCCGGGATTTTTAGTGTGATGCTGGTTCTAGACAGGTTCCCCTTCGCCTACAGAACTACAATTTCCGTAACGCCCCTCGGCAGGGCCCGCCGCCATTTCTAGCTCTGTCGTGAGGACAGTAAGGATTTGAAGGCAGCTCGGGGAATAAAGATTTACGGGAATTGTAGTGTGATGCTCGGTATAGATAGCCTTTACCACCGCTTAAAGGAACTACCATTCCCGTCATGCCCCGCGGGGGAGCTGTGGCCATTTTGTGGAGCGCGGAAGATGCGGGAAGTAGACATTCCCCGCGGGGGTCCGTGGCCATTTTGTGGAGCACGGAAGGCGCAAGAAGTAGACATTCAGGTGGTTTTCGATTTTCTACTGATACTACTACTAATAATAATAATAATAATGGCATTCATTGCTCGCTTACTATGTGCAAAGCACTGTTCTAAGCGCTGGGGAGGTTAGAATCAATCAATCAATCGTATTTATTGAGCGTTTACTGTGTGCAGAGCACTGTACTAAGCGCTTGGGAAGTAGACGTTGGCAACATACAGAGACAGTCCCTACCCAACAATGGGCTCACAGTCTAAAAGGGGAAGACAGAGAACAAAACCAAAGATATTAACAAAATAAAATAAATACAATAGCTAAGTGCAATTAAAATAAATAAATAAAAAGACTAATGAATATGTACAAACATATATACATATATACAGCTGCTGTGGGGAAGGGAAGGAGGTAAGATGGGGGGATGGAGAGGGGGAGAGAAAGGAGGGGGTTCAGTCTGGGAAGGCCTCCTGGAGGAGGTGAGCTCTCAGTAGGTCCTTGAAAGGAGGAAGAGAGCTAGCTTGGTGGATGGGCAGAGGGAGGGCATTCCAGGCCCGGGGGATGACGTGGGCCGGGGTCCGACGGCGGGACAGGAGAGAACGAGGTACTGTGAGGAGATTAGCGGCGGAGGAGCGGAGGGTGCGGGCTGGGTTGTAGAAGGAGAGAAGGGAGGTGAGGTAGGAGGGGGCGAGGTGATGGACAGCCTTGAAGCCGAGGGTGAGGAGTTTCTGCCTGAGGCACAGATTGATTGGTAGCCACTGGAGATTTTTGAGGAGGGGAGTAACATGCCCAGAGCGTTTCTGGACAAAGACAATCCGAGCAGCAGCATGAAGTATGGATTGAAGTGGGGAGAGACACGAGGATGGGAGATCAGAGAGAAGGCCGATGCAGTAGTCCAGACGGGATAGGATGAGAGCTTGAACGGGCAGGGTAGCGGTTTGGATGGAGAGGAAAGGGCGGATCTTGGCAATGTTGCGGAGCTGAGACCAGCAGGTTTTGGTGACGGCTTGGATGTGAGGGGTGAATGAGAGAGCGGAGTCGAGGATGACATCAAGGTTGCGGGCTTGTGAGACGGGAAGGACGGTAGTGCCGTCAACAGTGATGGGAAAGTCAGGGAGAGGGCAGGGTTTGTGAGGGAAGACAAGGAGTTCAGTCTTGGACATGTTGAGTTTTAGGTGGCAGGCAGACATCCAGATGGAGATGTCCTGAAGGCAGGACGAGATGCGAGCCCGGATGGAGGGGGAGAGAGCAGGGGCAGAGATGTAGATCTGGGTGTCATCAGCGTAGAGATGATAGTTGAAGCCGTGGGAGCAAATGAGGTTACCAAGGGAGTGAGTGTAGATCGAGAACAGAAGGGGATCTGGTTGCCCCACAGGGGGCTCCCAGTCTTAATCCCCATTTTAGAGTTGAGGTAACTGAGGCACAGAGAATTTAAGTGACTTGCCCAAAGTCACATAGCTGACAATTACCAGAGCAGGAATTTGAACCCATGACCTATGACTCCAAAGCCCAGGCTCTTTCCACTCAGCCATGTTCCTTAGTAAGTATGGTATTTGTTAAGTACCTGTTACCACTCCCCGTGTGCATGTCGCAAAGAAAGCACACGGATCCCAGCATCGTTCAGAATCGGGATCCTTTACTCCCATTCCCTACTGAGAGTGTTTACCACACCAGTAAATCTAAGGACACTTGGTGGCTCCACATACTTGGTTTAGGTACATTGCCAGAGCAGTTTTAGTACACATACTGGCATTTGAATGAGCCCTCTCCAACCTGTCAATTGCAGACTGCCTTGTCCCTCCCCAAGGTGTCCCACTCAGGCCTTGTCGCCAGGTGAGGAAGAGTGGCTTGGCGGCTGATGGGACAAAGAATTCTGGGAATTGGAGTGTGATGCCCGTTCTAGACAGCGTTCACCTCCGCCTAGTGAACTACAACTCCCATCTTTTCCTGTGGGGGGGGCCGCGGTCATTTGTCAGAGAGCAGATAGCCCAGGAAGTAGATGTTCAGGGCGTATTCCCATTCATATTGCTAGTAACTATGATACTAGTTACATACCTGTTACCATTCCCTTTGAGGTGAAAACAAGGAGACCCCAACCTCGCTTAGAATCAGGCTTCTTTAATCCAATTCCCACCTGGGAAAGTTTACAACAAAATCAAGTGTTAAGGCACTGAGCGGATCTACCTGCAGTGTTCGGGAATCTTATAAGAGGTTGGTTATAAAACATCATTGCATTTGAATGAGCCCCGTCCAAGCTGTCAAATGTAGATGACCTTGTCTCACAAAGTACATTATGTTCCTCTGGGGAGCCCCTTCTATGGGAGGTCCTTTCGGGAGGAGAGGGACTGTGTTATGGCGGCTCGGGGCACAAAGACCTCGGGGATTTTTAGTGTGCTGTCAAATGCAGATGACCTTGTGTCACAAAGGTGCTCCCACAAGACAGAATCCTCAATGGTCCCCGCCATTCCCGTAAGGTTCCCATGTAGTCTAGCCCAGTCACCGATACAAGCCAATCAGGCCTTGTCGCGAGGTGAGGATGAGTGGATTGGCGGTTGATGGGACTAACAATTCTGGGAGTTGTAGTGTGATGGTCTTTCTAGACTGCATTCAAACCCGTCTACCGAACTAGCACTCATGTCATGCCCCTCGGCGGGGCCTGCCGCCATGTCTGGCCCTGTTTTGAGGAATGTGAGGGTGGCATGGTGGCTCGGGGCACAAGGACTTCTGGGAGTTTTAATGCGAGACTCGCTCTAGACAACGTTGATCTTCGAATACCTAACTAGAACTAACGTCATGCCCCTTGGAGGGGCCCGCATACATGTCAGGCCCAGACGCGAAGAGTGGGAGAGTGTGTGGCAGCTTGAGGTACAAAGGGAGTTGTAGTGTGATGTTCGTTCTAGAAATCTTTCACAACGGCCTACCGAACTATAACCATCGTCATGCCCCACGGGGCAGACACGACCATTTTGTGGAGTGCGGAAAGCTCAGGAAGCAGATGTTCAGGGCGTATTTCAATGTATATTGATAATAATTATGGGATTTGTTAAGTACCTGTTACCACTTCCTGTGAGGTGTCAAAATAACAACAAGGGGAACCCTCACTCGGAATCAGACTTCTTTAATCCCATTCCCTCCCAGGACAGTATACCTCACAAACAAGCGTCAAGAAACTTGAGCAGCTCCACATACTCTGTTCGGGCATCTTACCCGAGATGGGTTATAATACATCACTGCATTTGAATGAGCCAACTCCGAGCTGTCAAATGCAGATAACCTTGTCTCTTACAAAGGTGCTCCCGCAAGAGCGAACACTCATCGGTCCCCGCCCTATCCGTAGGGTTTCTATATAGTCTAGCCAAGTCACCGACCCAACACAATCTGACCTTGTTGTGAAGTGAGGACGAGTGACTTGGCGGCTGATGGGACAGAAACTTCTGGTAGTTTTAGTGTGATGCTCATTCTAGACAGGGTTCACCTCCGCCTAGCGAACTACCACTCCAGTCATGGCCCTCGGTGGGGCCCGCCACCATATCAAGCCCTTTCGGGAGGAGAGGGAGTGTGTCAAGGCTGGTCAGGGCAAGAAGACTTCTGGAATTTTTAGTGTGATGCTGCTTCTAGACGACATTCACCTCTGCCTACGGAGCAATGCAGATGGTCTTGTCTATTCCAAAGATTCTCCCACAAGTGCGGAACTTCATTATTTCCTGCCCTATCCGTAGGGTTCATATATAATCGAGACCAGTCACAGACACATGCCAATCAGGCCCTTTCGCGAGGTGATGTTGAGTGGCTTCGTGACTGATGGGACAAAGACTTCTGAGAGTTGTAGTGTGACAGCGTTTTAGACAGCGTTCACCTCCATTTACCGAACTACCACTTCCATCATGCCCCGCGGAGGAGACCGAGGACATGTCATCCCCAGCAGCGAGGAGAGGGATAGGGCATGACAGCTCTGGGCACAGAGACCTCTGGGATTTGTAGTGTGATGCTCGTTCTAGACAGCGTTCAAATCCGCCTACATAAGTACAAATCCCGTCATGCCCCGCTGTAGGGCCCGCCACAAGTCTCACACTGTCGCGAAGGTAAAGAAAGTGGTCTGGCCGCTCTGAGCACAAAGACTTCTGGGATTTGTAGTGTGATGCTGGTTCTCGACAGAGCCATGCCCCTCGGCCAAGGCCATTTTGCAGAGCGCAGAAACAACAGGAAGCAGATGTTTAGGGTGTACACCCATTCATATTGATAGTAATTATGGTATTTGTTAAGTACCTGTTACCGGTCCCCGTGTGGTGTCACATAGAGATGAAGGAGACCCCAATGCCGCTCAGAATCAGACTTCTTTAATCCTATTCCCTACCGGGAGAGTATCCCACACAGGCAAGCGTCAAGACACTGAGCGGCTCTACATATTGTGTTTGGGCATTTTACCCAAGCTGTCTGTCGGATGTGAGGAGGGAGGGCATTCCAGGCCAGAGTAACGACGAGGACCAGGGGTCGACGGCGGGACAGGAGAGAATGAGGCACAGTGAGGAGGTTAGCGGCAGAGGAGCAGAATGTGCGGGCTGGGCCGTTGCGACTCGGAGCACAAAGACTTCTGGGAGCTGTAGTCTGACGCTCGCTCAGGACAACGGTCGCCTCAGCCTACTGAACTACCACTCCCGTGGTGCCCCGCGGCGGGACTGGCGGCCGGAGAGAGGAGCACAGAAGGCGGTTTTTCAGGCCGTTTTCCATTGCTAATTCTAGTCATCATGACATTTGTTATGTTCTTGCCACCACTCCTGGTGAGGTATTGTGTAGGAAACAAAGAGCCCCCCTTCTCGCCCCCCAACTCGCTCCCAGTGCGGCACTTTTAATCCTATGCCCTCTCGCCTTGGGTTTAGAACATATCTACGCTATCTGTCCACACAACGAGCGGGTCCGGATCCATGGACTAAGTGCGGGTCGCTTCCATAGGCGGGGTTTTCACACATCCCTTCATTTTCCTAAGCCCACTCCGAGCTGACCCAGGCAGCTCCCCTTGGCCCTCCCGAAGTTTGTTAATAATAATAATAGTATTTTTAAGCGCTTACTATGTGCCAAGCACTGTTCTAAGTGCTGGGATAGAGACGAGGTAATGGGGTTGTCCCACCTGGGGTTCACCGTCTTAATCCCCCTTTTGACATATGAGGTAACTGAGCTGCAGAGAATTGAAGTGATTTTCCCAAAGTCACCCAGCTGCTAAATGGAGGAGCTGGGATTAGAACCCACGACCTGTGACTCCCAAGCCCGTGCTCTTTCCACTAAGCCATGCTGCTCCCACAGGAGTAAACCCTCATTAGTCGTCGCGCTGTGCATCGGGTTCCGTGTTTTCTCCTGGCTGGTGGAGCATGAAGGTAGCATCCCTAGTCGTCCAATGGTCCCCGTTCATCACTCTTGTTCCCTCCTGCAACGGTCCGTTGGTCTCCACCTCGTGTCTCTACCCGCCCTCTTAGAGCCATGTGCCCTGGTGAGGAGTGGGAAATAGGTACTCCCAAAATACCAAGGCGCTGGGGAAACACGGGGCACTGCAACTCATCCCTAGCTGCGATAAGGTGGATGTTGGAGGTGTCCTGTAGCGGCAGTGGATTCAGGAGCCACTGCGGGCTGCAGTCTGGCGATGGTGCTGGGCCTGGCGGACGCTCTATGATGCCCTTGGTTTTGACCTCAGTGTGTGTGTGTGTGTGAGAGAGAGAGAGACAGAGACAGAGACAGAGACAGACAGAGAGAAGGGGGGTCCTGTTCTGGGGTTCAGACAAGGTAGTCACTTTGGACAGAATTCCTGTCCCAACTGGGGCTCATAGTCTGAGGACACTGGATTGTGAGGCAGAGGGAGAATTCCAGCGATGTTGTAAGGGTAGACCCGACAGCAATAGGCACGAGACTGGCTACGTGGGTTGAATGAGCACGACGGGTGAATAATAATGGCAAGATTCCAGGCATATGACACAGGTGGGGACGGTGGTGGAATTGCTGACAGTGCCACAGTCGAGGGAAAGAGAGGGTCTGGGTGGGTTGTTGAAATGTTGAATTTGAATTTAGGACAGACAGGTGAGTGGAGATGAGCTGAAGGCAGGAGGAAATGTGAGCTTGGGGACATGGAGAGAAGTCGGAGCAGGAGTGGTCAATGGGGGTGGCATCCACGCAGAGATGGGTGTTGAGATGGTAGCACCCCGTTGTTGATCATCATATCCTCCCCTCCAATGTTACATGTGGTTGAGGGGTGTGGGAAGAGTGCCCTATCTGTGAATTCACCTCCTCCCTCCCCCTGAGCAACCCACAGCAAGAACACGGAACTGCTACACTACAAGGTAGTGGAACGGGAACTATTCCATTCAGATAGACATCCTGGGAACAGGGGGAGGGCTAACGGGTATGAGGGGAATTCGCACAGAAAAGGGTGACAGGTGAGGTATTTAAGAGGCATTGCTGCAATCATTAGTTGTAGGTGATTAGACAGAGCCCCGCAGAGGATGCCCTGCTGATCAGGCCTGGGACCCCCCTCCTTCGCATGCTTGCTGCGCTACAGCTATGTGAGTACACTTAATAAAGAAGCAGAACTGATCAATCTGGCTCGATGTCTGGTCTTTGGCTCATCGAAAGAACCTGAAGCCGCCCTCTGATTGGTAAGCCCAGCTGACTTGGGGACATCTGTCCACGGTTGGCATAATAATAATAATAATAATGGCCTTTATTAAGCGCTTACTATGTGCAAAGCGCTAGGGAGATTACAAAGTGATCAGGTTGTCCCACTGGAGGCTCACAGGCTTCATCCTCATTTTACAGATGGGGGAACTGAGGCACAGAGAAGTTAAGTGACTTGCCCAAAGTCACATAGCTGACAATTAGCGGAGCTGGGATTTGAACCCATGACCTCTGACTCTAAAGCCTCTGACTCTTTCCACGGAGCCACGCTGCTTCTTGAGTTGCGACGCCCCAAAACCCAGACCTTCGTAAAAAGGATGGGGGATGCCCGGGATCTCCGATCCCGGGATGTAACTCGGGGATGTGGACGGGTGTAACTGAAGTGCTTGATATGGCTGCCCCACATCCCCCCACCCATCGGGAATGGGGTGCTGTAGTGGATACCCCGAAGGGCATAGAGGACGCACTACGAGCCCTGGACATCCATAAGATGCCGGAATCAGAGAGGAGAGCCGTAGCGAACGCAGGGGGCATGCCGACATGAACTGAATATGCGGCTGGAAAGTGAAAGTAAGGCCTGCGAGGCCGAAAAGGAGGTTGACGAGAACCAGGAGTAGAAAGAGCTTTATGCGGGACTCCTAAGACTCCTAAAACCGCCGAAGAAGAAGACGAGAAGGGGGTCGCCTTGGAGGGGCTGATTGCAAAGCCTAGCAGGATTCGAGGGGTGGCCCTGGCCAGAACCATCGCTCCAGCAAGAACAGTACAGAAGGTATCCCGATCCCAAATGTGAGAGATTTAATAGGGGCCGGGACCAAACGAGAAAAGATAGACAAGCAGCCATTTTCATCTGGAAAATGGGGATCAAGACTGTGAGTCCCCTGTGGGACAACCTCATCACCTTGTAACCTCCCCAGCGCTTAGAACAGTGCTTTGCACATAGTAAGCGCTAAATAAATGCCATTACCGTTATTATTTTTAACCAAACACCGTGCTGTTCGCCCTGTGGAGAAAATTACCCAATGATCGAAGGTATACAACAGGGGAAGGAAGACCCACAGCAAAAGCACTCGAAGACGTCAACGGGATCAGAAAAGGGGGCCCGTTCACTCAGCCCTAGGTGGTGCCTTCTGCACTGCTGTTCCCGGACCTGAGCGAATGGAGAGAACAGGCGTAGGGAAGTGGCCAAGGCCCACCCTTAAGGTCAGGTCAAAGGAGGGGATCGGAAGCCATGCGTTACCCTGACCATTTGCTGGAGTCCCTGGAATATTCAGTTCACCCTCGCCCTGGTAGACGCCGGTGCAGAAGTCACCCCGTACACGGGAACAGAAGGGTTTGGGGTTTGTGGTCCCATGGTTTACTGTGCAGCGCCTCCGCCGTGACAACCACTCTCCGATTGGGTTTGGGCCAGTTGCGCCCCGCCACCTATCAGGTACTAATCACGGCAGCACCCGAGTGTATATTGGGAGTGGCGACATTTAAAGAGCCGGGACCCCCTCCCTCGATCCCCTCGGTACCAGTTTACAAGAACTGGCCTGTGGAGAAGGGGGAGGGGGCGCCGCCAATTGGCACATGTTAACTGACGGGTTAGCCAAAGGGAACCCGGCTACGTGGGCTGCGGTTGCAGTCCATCCCCCAACTGATACCATATTCTGGGAAGAAGGGGTCCGTCAGTCCAGCCAGTGAGCTGAACTCAGCACGGTAGGGATGCTCCTATCAACGCACCTGATGTAGACACCTTGGCAACCTTCTCGTGGGCCGTATACAGCGGCCTAGCCACATGGTTGGGAGTGTGGGAAGCCAAGGGGTGGATGGTAGCTCGGGGTGAGGTATGGGGAAAAGAGATGTGGCGTGACATCACCCGAATATTAGGGGCCCGGGAAGCCCCCCTTACTGTGTACCATGTGCCAGCTCACCGGGGGACCCCTTGGAGTGAGGATGCAGACACTCTCGCACACGTGCTGGAGGCACGGCCCACCCACGACATCCAGGGGGTGCATGAGGCACTAGCTCATAGCAGAGTGGATGCCACGTATCAGGCTCTCCGGTGGCCGGGGGGCCGGGGAAGAAACCCGCAGGGAGGTACGTAAATTCTTGCAAGATTGTAAACACTGTACGCAAAAGTATTCGCGGCCCAATGGCCACCACGTCTCCATCCCCCGAAGGATTCAACCGGGGGAGAGATGGCAGATTGACTGCATAAGACAGCTGCCCCTACACCAGGGAAAGAGATACTACTACTACTACTACTACTACTACTACTACTACTACTACTACTACTACTACTACTACTACTATATAATAATAATAATAATAATAATAATAATGTTGGTATTTGTTAAGCGCTTACTATGTGACAAGCACTGTTCTAAGAGCTGGGATAGTTACAAAGTTATTAGGTTGTCCCACTTGGGGTTCACAGTCTTCATCCACATTTTACAGATGAAGAAACTGAGGCACCGAGAAGTGAAGTGACTTGCCCAAAGTCACGCAGCTGACAAATGCCAGAGCTGGGATTACAACCCATGACCTCTTACTCCCAAGCCTGGCCTCTTTCCACTGTGCCACGCTGCTTCTCCATAAGATGTCAACCAATCAATTATATTGATTGAGTGCTTCCTGTGTGCAGAGCACTGTACTTCTGCTGTTGGGAACGGACATTATAACAGAAATGGGAGACCCGTTCCCTGCTCACAGCGGGCTTACAGGCTATAGGGGGCGACAGATATAAATATATATTATTAATATATAGATATGAAAAGAAATTACAGCTGGATATCGATTTGTGCTGTGGGGTGGGGGAAGGTTGATTGGTAACTCCTTGTGGGCAGAGATCATGAGCCAGAAAAATCAAGGAATTTGCTAGGCGTTTACTATGTGCCAAGCACTGGACTAAGCACAGAGGTGGACACTGGCAAATTGGGATTAGACACAGTCCCAGTCCCATATGGGGTTCAGTCTCAATCCCCAGTTTACATATGAGGGACTTGAGACCCAGAAAATAATAATAATACTAATAATAATGATGGTACTTGTTAAAAACTTACTATGTTCCAAACACTGTTCTAATCACTCACCATGGTGGACACTCGTATGGAGGTGGCGTTCACCTACCCGGTGGCAGCAGCCTAGCAACATGCTAGTATGCAAGGACTTCAGGTGATGGGGGCTAGATACGGCTTGCCGGCCTGCATAGATTCGGATCAGCAGCACTTTATGGGGCACTAGGTCAAGGAGTGGGCCGCGGAACATGACATTCAGTGGATGTACCAGCAGGCGTACCACCCCCGCGGAACGGGAATCATAGAACGAATGAATATGTAGCTCAAGGCAAGGCTTAGGATTCCCGCAGGATGTATGTGCATGTGGACGACCCGGCTGTACCCTGTAATTAGGGCCATCAACGAGGCCCCCCGAAAAAGCGAACTCAGTCTCCTGCAATGCTTCTATGAGATGGCCATTGACAATCCCATAGAGGTGACAGGCATCAGGGACAAGGTCTCCTTAGGGTTATATTTTGCTTTGTTGTCTGTCTCCCCCTTCTAGACTGTGAGACCGTTATTGTGTTGGGACCGTCTCTATATGTTGCGCCCAAGCGCTTAGTACAGTGCTGTGTACACAGTAAGCGCTCAATAAATACGATTGGATGAATGAATGAAGAATGAATGAATGAATGGGGCAGCACATGGTGTGGAGCACCATGCAAGAACTTAGTGTGGGAGAGGAGGATGTGTTGTGGGCCTCCGGGATCGGCCTGCGAATTCCAGCAGGAATAGTGCCGGCGACAAAAGTCGTACATCCTCAGCTACTTAACGAGGTGCCTTGACGCATAGCCAAGTGCTCAACAAATATTAGAATTCTAATGATCAGAGCTAGGCCTAGGGTTCTGTCAGGGCTAGGGTTAAGCTTCGGGTTCAGTTCTGGGTCCGGCTTTGGCTTTGGGCCATGCTTAGGCCAAGGGATATATTTAGGTTCAGGTTGGTTTTCGAATTATGATTGGCATTAGGATTAAAGTTACGGTTAAGGTGAGGGCTAGGGTTAGAGTTGCTGTGAGGCTTAACATTAGGTTGAGGGTTATGGATAGCTTCTGGATTAGCACAGTTTGTTGCACTGGGAGAGTTTCACAGTGAATGGCATTTTCAGAGTTGGAAGGGTCCACCCACAAGGGCTGCCCCAGACATGCGTCCCCTATCCCAGAGATTTAAGATATGGGTGAGGGTCCGAGTGAGACTGGGTTAGATTTAGGATTCGAGGTAGAGTTAGGGTTAGGAGGGTTCGGGTTTGGTTTAAGGCTCATGATAGGATCACGTTCAGGATTAGGGTTCTGGTTAGGGTTAGTGTCAGGGACACGATTAGGCATAGGGTGAGAGCTAGGCCAAGGGTTAAGGTTAGGGTTATCAGATGTGTAGGTTTTGTGTTAATTTGAGCATTAGAGATAAGGCTAGACCTAGGGTAAGGACGAAGTTTAGGGCTAGGGTTGGGTGGAGGGTTGGGTTGGCGTTAGGGGTAGGGCTAAGGATGGGGCTAGAACTACGGTCAGGCTAAAGGCTCAGCTAGGGCTAGGGTTACTGTAAAGGTTTAGTGTTAGGGTTAGGGTAGCGTTTGGGGTTAGGTGTAGGCTTAGGTTTAGGCTTAGGTTTAGGTTCAATGTAGGTCTAGGGCCAGGGTGATGTGTTGGATTAAGTTTATAGCTTATGGTCAAGGCTCGGGGTAGTCCTAGGGCTAGGGTTCGGGTTCAGGTTAGGTTTAGGGGTTGGGTTTGGGTTTGGGTCAGGATTAGCATGGGGGTTAGTTTTAGAAATAGGATTACATTAGGGCTAGGGTTAAATTTAGGGTTAGAATTAGGTTTAGGGCTAGTGTTCAGGCAAGGCCTAGGGTCAGAGTTAGGGCTAGGACTGGAGAAGATTTAGGAAATGGCAGATGGCTAGTGCTAGGGCTAGGGTTATGTTTAGGTTTAGAGTTAGGGTTACGATTAAGGTAAGGGTTAGGGTCAGGGTAGGCTTTGGTGACAGTTTAGCACAAAGCCTAGGGCTAGGGTGAGATTTAGGATTCGGGTTATGGTGAGGGACAGAGTGAGGTCTATGGTTAGGATTCCAGATAGCATTAGGGTAGGCGTATGCCTAGTGCTAGGGTAAGGCTAAAGATTAGGGTTAAGGGCTAGGGTTAGGTTTAGGGCTAGTGTAAGCCTAGGCCTATTGTTAGGGTTAAGGATAGGGCTAAATCTAGACGTAGGGCTAGGGTTAGGGTTATGTTGGGGATAGTGTTAGGGTTAGGGTTGGTTTATGGTTAGAATTAGCTTTAGGGTTAGTATTAGGATTAGGTTCAGGGTACGAGTTAGGGCTAGGACTAGCGATACACCTAGGGCTAGGGTTAGAGTTGATGCCAGAGTTCGGTTTTGCCCTGGGGTTATCGTTAGAGTTGCTGCTAGGCCTAGGGTGAGCATTAGTGTTTGCATGAGGGCTACGCCAAGGGAAAGGTTTAAGGTTAGGGTTAGGGATAAGGTTAGAGTAAGAGTTTGTTTAGGTTTGGGTTGGGGCTAGCCTTAGAGCTAGGGCTATGGGTAGGGTGAGGGTGAGGGATAAGGGGTCCAGTCATGGCTAGGGCTAGAGTCAGGTTTAGGGTTATGATTATGGTCTAGGTTGAGTTTAGGTTTACATTTATGTTTAGTGTCAGAGTTAAGGTAAGGCTTATGGTCTCAGTTGAGGTTAGGTTTAGGTTTACATATATGGTTAAGGTAGGATTAGGGCTACATTTAGGTTCAGGGCCAGAGCTAGGGCTACAGCTAGAATCAGGCCTAGGGTGAAGATTAGGTTTTAGGGAAGGGTTAGGGCTAGGGCTAGGGTTAGCGTTATGGATAGCGTTAGGGTCAAGTTTCTGGTTCCTATTGTGGTAATGGCCGGTCCGAGGGCTGGGTTAGAGTTAAGCCCAGGGTTAGGGTTAGGGTTAGCGCTAGGGTTAAGGCTAGGCCAAGGGTTGGGAAGAAGCACTGCTGCTTAGTGGCAAGAGTTAGGGCAAGGGAGTCACCGGTTGTGGGGTCTAATCCCAGCTCCACCTTTTAGCATCTGTGTGACTTTGGGTATGTCACTTAATTTATCTGCGCCTCAATCACTTCATCTGTAAAAAGGAGGATGAAGACTGTGAACCCCACTTGGGACAGCTCCATTACCATGTATCTACCCCAGCGCTTGGGACAGTGTTTGGCATACAGTAATAATGACAATAATAATAATAATAACGGCATTTGTTGCACACTTACTATGTGCAAAGCACTGTTCTAAGCGCTGGTGTGACACAGGGTGATCAGGGTGTCCCACGTGGGGCTCACAGTCTTAATCCTCATTTTACAGATGAGGTAACTGAGGCTCAGAGAAGTTAAGTGACTTGCCCAACGTCGTACAGCAGCCATGTGGTGGAGACTGGATTAGAACCCATGACCTCCGACTCCCAAGCCGTGCTCTTTCCACTGAGCCACGCTGCTGATTCTTATAATAAGCGCTTAACAAATATCATCATCATTAATATCATTATTATTATCTTCGGGAGGTCCAAGGGTAGCTACCTACGTGAACTCGGAGCGGGCTTAGGATAATAAGGGATGTGTTCAAACCCCGACTGTGGAAGGGGTCCACACTCAGTCCATGGACCCAGACCCGCTCGGTAACCGGACCGATAGCGCAGGTATGTGCAAAGCTCAAGGGGGGAGGGAGTAAGATTAAAAATGCCCCACTGGAAGCGAGTTGGGGAGCGGGATAGGGGGCTCTTTGTTCCCTACGCTACACCTCACCTGGAGTGGTGGTGAGGACGTAACAAACGCCATGATGACTAGAATTAGGAATGGGAAACGACCTGAAAAACAGCCTTCTGTGCTCTTCTCCAAGGCCGCCAGCCCCGCCGCGGGGCAAGACGGGTGTGGTAGTTCAGTCGACCAAGGCGACCGCTGTCCAAAGTGAGCGTCAGACTACGGCTCCCAGAAGTCTTTTTGCTACGAGACGCAACGGCCCCCTATCTCTCCCTCCCCCGGGACCCTATCTGATTGACGGGGTCGGTGTCTGGGCTGGGGACGTCAGTCTCCACATTAATGCGGGGATGGTGGTTCAGCGATTACTCGATCTATCGCTGATGTGGGCACCCTAAATTCAGAATAGATGCAGCCTGCCTCCCACAAGGGGCTCCCACAATGAGGAAGAAGAAGAACGGGTAGTTCAGTCCCAAGTTTCACAGATGAGGCAACAGGCCCAGAGAAGCCAAAGAGTCGTTGCCCAGGGGCACAAAGCATAAAAATGGTGGCGCTGGGACGAAGACCCAGGTCACCCAACTCTCAGCCATTTGCACATTCCCCTGGTTTCATTGCTTCTTGAGGGTTATGCGGGATAGTTGAGCCGGCGGCGGGGCTGTGGGAGTCCAGAGGAGCCGGCCATGGCCAGAGTGATCAGGGCAGCTGTCTTCTGGTGGCAACGCCACGGTTTGACGTCAGCACTCAACTGATGCTTCAGTACTTTAGGACTTCATCATCCTCTATGACCTTCTCCTATCCGGATTATACTTTTTGTCCCTCCTGCAATCTAGATTGGAAAGTTCATGGTTACTATATCTCGCCAACCCTTCAAATTAGAAAAGTCCCAAACAGAAAACTCCATTTCTCCCCATGCAAATCCTGTCTGGGCACCTGTCTTTTTTTTTTTTACCTTTTTCCTGGAATTCGTTAACAAGATTTTACTATGTGCTAGACACTGGATTAAGGGCTGGGGTAGACTCAAACAAATCAGGTTGTACACAGTCCCTGTCCCAGATGGGGCTCACAGTCTTAACCCCCCTTTTTACTGATGAGGTAACTGAGGCTCAAAGAAATTAAGTGACTTGCTCACAAGGTCAGTCGAAACTGGGAGAGCAGAGCCGGGATTAGAGCTCAGGTCTGTCCGACTCCCAGGTCCGTGCTCTATTCACTTGGCCATGCTGCTTCCCTTTCCCAACGTTATAGACAATACCACATTTCGTCCTACCTCACAAGCCTGAATCCTTGCTGTTGTCCTAGACTTAATCAATGAATTGTATTTATTGAGTGCTTAATGTATGCAGAGCACTGTACTAAGCGATTGGAGGAGTTCAACCTGACAATATAATAGACACATTCCTTGCTCATAACAAACTGACAGTCTAGAGCAGAAGACAGACACTAGCATGAATAAATTACGGCTATACGCAAAAGTGCAGTGGGGCTGGAAGCGGGGTTGGCTCAGTGCCCTTCAGCGAAGCAGCAATGTCGCTCTTCACCAGTCACAACCACCCGCCCACCCGCTCTGCGCTCTGCTCATCGGCTCTGCGCTCTGCTCATCGGCTGCGAGCCCCACCGCGGGGCACAACGGGAGAGGTAGTTCGGTGGGTGGAAGCAAACGCCATCCAAAGCGACCATCGGACTACGACTTCCAGAGGACTTTGTGTCCCGATCCTCAGTGGTCCCCTCACGAAAGGGTCCTATTGGCTGTGGCGGTGACTGGCCTAGGCTAGATTAGTGCCCGCATCCCACGTGGCGCTCCCAGGCAAAGGAAGAGGGAAAACAGATGGTTACCTCAACTGTAAAAGGTGGGTACATCTGTGAGCCCCATGTGGGACAGGGACTGTGTATAACCTGATTAGCCTGAGTCTATTCCAGCGCTTGGTACTGTGTCTTGAACATAGCAAACCTTTATTAACGAATACCAGGGAATAAAAAGACAGGTGTCCAGACAGGGTTCGAGTGGGAAGAGCACGAGTTGCTTTGGACATATCTATTTTGAGGTGTTGGTGGGATATAATAAATATGTTCCCATAGTACAAATGACTAGGGTTATGGTTTGGGTTACGTTCAGGGTTAAGCCTAGGGATGGAGTTGTGGCTAGGGTTAGTATTGTGTTCAGGGTTGAGGGTACAGCTAGGATGAAGTTTAGGGTAAGGGTTAGGGCTAAGGTTAGGGTTCAAGTTAGCATTAGACTTGAGTTTAAGGTTAGGTTTCATGAATGGTTTAAGACGAGGCTTGGGGCTACAGTTAGGGTTACGGATATCCATGCCCCCTCCAAGCCCCATGGCACTTATGTACATATCTCTAATTGATTTGTTTATATTGATGTCTGCCTCCCCCCTGGACTGTAAGAATGTTGTGTGCAGGGAATGTGTCTATTTCTGTACTGTACTCTCCCAGGCCTTTAGTACAGTGTTCTGCACAGAGTAAGCGCTCAGTAAATATAATTGAATGAATGAATGAATATTTAGGGTTAGGACTAGGTTAAGATTAACAGATAAGGGTTAGTTTTGGGGTTAGGGTTATGGTGAGGGTCAGGGTTAAGATTAAAGTTAGGGTTAGAGTTATGGTGAGGGTTAGAGTTAGAACTAAGGTTAGGGTTAGGATTACAGTTAGAGTTATGGTTATGGTAGGGGAAGGGTTAGGCCTAGGGCTAGGATTAGGACTTGGTCTTTGCTTAGTGTTAGTGTTAGGGTTAAGGTTTAATATAGGTTTAGGATTAAGGATAGGGATAGGGCTATGGCTAGGCCTCAGTTTTGGGTTATATTTAGGGCTAGGCCTCGAAGAGTGAAGCTGAAGCACGTTTCAGGAAAAGCTACAATATTGCTAAGTAGAAACTGAAAACAAAATGGAGTAAGGCTGGTGAAGAGTTGGTTTCCACATTACCCCCTCCTACATTGTACATGCACCAACATGAGGTGGACCTTAATCCAAACATATTCATGCAATCTTTTCAATATTTAATAACAAAACACTTCACACACTCCCATTCTTATGCAAACATGAAGGTGCACCCAAACTCAACACATTCACACTATCTTTTCAGCACTTAGAATGGAGATGTTCTCACATCATACTTAGACTCTGGGAGGACAGGTATCTAGGTGGGTGAAATACAAAGGAAGGTTCCCCAGCGAATTTGGTTATTATTTGCTCTGAGGTTTCATTAAGCCCTTTTCCTTCGGATAGCTAACACTGATCTATGCCATCTGCTAGGCTTAGATCAGAATTTACTTACATTAAAACTTACTGAGCAGTGACTTTTTTCCAGATGTACATCTAGAATAAACGAGAAAGACATCTAGGGTAGAATCAGATATGTGACTAGAATGCAACATCCAAGTTTTTTAGGGGGTTTTTTTGCAGCTTGGAAACAGAGGGTCCCGAGGCCAAGGGAACATGGAGCAAAGCAAAATGCAGTAACTGGGGGGAGAGGAAATGTGGTGAGGATTTTTTTCTTTATGGTCGTTGTTCATTCAATCGTATTTATTGAGCGCTTACTGTGTGCAGAGCACTGTACTAAGGGCTTGGGAAGTACAAGTTGGCAACACATAGAGACGGTCCCTACCCAACAGCGGGCTCACAGTCTAGAAGCAAGCTCACAATCTAGAAGTGCTTACTCGTTGTTAAGCACTTACTCTGTGACAGGTACTGTACTAAGCCCTGGGGACTAAGTTAACTTGATAATCACATTGGACACAGCCCATGTCCCACATAGGGCTCACTGTCTTAATCTCCGTTTTACAGACGAACTGAGGGGCCAGGAAGTTAAGCGACTTGCCCAAGTCCCCACAGCAGTCAAGTGGCAGAGCTGGGATTAGAACTCAGGTCCTCCGATTCCTAGGCCTGGGTTCTATCCATTAGGCCACGCTATTTCCCAGTTTCCTAAAGAAGCTCCAAAACGGACAAAAAGCCAAGGCCAAAGTTGGGTAGAAGTACCCACAGTTCACCTAAGCCCTGGCTTCCTCAAGCGTGGTGGCCATTTTCTCTTCTACCAGGCTCGTTTTCTGAGGAACGGCAGGCCCCCGTGAAGCTGGCAGAGCTGACAGAGCAGACAATTACCACAAGATCATTTATTCAATCACATTTATTGAGCTCTTACTGTGTGCGGGGCACTGTACTAAGCTCTTGGGAGAGTGCAATACAACAATAAACAAACACATTCCCTGTCCACAACGAGCTTACGATCTAGAGAACAGACCCCCATTATTCATTTATTCATTCAATCGCATTTATTGAGAGCTTACTGTGTGCAGAGCACTGTACTAAGCGCTTGGGAAGTGCAAGTTGGCAACATTATCCTCTGAACCCATGGGTAACCAAACCTGGAATTCTCTCCTCCCTTGAGAAGTGTTTAATTTGAGCTGGCAAAATCCAAGAGGGTATTACTGAGGGCCAGGGAGACATATGGAACCTGATGGACAGATAATCAATCAACCAATGGCACTGACTGAGCGCTTAGTGTGTGCAGAGACTGTACTGAGCACTTGGGAGAGTACAACACAATAGAGTTGATAGACTTCCCCACCTTCAGAGTCTTACTAAGGTCACGTATCCTCTGAGAGGCCTTTCCTGCTTAAGCCGTCTTCTTCCCCTATTTCCTCCCCGTTCTGCCTGCATAGCCTATTCATTTAGATCTGTAACTTTTAAGCATTTGATATTCAACACACCCTAAGTCCCTCAGCACTACGTACATAACTGGACATTATTTATTTATATTAATGTAATTCTGCCCCTCTAGACTGAAAACTATTTGTGGACAGGGAACAAGCCTACGACCTCTGTTGCATTGTAAGCTTCCAAGTGTTTAGTACAGTGTTCTGCACAGAGTAAGTGATCAGTAAATACCACGGATGGTTTGAGTGTTGTGTTCTGTGATCATAGCACCAAAGTGTGGCAGTACCCAAAAGCCAAACTAAATGCTGAACGTCATCAGGAAAAGTATTGAAAACAAAAAAAATTATTTCATCATAACAACAATCATGATCTGGTTATGGGGTGTCATTTGAGAGAGGCAACTGAAAAGTTTTTTGTAATGCATTTGTTAAACACTTTTTATGTGCCAGACACTGTACTAAGAGCTGGGGTAGACGCAAGATAATCAGGTTGGGCACAGTCCTTGTCCCACGTGGGACTCACAGTCTTAATCCTCATTTTACAAATGAGGAAACTGAGGCACAGAAAAGTGAAGTGATTTGCCCAAGGTCACACAGCAGACAAATGGTGGAGTTGAGATTAGAACCCAGGTCCTCTGCCTTCCAGGCCCGTGATCTAGCCACTAGGCAATGCTGCTTCTCAGGGGTCATGGGTTCAAAAGAGCTTCTGCAGGAGACTATTGGATTTTGAAGGTGGGGACGGGAAGCTACGGCCTAAGTAAGTTGAGGGGCTCAAGCTGGCAGTGGGAAAATGGAGATGGAGTGGTAGAAGGAAAGAGGTGGGAGGCAACAAGCACCCACAGGTGTGGCAGTGAGCACCAGAATGGTCGCTATGACAGTGGACTGGCATGCTGGACCGAAGGAAATCAAACTCCATCCCTTGCAATGAGGAGCTGACACAGGGAGCTAGAAGTGACTCTTGGCCTCCTCCTAGCCGGGGGGGCTGTATCCTCCAAGGCCAATTCCTAGTTGGGCGTGGAGGTCGGGACCTGGGAACAATCAAAATCATATAGCATAAATAAATTTATATTAATACCTGCCTCCCATGCTACGTGGAAAGCTTGTGGTGGGCAGGAAATATGTCTACCAATTCTGTTGGATTGAGCTCTTCCAAACACCTAGTACAGTTCTCTATACTCAATTACCACTGATTGATGGATTCCTCTAGACTGTAAGCTCCTTGTGGACAGTGTCTGAATCTACCAACTCTGTTGTATCGCACTCTTTCAAGCACCTAGTACAGTGCTGCACACACTAAGAGCTCAATAAATACCATCAATGATAATTATCAATGGTAACCACAAAGGGGATGAGATAAGCAGTGTGGCTCAGTGGAAAGAGCCCGGGCTTTGGGGTCAGTGGTCAGGGGTTCAAATGCCGACTCTGCCAATTGTCAGCTGTGTGACTTTGGGCAAGTCACTTCACTTCTCTATGCCTCAGTTACCTCATCTGTAAAATGGGGATTAAGACTGTGAACCCCCCGTGGGACAACCTGATCACCTTGTAACCTCCCCAGGGCTTAGAACAGTGCTTTCTACATAGTATGTGCTTAATAAATGCAATTATTAAATTAATTAATTAATAATGTTAGAAGAGCTCAGACAAGACCACACCCAACAACCACTCAATCAATGGTGTTTACTGAGCACTTACATTTTATTTTAATGGCATTTATAATGAGCTTCCTGCATGCCAGGCACTGTGCTAAGCAATGGAATAAATATAAGATAATGAGGTTGGACATAGTCCCTGCCCCACATAGGGCTTCCAATCTTAATCCCCATTTTATAGATGAGGGTACTAAGGCACAGAGTTTAAGCAACTTGGTCACGGTCACATAGCAGACAAGCGGTGGAGGCAAGGTTTAGAACACAGGTTGCTTACTGGAAAGAGCATGGACTTGGGAGTCAGAGGACATGGGTTCTAACCCTGGCTCTGCCACTTGTCTGCTGTGTGACCTTGGCCAAGCCACTTAACTTCTCTGTGCCTCAGTTACTGCATCTGTAAAATGGGGATTAAAACTGTAAGCCCCATGTGGGACAACGTGATTACCTTGTATCTACCCGAGCACTTAGAATAGGGCCTGGCATATAGTAAGGGCTGAACAAATACCTTAATAACAATAATAATAATTCCTGATCCCCAGCTTTTTCCAATAGGCCATGCTACATATTGTATGCGGGGTCCAACACCAAGTTCTTGGAAGGGCCCAATACAAGAGTTAGTGGACCCATTTGTTGCCCACAGTGAGCTTACATTTTAGAAGGGGAGATACAATGACAGAAATAGTTGACGGAGATCAGTCAATCAGTGGTATTTATTGAGCATCTATTGTGTGTCTCTGTACAGAGCACTGTACTAAGCGTTTGGCAAGCTCGCATATGCCTGTAAGTGTTGTGGGGCCGAAGGTGGGCTGAACATCAAATGTCCAAACGGTATGTATCCAAATTCATAGACGAGGCAGAAGGGTTCCTGTAACACAAATCAGTAGGAGAGAATCAGAAACTCGCTCCTGATAGCTGCAAGAAAGTAACTTAAGGAAAATAGAGAAATAGCTAAGGCTGGACACTCACCTGGACACTCACATGACAGGACACCTGTTCTACGACTCCATACAATAATCTTTGGTAGTGCCTTAAATCTGCATTTTTCCCACTCCCCTCATCAACTATTTTCTCCTGGCCTTTACTTAGTATGGGGAGTCTTTGCAGCAGATTGGTCCAATGGAAAGAGCCCAGGCTTGGGAGTTAGAGGACCTAGATTCTAATCCCTGCTCTGCGACCTGGTTGCTGTATGACCTTGGGCAAGGTAATCATTGGTTAATCCATCATTAGTATTTACTGAGTGCTTGAGTGTTTGAGTGCCTACTGTGTGCATAGCACTGTTCCAGGTGCTTGGGGGAGTATAGTACAACAGAATTGGCAGACACGTTCCTGGCCCACAACGAGCTTGTAGCCTAGAGGGGAAGATGTTTTCACTTCTGTGTGCTTCAGTTTCCTCATCTGCAAAAGGGAGATTCAATACTTGCTCTTCCTCTTACTTAGACTGTGAGCCCTGTGTGGAACAGGGACTGTGTCCGACTTGATTAACGTCTAGTTACACCAGCTCTTACTCCAGTGTTTGTCACACAGTAAACACTTAACAAATACCATAAAAAGCACTTCAGGAAATCTGTCATATGAGGATTAGAGACCGTAGGGGGATCTCCAATTAGAGGAAAGGGGAAATCTGGACATCTCCAGGCCCATTAAGGGAAAGGGGAACCTCGGCTCCCTTTTCAGGAATGGAATCCCAGGGCCAGTAGTATCACACTGGATTTGGTGTGCAGCAGAAGAGAAAGCCTCCCCCGGCCTTTAGAGGTGCGGCCCAGAAGCAGCCAAGGAAAGAAAGGAACCAGAGTGAGCATCAGGAAAAGACTCACGGGTCCTTTACTATCCCTCAACTGAGACCCCCCTCAAATCCACCTGCGGGTCTTCCCGCCCTTTCCCGTACATCCATCTCCTCTCTTACCCACTGACATCTCCCTGTAAATCTTCCACCGTGGCCACGGTCTCCTCCTCACTCTCAGGATGCTGGATCCACACCTAGGCCAGGGTATCGGTAGGCAGAATAACCAGGAACTGGTACAACACCGGCAGTTCCAGTTCCAGCCTCAGCTACAGATGGCACAGCTATCGCAGCTGCCCCAGGGCTTCGTGGGGTCCGGACACCTCCCGGAAGCGGAACCACTGGAGGCGCCGGTGGAAGGTCTCGCAGTTCTCCAGTTTTCTGTTCTCCGTATTTACTCCCTTCCTCCTGGGGGCTACTCATCTGGAGCCCCTCGTTTCGGTGGGAAGCCTGGGCCCACGACTCCAGGGTTGGTTCCTCTTCGATTCTGCAGTCATCATTCACGGACCAAAGACGGGGTCACTCCCACATGTGCAAATCAAGGCTAGAGCTCCCTACGGTGCGACTCCTTGAGGCCGTGGCCAGAAGAATGGAGCCTCCTTTCAGAAATCAGAGACAAAGGCAGGGAAGAGATCACACCCAAACCCTCCGCTCAGGGGACGATTTTCTGAAATGAAGCAGATCTGGTTTCAGGAAGAAGACCCAGGCCACAATGTGGGGAAAGAAGGGTCATTCAAATTATCCAGGGACGGGGGCAGTAAGTAGGAAAAAGAGGAAAGAGAGGGAGTAGGATCAAGGCTCTGAATGAGGGGGCCAAAACAATGGTTCTGCTCTGACTGGACATAAAAGAGCTCTCCTGTTCCTCAGAGGAACAGGTGTAATCACACGTTCGACCCGGCTGCCCTCCACTGACACAAATTCATATTCATTATTGCCAAGACAGACAGTATTCATTCTTACCCATCCTCGCCCAGAGCTGGCTGGTCTGCTTTGCCTGACTCCAGCCCAGTACCCAGGCCTCCCGTGTTCTGGACAGGGGAGCAGAAGCTTGCAGTTGCCAGGGAAGCACGGGCAGTCTGGGAAGAATTGTTTCTGGCTCCACCCGGTCCCTGCTCTGCCCAGGGAACCCGACCTGGAGGGCATGGCCACTTACCAATCAGTGCCACGTAAACAGGAGGATCCAGATCCAGAGAGTGAAATGGAGACGTTACATCAGCTGGAAGGATCTAAAAGAGAGCCAAGGCTGTGGAAGGTTATTCAGCAGGGCCGGCTGAGTAGTGGCAGCAGTATTCCGAAAGAACATATCTGACTTCCCTTTATAACGTCTACCCAACTCTCCCTCCCTCCGTGGTAATGCCAATTTGCCCCCTTTTGCTCAGATCATACCAATGTCCACCCTTCTGCCTCTAGAGCTTCTCTTTCCTCCCACCTCGTCGGTATTTTTTGAGCTTTGATTGTATGCACAGAACTGTGCTAAGTGCTTGAAAACATTCAATACAACAGAGTTGTAACCTGTTGAGCAAGGCAGGTTGGGTCAGAATGAACACAATGTCTGAGCTCAGCTCTGCTCGTGGACTCCAGCAAAAGACAGGAGAAGCGACCTGGCCTAGTGGTAAGAGCCCAAGCCTAGGAATCATGGTACCTGGGTTCTAATCCCAGCTCTGCCACCTGTCTGCTGTGTGACCTTGGGCCCATCACTTTGGTTATCTGGGCCTCAGTTTCCTCATCAGTAAAATGGGGATTCAATTAGCCTTTTTGGATTTTTTTTCATGGTATTCATTCATTCATTTAATCGTATTTATTGAGTGCTTACTGTGTGCAGAGCATTGCACTAAGTGCTTGGGAAGTATAGGTAGGCAACATATAGAGGCAGTCCCTCCCCAACAATGGGCTCACAGTCTAGAAGGGGGAGACAGACAATGAAACAAAACATGTAGACCCGTGTCAAAACTGTCGGAATAAATAGAATTATAGCTATATGCACATATTTGTGCATTCTTAAGCATATTTGTTAAGCATTTACTATGTACCAGGCACTGTACTAAGCGCTGAGGAAGATTCAAACTAATCATTCATTCGATCTTATTTATTGAGTGCTTACTGTGTGCAGAGTACTGTACTAAGGGCTTGGAAAGTACAATTCAGAAATAGAGACAATCCCTGCCTACAATGGGCTTACAATATAGAAGGAGGGAACAGACATCAAAACAAGTTAACAGGCATCAATAGCATCAATATAAATGAATAGAATTATAGATTCTTGCACTTCAAAACAAGTAATCAGGCATTAATATAAATAAATAGAATTATAGATATTCACATTTATACACAAGTGCTTTTGGGGGGTACAGCAAAGGGAGAATGTTGGGGCGATGGATGGGGAGGGAAAGGGAGCTGAGGAAAAGGGGGGCTTAGCCTGGGAAGTCCTCTTGCCGGAGGTGAGCCTTCAACAGGACTTTGAATAGCAGGGGTGTGATTGTTTGGCGGTCGTGAGGAGGGAGGGCATTCCAGGCCGGAGATAGGACGTGGACCAGGGGTTAGAGGTAGGACAGACGAGAAGGAGGCGCAGTGAGAAGGTTAGCACCAGGGGATTGGAGTGTGAGGGATGAGGTTTAGGAGGAGAGAAGGGAGGTGAGGTAGAAGGGGGCAAAGTGATGGAGAGCTTTGAAGGCAATAGTGAGGAGTTTTTGCTTTATACGTAGATTGATAGGCAAACCACTGAAGGTATTTGAGGAGGGGGGTGACATGCCCAGAATGTTTCCGTAGAAAGATAATCCGGGCAGCAGAGTATAGACGGAAGTAGGGAGAGAGAGGCGGTTGGGAGAAAAAGAAAGGATGCTGATGCAGTAATCCAGACAGGATAGGATGAGTGATTGTACTAACATGGTAGTGGTTTGGTTGGAGAGGAAAGTGCGATCTTGGCGATGTTGTGAAAGTGAGACCGGCAGGTTTTGGTGATAGATTGGATACGTGGGGTGAATCAATCAATCAATCAATCGTATTTATTGAGCGCTTACTATGTGCAGAGCGCTGTACTAAGCGCTTGGGAAGTACAAATTGGCAACATATAGAGACAGTCCCTACCCAACAGTGGGCTCACAGTCTAAAAGGGGGAGACAGGTGAATGAGAGAGTGGGGTTAAGGATGACACCAAGGATGACACCAATCTGTTTGGACACAATCCCTGTTCCAGATAGGGGTCACGGTCTCAATCACCATTTTACAGATGAGGTGTCTAAGCCCCAGAGAAGAGAAGTGACTTATTCAAGAGTCCGCAACAGACAAGTGGCATAATGGGGATTAGAATCCAGGTCCGTGCTCAATCCACTAGAGCATGCTGCTTCTCGAAAGAAACAGCTATGATCTGAAATGGGAAAAAATGAGGAAAATCAAATAACTGACACCACAAAGAGAAGCTCAATAGTAGATGTGTCTTAACTTCTCATTTTGAAAACTGGGTGTGTTGTCGCCCTGGGAATTATGGGGGAAAAGGAAAGAAAAATGGGCCAGTGGGAAAGGATGACAGAAGAGGATAGAAGCCAAAGAGGGATTACCATTAAGGGGTAGAAAGAACCATAGACGGGGTGGGGATGTTTTAGGGAAAGAGGGAATGGGGAAAAGAGACTTTTCCTTCACAAATCCGGAATATTTGAAACACGGTCAGTTGCACAGTATGTCAGAAGCAGCCTCTGACTCAGTAGTATTGGTTTAGGGTTTACTATGTGTACGGCACTGTAGTAAGCACTTGGGAAAGCGCAATACAATAATTATCAGACCCGTTCCCTACCCTCAACTATCTTACAATCTAGAGGAGAAGAAAAACATTAATATAAATAAACTACAGGTAAGAACATAGGTTCTGTGGGGTTGGAGGAGGAGTGAATAAAGGAAACAAATCCAAGAGCAAGGGCAACGCAGAAGGAAATGAGAGAAGAGGAAATGAGGGGTTAGTCGCAGAAGGCTTCTTGGAGGAGATGAGGTTTTAATGAGTCTTTGAAGGTGGTGACAGGTATTCTGTCAGATATGAAGGGGAAGGGAGTTCCAGTCCAGACTCAACGTCTCCAGCCACATAAGAGGCAAAAGAAACAAACCACATCTTCCAGATTTTTGCAGACCTCTACCTCCTACGGTTCATCCCTCGCCCTAATTTTGCCACAAAGTCCTTACTTGAAACGAAGAACAAAATGGTTTTAAAGTACTCAATCACCTTATTAATAATCGAACTTGTTAAGTCCTTACTATGTGCCAAGCAGCGTTCTAAACGCTGGGATAGATGCAAGTCAATCATGTTGGACACATTACCTGTCCAAAACACGTGTCTCACATGGGGCTCACACTCTTAATCCCCATTTTAAATATGAGGAAACTGAGGCCTAGAGAGGTTGAGGGACTTGCCCAAGGTCATGCAGCAGACATTCATTTAATAGAATTTATTGAGCGCTTACTGTGTGCCAAGCTTTGTACTAAGCACTTGGGAGAGTACAATATAATAACAAACAGACACATTCCTGTCTACAATGAGCTCACCATCTAGAGGGGGAGATAGATATTAATATAAATAAATGAATAGAAAAATACAGAAATAAATAAAATATAAAATATAAAATATATATATTGTGTGGGGATGGGAGGGAGGGTGAATGAAGAAGAGTGGCGCAGATTAGAGTGGGAGAAGAGGAGAGGAGGGCGTAGTTAGGGAAGGCCTCTTGAAGGAGATACGCCTTCAATAAGGTTTTGAAGTGGGGGAGAGCAATTATCTGTCTGATATGAGAATGGAGGGCATTCCAGGACAAAGGTAGGTTGAGGCGGAGAGGTCGGTGGTGAGAAAGACGAGACTGAGGTATCGTGAGAAGGTTAGCAATAGAGGAACAAAGTATGTGGGCTGGGTTGTAGTAGGAGAGTAACAAAGTGAGGGAGGAGGGGGCAAGGTGATTGAGTGCTTTAAAGCCAATGGTGAGGAGACATATGGCAGAGCTGGGATTAGAACCCAGGTCCTTATGACTCCCAGGTCTGTGCTCTATACACTAAGCCACGCTGTTGTATGTCCTCTCCTACCTCACCTAGCTTCTCTCCTACTGCAACCCAGCCCGCACACTTCTCTCCTCTAATGCACCACACACCCTCTAAGCTGTCAGCTCATTGAGGGCAGAGAATGCGTCTGTTATAATGTTCTATTGTACACTCCCAAGCGCTCAGTACACTGCTCTGAAAACAGTAGGCACTCAATTATTCTCATTGACTGATTTTCTCCCGCACATCCCCCACCGATAGTGGCGACTCACGTCTCAGGCCACACGGCCCCTCATTCATTCATTCATTCATTAGTATTTATGGAGAGCTTACTGTTCATAGATCACTGTAGTAAGCACTTGGGAGCATAAAGTATAATAAACAGACACATTCCCTGCCCACAACAAGCTTGCCGTCTAGAGGGGGATACAGACATTATTAAATCAATACATGATAGATGACAGATGACTCCACTGGGAGTGGAGTGGGATGCCGGACTGGAAGGGTCACAGATCTGGTGTTCCCCAGCCTCTGCAGCCCTCAGCTGCACAGAGCCCCTTCATCGGCCCTTTTTCAAACAGTCAATTACTCACTCAATCAATGAATAAGACAGTCAATATTATTTATTGAGCTCTTTCCATGTTCAGAGCTCTGTACTAAGCGCTTGGGAGAGTGCAATACATTAGAATTAGCAGACACATTCCCTGACCTTGATACGTTATGTGCTTACCAGGTGCCAGGCACTGTACTAAGCCCTTGGGTAGATACAAGCTAATCAGGTTGGACACAGTTGCTGCCCCACATGGGGCTCATAGTCTTAGCCCCCATTTTACAGATGAAGGAACCGAGGCTCAGAGAAGTGAAGTGACTTGCCCAAGGTCACACAGCAAAGAAATGACAGAGCCAGGTTTAGAAACCGGATCATCTCACACAGTTTCTTTTGGGCAGGAAATGTGTCTACCAACTCTGTTGTATTGTCTTCTCCCTAACATTTACTACAGTGCTCCGAATAAAAAGCAGGGATCAATAAATGCAATTGATTGATTGACTGATTCACCTATCTCACCTTGCCCACATACTTTCTCTGGCTCGGAACTCCTTCCCCCTTCATATTCGACCACCCTCCCTACCTTCAAAGTCTTATTAAAATCACATCATTTTAATAAAGCCCTCATTTCCCTTACACACCATCCCCCTTGTATCACCTATGCATTTTGATCTGTGCCCATTAAGCACTTGACGTTCACCCCACAGCAATTTTATACATACTCTCACACTCCATAATTTACTTTAATATCTGTCTTCTCCTGTAGCCTGTAAGCTCCTTGTAGCAGGCACCGTATAATAATGATAGTATTTGGTAAGTGCTTACTATGTTAAAAGCACTGTTCTAAGCGCTAGGAATGTTTATCTTTCATCGTTTATCGTACAATGTTTATTGTTCGGTACTTTACCAAGTGCTCAGAAGAACGCAGCGTGAGCCTAGGAGTCAGATGACCTGGGTTCTAATCCCAGTTTTCTGTTGTATGACCTGGATTTGTTTGTTTTATGGTATTTGTTAAGTGCTTACTATGTGTCAGGCACTGTACTAAGCATTGGAGTAGATCCAAGGAAATCAGATCAGACACAGTCCATGTCCCACATGGGGCTCACAATCCTAATCACCATTTTACAGATTAGGAAACTGAGGCACAGAGAAGTGAAGGCTTTTGCTCTAGGTCACACGGCAGATAGGTGGCTGGGCCAGGATTAGAACCCAGGTCCTTCTGACTCCCAGGCCTCGACTCTATCCACTAAGCAACACTGCTTCGTGCTTGCTTCTTGGTAAAGACACTTCTCTGTGCCTCAGTTACCTCATCTACCGAATGGGGATGCAATACCTGTTCTCTCTCCTACTTAGAATGAGAACTCCATCTGGGATCTGATTATCTTTTATATTATTATTATTATTGTTATAACACTCAGAACCAAGACCACTGCTCTAACCCCTGACTTACCGAACCCTGCTTACTACATCTGCTTCCAGTCTATTTCAACGTCTACCACGCCCACAAAACCCTGCATCCAACTTGCATATTTGGATCAGCAGGGCAGGGAGTGGCATGTAGGGGGAAAGAAATCAGATTTTCTACCCTGGCTCTAGAATGTCAGAGGCTGCTTCTGCCAGACACATCCCTTCTCACACCAAGAGAGCTGCTGCTGGGGAAGACTAATCAATAAATCAATCAATCAATAGTATTTATTGAATGCTTACTGTGTGCAGAACATTGTACCACGTGCTTTGGGGAGTACAAAACATCAGAGCTGGTACGCACATTCCCTGTCCAGAAGGAGATTACAGACTAGAGAGGGTAATCAGACACTAATCAATCTATTAATGCTATTATTGATCACTTCCTGTGTGAAGACACTGTACTAAGGGCTCAGAGTTGGTGGACATGCTCCCTTCTCACAATGAGCTTCCAGTCTAGAGGTGCAGAACAGACATGAATATAAATAAATATTGAAGAAGAGTCCTGGCCAAAGCAGCCCAGCCGAAGAGTGGGATCTATGCAGACTAGGATGGCGAAAGTTCACCTGACATAATTTTTCTTTTTCAAAGCTTTCCTGCCCAAGAAGCTTGCTCATAGCGGCCTTTATGTTCCAGTTTCTCAGGCTGTAGATGAGGGGGTTTAGGGTTGGGATAACTGCAGCATTAAAGACGGACACCAGTAGGTCCAGTGCCGAAGGGGTGTCCGAAATTGGCTTCAGGTAGACGAAGAATCCAGAAGAAGTGTAAAGAGTGACGACGACGAGGTGAGGCAGGCAGGTGAAGGCTTTGGCCCGGCCCTCGACAGCTGGCATTCTTAGCATGGCCTGGGAGATGCACACATGTGAGACACCAATGAGCACGAAGCAGAGGAAACTTAAGCAGGGGGTATGGCTAAACTTACTTGTTCGGCGACATGGTTAGCGGAACAGGTGAGCCTCAGCAACGGGGGGCCATCACAGAAGAACTGGTGGACATCGTTGGGAAAGACAGGGAAAAGGTACTGGCAGTGTAAAACAAGGCGATCAGACTGCCACTGAGCCAGGAGGCGGCCAGCATGGAGGCACAAGCTCCGCTGTGCATGATGATGGCATAGCACGGGGTCTGCAGATGGCCACATAGTGGTCTTGGGAAATGACGGTGAGCAGGGCCATCTCCAATCCCGCCACGAAAATCACAATAATAATAAAACAATGATGACATTTGTTAAGCGCTTACCACGTGCCAAGCACTGTTCTAAGCGCTGGGGAGGTTACAAAGTGATCAGGTTGTCCCCCTGGAGGCTCACAGTCTTCATCCCCATTTTACAGATGAGGGAACTGAGGCACAGAAAAGTTAAATGACTTACCTAAAGTTACACAGCTGACAGGTGGCGGAACCGGGATTTTAACCCATGGCTTCTGACACCAAAGCCCGGGCTCTTTCCACTGAGCCACGCTGCTTCTCTGGGTAGTGCAAGGCGCCAGGGAAATGGAGTTGACATTTGTTGAGGAGTTGAGAGTGGGCTTGGGGACGGTGATGGAGTTGTAGCAGATGTCGATGAGGGACAGGTTCCTTAGGAAGAAGTACATGGGGGTGTGGAGGCGCCGGTCGAGGGCGGTGACGGTGGCGATGAGGAGATTCCCCCGCAGGTAGACCAGGAGGAACAGCGTTGCCTGGACCAGCTGAAGCTCCCAGACCTCCGAGAACCCAGAAGCAGGAATCTGGTCACAGGGGTGACATTGACCATCGGCTGAGAAATTCCATAAGCTGCCTTAGGGAGAGAAAGAGTCATCAGGAAAGGAACAGGCTCCAATCAAGTGTGTCAGCTAAGGCTGTTGGGAAGTTTCTGGATCAGCAGCGTGGCCTGGGCAAAAGAGCATGGGCTAGGAAGTAAGAGGACCTGGGTTCTAGTCCCAGCTCCACCACATGTCTGCTGTGTGACCTTGGGCAAGTAACTTCATTTCTCTGGGGCTCAGTTACCGTATCTGTAAAATAAGAATTAATACTGTGAACCCTATGTGGGACAGGGACTGTGTTCAGCCCGGTTAGCCTGATGGTGATGGTGGTATTTCTTAGGCTCTTACTATGTGTTAAGCACTGTTCTAAGCTCTGGAGTAGATCCAAGGTAATCAGGTTATCCCACGTGGGGCTAACCGTTTTAATCCCCATTTTACAGATGAGGTAACCGAGGAACAGAGAGGTGAAATGACCTGTCCAAAATCACACAGCTAATAAGTGGCAACGCCAGGATTAGAACCCACGACCTCTGACTCCCATGCCTGAGTTCTTTCCATTAGGTCACGCTGCTTCTCTGTATCTACTCTACCTGTATCTACCCCAGTGATCAGTATGGTGCCTGGTACATCGTAAGTACTTAACAAATTCCAGTATTAATATTAGGGAGAACACCCATCAATCAATCAATCTTATATACTGAGCTCTTACTGTATGCAGAGTATTGTACAAAATAGCAGAGTTGGTAGACACGTTGGTAGACATCGAACAAATGCTAGATAGTAAGGGCAGAATCCAGATGCATAGCCCCTGATCCCTCCCCAACCAAGGGGGTTTACTACACACAATAGTAAAGGGTGCACCGCCGGAGCCAGAGTGCATGCTGGCCTTAGCTATTATATTCAACAGCGACTGGCCTCTATGCCAGTCCACTGAGATGCCGGTTGCCCGAATTTTAGCAGCTGTGGGTGGGAAAGGCTCAGGGCCAAGGATGACAACATTGGCCGCTACTAGGAAGGATACCCACTGATAATCGTGGCCTGCTGGTACTGGGAGACTGAACTCAGGACAAGTGGCCATATGACAGGAGCTAAAGGAGCAGGGTTTTCCTATGGAGGATCTGGATGGGTTACCCACCAATATCCTAAGCCTGCTGACCCGGGGAGGGAAGACCAACTGCTCTACTCGGCACAGAGCAGGGAGGCTAGAAGGGGGATCCAGCAAGTCCGGTCAACAGATGGTGGCAACGACACTCTCACAGTCTGGGTGCTCCCCACATAGGACCGTACACTGAATGACCACCAGGAAGGATCCTTCCTGGGAGATACTGGGGTTCTTCTGGGATTTTCACCGACCCCTGGCTCAGGTCCTAACTCTGGCTTGGAACGCCCTCCCTCCTTAAATCTGCCAATCACTTCCCCTCGCTTCAAAGCCTTACTGAAAGCACATATCCTCCCGTCCCAGACTAAGCTCCACATTTCCTCATCTCCCACTCCCTTTTGCATCTCCCTGACTTGCTCCCTTTGCTTCCCCACTCCCAGCCCCACGACACGTATGTATATATTTGTAACTTTATTTATATTGATGTCTGTTTATTTGTATTAATGTCCGTCTCCCTCCTTCTGGACTGTGAGCTCGTTGTGGGAAGGGATTGTCACTATTTATTGCTGTATTGTAGTTTCCCAAGTGCTTAGTACTTAGTGCTTCTGCGCACAGTAAATGCTTAAGAAATACGATTGAATGAATGAATGAATGTTTAAACCTGCACTAATCAAGATATCAGGTTAAAGTTGCAGGCACTAAACTAGCCTCAAGTGAGAGATCAGTGTTTGAAACTGCTGTTACCTGATATTTAACGGCTCCAATGAAGAAAAGTTCCTGATTATGATCTGAGAACACCTCCATTCTGTTCTAAACTACTGAAACGATTGTGTGAATGTCTTAAGATTGTGTTTACCCTCGCGTTTGTATATGAGTGTGAATGAGTAGAGTGTTCTGCTTTTAGAGTATTGAAAAGATTGCGTGAATTCACTGGGATTAAGGTCCCCCTCATTTTTGCATGTGTGTAATGTAGGATGTTTTGGGAACACCAAGAGGTTGAAGTAATAGTAATAATAATAAGTCTAATGATGGTATTTATTAAGTGCTTACTACATGCCAGACACTGTACTAAGCGCTGGGGTAGTTGCTAGATAATCAGATTGGGCAGTCACAATCTTAATCCTCATTTTACAGAAAAGGTAACTGAGGCACAGAAAAGTTAAGTGACTTTTTGAAGGTCACGCAGCCAACAAGTAGCAGAGATAGGATTAGAACCCATGACCTTCTGACTCCCAGGCCTGTGCTCTATCCACTACAACATGCTGCTTCTACATGGAGATTTGAGGTGATGCCTATCGAAAGATTACGTTTATAGATGTGGGTGGAGCAGTAATGACAAAGGTTGTGAAGAAGGAAACATGTGAAAGGGCTGAAGGTTTATAGCTAAGGAGATAATGTGGTAGTGAATATAGATGAGAGGGAATCCCTATGTCTAAGAAAAGAATGAGAATGTTGAAGAAAGATTTAGGCATTTCTCCTGCGGGGTGGAAATTGACACTTCATTTGATGGCGGGGGGTGCGGTGATTGGCTGTACCCTGTGACTGTGAAAGTGTGTGTAGAATGAGTTATGTTAGAATGAAAAGGCCAGTGTACTTTCCAAGTACTTAGTACAGTGCTCTGCACACAGTAAGTGCTCAATAAATACGATTGAATGAATGAATGAAAATGTGTACTGTGCATTGAGAAGAGAAATTCCTAACTGAATTTGGGTAGCTCCACAGGTTGAGATTCGTCTTACTGGTCTGGTGTTTTTAATCCTTTTCCCTTCCCTCAGCTTCCTGAAGTCACGCAGTTAGTTGCAGGAAATCTAGGGGGCTAAAGCTATCAGTTCGGAAGCCCCGAAAGGAATTTGTTTGAGAAAAGGCACCTCCCTCAAGAAAAGAGTTGCCTCCCTCAAGTAAATGGTTGACTGGCTCAGTCAAAATGCACCTCCCTCAATCAAATAGTTATGTGTTAGACTGCAAAGAAGGTAAATGGGAATTTGCAGTTGCTTCCTATTCTGAAAATCTACTGCATTAGATTTTGCTTACATTGATAAAAAGAGGTAAAGAGGCAAGTCAAATACAAACTATAAAGCAAGCTGCAAGGCCTAGTGGAAAGAGTCTGGACCTGGGAGTCAGAGGTTGTGGGCTCTAATTCCACCTTCACCACTTGTCTGATGTGTGACCTCGGACAAGTCACTTGACTTCTCTGTGCCTCAGTTACCTCATCTATAAAATGGGGATTGAGACTGTAAGCCCCGTGTGGGACATAAACTGTGCCCAACCCGATTTGTTTGTATTCACCCCAGTGCTTAATACAGTTTGAAGTACAAAGTAAGCACTTAACAAATTCCAAAATCACTATTACGTTCTCTGCTCACAATGAGCTTACAGTCTAGAAGGCGAGATAGACATTAATATAAATAAATAAATTACAGATATGGATATAACTGCTGTGTGGCTGAGATTGGGGTGAATAAAGGGTTCAAATCCAAGTGTCAGGGCGATTCAGAAGAGAAAAGGAGAAGAATAAAAGAGGGCTTAGTCGAAGAAGGCCTATTAGAGGGAATAATTATTATTATTATAGTATTTGTTAAGCGGTTACTATGTGCCAGTCACTTTACTAGCGTTGGGGTGGATACAAGTAAATCGGGCTGGACACAGCCTTTGTCCCATGAGGGTCCCACAGTCTCAATCCCCATTTTACAGATGAGGTAACGGAGGCACAGAGAAGTGACGTGACTTGCCCAAGGTCACAGCAGATAGGTGGTGGAGTCAGGATTTGAACTCATGACCTCTGTCTTCTAAGCTTGTGCTCTATCCACTGCAGCATCTGATTTTAATAAGGCTTTGAAGGTGAGTAGACTGGTGATCTGTCGGGTATGAAGGGGTAAAGTGTTCCTAGACAGAGATAGGATGTGGGCAAGGGGTTGGTGGCAAGATAGATGAGATCAAGGTACAGTGAGTAGGTTGGCTCTAGAGGAGCAAAATGTGTGGGCTGGGTTGTAGTAGATCAGTGAGGTGAGGTATGAGGGGACAAGGTGATTGAGTGATTCTAGACATATGGTAAGGAGTTGCTGTTTGATGCGGAGGTGGATGGGCAACCACTGGGGGTCTTGAGGAGTGGGGAGACATGGACTGAATGACTGAGGTTTGGACTGGAGTGGGGACAGACAAGAGTCTGGGAGGTCAGTGAAGGTGTGATGCAGTAGCTATGGCAATGGCTGATTGCAGAAAACTTTTTGTCATCCTGGGGGAGACAGGAGGGAGAAAGGCATGCCAGCATAGCCACAACAACAAATACGAAACCAGGCACAAGCCTGGGATATTTGCATTCCAGTCAGCCAACTCGGAGCCATTTGCATTCTACCGATGTGCTTAGAGCTATGCCATTAAGAGATACTCTCTTGCTAGGGTTACAAGAATGGGAAGGTCTAAGACGAAGCATCAGCCAAAGTTGATACCCCTGTGATGGGCGGCAGTGGAATGGGAAAGAGTCAAAGATACTCTTTTACTGTGTGGGAGAAGTCAATGGTAATCCATTTCAGACTCAACTTTTTACTGTGTGGAAGAAGGCAATGGTAAACCATTTCCATATTTTTACCAAGAAAACTCAATGGATATACATACCAGAATAACTACAGAAATAGTGAAGGTCTGCGAATCAGGCAGAAACTCCTCACCCTGGGCTTCAAGGCTCTCCATCACCTCGCCCCCTCCTACCTCACCTCCCTTCGCTCCTTCTACAGCCCAGCCTGCACCCTCCGCTCCTCTGCCGATTATCTCCTCACCGTACCTCGTTCTCACCTGTCCCGCCATCGACCCCCGGCCCTCGTCATCCCCCGGGCCTGGAATGCCCTCCTTCTGCCCTTCCAAGCTAGCTCTCTTCCTCCCTTCAAGGCCCTACTGAGAGCTCACCTACTCCAGGAGGCCTTCCCAGACGGAGCCCCTTCCTTCCTCTCCCGCTCGTCCCCCTCTCCATCCCCCCCATCTTACCTCCTTCCCTTCCCCACAGCACTTGTATATTTGTATATATGTTTGTACATATTTATTACTTTATTTATTTATTTATTTAATTATTTTACTTGTACATATCTATTCTATTTATTTTATTTTGTTAGTATGTTTGATTTTGTTCTCTGTCTCCCACTTTTAGACTGTGAGCCCACTGTTGCGTAGGGACTTTCTCTATATGTTGCCAATTTGTACTTCCCAAATGCTTAGTACAGTGCTCTGCACACAGTAAGCGCTCAATAAATACGATTGATGATGATGATGATGAAGGTAGGATGTTCTGGAGAAAAAAAAAAACATTCATTGAGCCGCTATGAATCGGGAACGATTCGATAGCATTTTATCATGACGATGAGCATCTTTGTTCTCTGCCCTTTGTCCTCTGAGGATTGTGTTGATGGTAAAGAGGCCTGGGTCCTGGGCTTGAGTCAGTCAGGGTGAAATCAGCCAGCTCTGGGTGGAGGTAGGTGAGAGTGAATGCTTTCTGTTTGAGATGATGGAGGTCACACAGTCGAGCAGGCTGCCCTCACCATCTATCAAAACAGCAAGAGAAGTCACGTGGGCTAGTAGAAAGAGCCTAGGCCTGGGAGTCAGAGGACCTTGATTCTCATCCCGGCTTTGCCACTTTTTAAAAAATGGTATTTATTAAGCGGTTAGGATGTGCCAGACACTGTACTAAGCACTGAGGTAGATAAAAACTAATCAGAACTGTGTTCCAGTCCTGACTCTTCCAGTTCCTGCTGTGTGGCCATGTGCAAGTTACTTCACTTCTCTGGGCCTCAGATTCCTCATCTGGAAAATGGGGAATCACTACCTAATCTTCCTCTCCCTCACACACTGAGCCCAATGTGGGACAGGGACTGTGTCTGACATGCATGTATTCAATCAATCAATCAATCGTATTTATTGAGCGCTTTCCGTGTGCAGAGCACTGTACTGAGCGCTTGGGAAGTACAAGCTGGCAAAATATAGAGACGGTCCCTACCCAACAGTGGGCTCACAGTCTAGAAGGGGGAGACAGAGAACAAAACAAAACATATTAACAAAATAAAATAAATTGAATAGATATGTTCCCAGATTGAGCCCCTTCTTTCCTCTCCCCCTCGTTCCCCTCTCCATCCCCCTGTCTTACCTCCTTCCCTTCCCCACAGCACCTGTATATATGTATATATGGTTGTACATATTTATTACTCTATTTATTTATTTATTTATTTATTTATTTTACTTGTACATTTCTATCCTACTTATTTTATTTCGTTGGTATGTTTGGTTCTGTTCTCTGTCTCCCCCTTTTAGACTGTGAGCCCACTGTTGGGTAGGGACTGTCTCTATGTGATGCCAATTTGTACTTCCCAAGCGCTTAGTACAGTGCTCTGCACATAGTAAGCGCTCAATAAATACGATTGATTGATTGATTGATTGATATGTACAAGCAAAATAAATAAATAGAGTAATAAATACGTACAAACATATATACCTATATACAGGGGTTGTGGGGAAGGGAAAGAGGTAAGGCGGGGGGGATGGAGGGGAGGAGGGGGAGAGGAAGGAGGGGGCTCAGTCTGGGAAGGCCTCCTGGAGGAGGTGAGCTCTCAGTAGGGCCTTGAAGGAAGGAAGAGAGCTAGCTTGGCGGATGTGGGGACGGAGGGCATTCCAGGCCAGAAGGATGACGTGAGCTGGGGGTCGACGGCGGGACAGGCGAGAACGAGGCACGGTGAAGTGAATAGCGGCAGAGGAGAGGAGGATGCGGGCTGGGCTGTAGAGGAGAGAAGGGAGGTGAGGTAGGAGGGGGCGAGGTGATGGAGAGCCTTGAAGCCGAGGGTTAGGAGTTTCTGCCTGATGCGTAGGTTGATTGGTAGCCACTGGAGATGTTTGATGAGGGGAGTAACATGCCCAGAGCGTTTCTGGACAAAGACAATCCGGGCAGCGGCATGAAGTATGGGTTGAAGTGTGGAAAGAGAAGAAGATGGGAGATCGGAGAGGAGGCTGATACAGTAGTCCAGACGGGATAGGATGAGAGCTTGAACGAGCAGGTTTGATGTATTGCATCAACCCCAGTGCTTAGTTCAGTACTGGGAACATAGTAAGTGCTTAAAACAAACCACAGCTATTATTATTAATTCTCAAGTCATTTCATTTTATTCTACCTCAACAAAATAATTGTGGCACTTGTTAAGAACCTACTTTATGCCAACCACAGTACTAAGCACTGGGATAGATACAAGATAACCAGGTCAGACACAGTGGCAGAACTGGGATTAGAACTCAGGTTCTGAGTCTCCCAGGCCTGGTCTCTTTCCACCAGGCCACACATATTCTCTCATCTCTAGTGTGGACAAAAAGTGGATCTAATCATCTTGAGGGACTGCTCCATTTCGACCTTCCCTTTAGACTATAAGCTCAATGTGGGCAAGGAATATGCCTACCAACACTGTTAAACTGTACTCTCTCAAGTGATTACTACAGCGTTCTACGCACGGTAAGCACTCAAAAAATAGAAGCAGCATGGACTAGTGGAAAGATCCTGGGCCTGAGAATCAGAGAATCTGGGTTCTAATCTCAGCTCTGGCAATTGCTTGCTGTGTGACTGTGAGCAAGTCATTTAACTTCCCCGTGCCTTACTTATCTCATCTGAAAAATAGAGATTAAATTCTCCTTCCCTCCCATGTACTCTGTGAGCCCCACATAGGACAGGGACTGTGTCCAACCTAATAAACTTCTATCTACCTCAGCGCCTTGAACAGTGCCTGACACATAGTAAGTGCTTAACAAATGCCACACAAAAACCCCATTGATTGATTGATTTTGTACTTGGATTTAAACCCTTTATTTACTCTCCTTTAGCCCTCCAGAGCTTATTATACTTATCTGTAATTTATTTATTTCTATTACGGTCTACCTCCCCTTCTAGACTGTCACCTTGTTGTCGGTAGGGAATTCTGTTGTATTGTACCCTCCCAAATGCATATTACAGTGCTCTGCACCCTGGAAATTCTCAACAAATGCCAGTGAGTGATCGATGACAGAAAATCTGAGTTTCTGGCTGGAGACCAATTGACATCAGGAGAGAATTCCCTCATTCTTCCCGATGGTTCACGCCTAATCAATCAATTAATTGCATTTATTGAGCACTTACTGTAAGCAGAGCACAGTACTAAGTGCTTGGCAGAGTACAATACAACAATATAACAATTTTCCTGCCTACACTGGCTACACATTAATGAAAATAAATAAATTACCGATATGGACATTAGTGCAGTGGGACTGGGAGTGGGGGGGGGGGGCGTCAGATAAAGGGAACAAATCAGGGTGAGGTAAAAGGGAGTGGGAGAAGAGGAAACGCGGACTTAGTCAGGGAAGGTCTTTTGGAGGAGTTGTGCTTTCAGTAAGTCTTTGAAGGTGGGAAGAGCAATCGTCTGTCGGATAAGGAGAGGGAGGGCGTTCCAGGCAAGAGGCAGGACATGGGTGAGAGGTCGGAGGCAAGACAGATGAGATCGAGGTACAGTGAAGAGGCTGACATAGAGGTGCAAAGGGTGTGGGCTGGGTTATGATGGAGCATAACTATCTCTCTCTCTCTCTATCTCTCTCTCCCCCCTCCCTCCCTCCTTCTCTGTACCCAACACCATCACTTGTGAGGAGAATTTGGAGAGGGTACAGCACAGAATTGCTTGGAACTGACATAGCCATAACAAGCAGTCAATAGATGACATTTATCAAGCACATACTCTGTACAGATTACTGTCCTAAATGCTTGTAAACGTACAGTAGAGTTAGGAATCATTAATCTCTTCCTTCAAGGAGCTTAGTGTAGGAGGTAGACATTAAAATAATTAAAACTAAGAGGAAGCCATATAGGACAAAGATGTGTCCAAACGTGCAAAGTGGTGTGTGAGAGAAACCGTGGTCAATGGGGAGGAAATACGGTGGGGAGATGAAAGAATAATCTGGGAAGCTCTCTTGATGGAGACGTGATTCTAGAAAGATCTTGATGCGGAGAGCGGTGGTCTGCCGGATGTGAAGGTGGACACATCCAGGAAGGCGGGAAGCAAGAGACTGATGGCAGGGTGGCACGAGAGGAATGAAGTGTGTGAGCTGGGGTATTGAGGGAGAGGAGAGAGCTTAAGGGGAGAGGAAATGGCTAATTGAGTGCCTTAAAGCCAGTGGTCAGGAGCTTCTGCTTGATTATTTTTCCTTGCACTCATGCAGTTAATCAATAGAACGATCAATCTCCAACCTAGACTTGAAGCCCCATGTGGAACAGGGACGGTGTCCAACCTGATAAAACCCAAGTGCTTAGAACAGTGCTGTGCACATTGTAAGCACTCAATAAATGCCACAGATTGGATGAAAGTTGAGGACCTCCATCAAGCGAACCCCCCGCAACTCCTCCAGCCCTTATGCTGCTTCTCCCTCCCCCACCGCCAGCCGGTTCCCAAATGAACACCACAGACGCTCAGACGCTCAGACCCCGTCACCACCCCCTCTCTCTACCTCCGTTTCTCCGTTTATAAAATGGGGGCAGGGAGGGGCCCACCCAGGGACACTCAGTTTGATTATGCTGTGGAGACCATGATGGGCAGATCACCATCCTGCTCAATCCCTAGAAGGTGAAATATCCGAGACCCCGAATTTCAACTTGCTAGCTCTTCAAGGGTGTAAAGGACTCAAAATTGAAAGGGTGAATCATTATGTTTTATTACCAAGAAGTCTTTAGAGACAGTCTTCTGAGAGTCCCAAAGAATATAAAATATACACACGATTAGTCCCAGTGTGCTCTGCAGTAGTAATACAGACACTTCCTCTCTCCCCTTACTCTTCCTGTCATGCTCACCTCTCTCCTGACTCCTCTCACTCTGTTCGTCTTTGCATTGCTCTTTCTCACTTTCTCAATTCTACTTTTCTCTTTCACCCTCTTCCTCTGTTCATCTCTCCCTTTATGACTTTCAGAACAAGATAGTTATTATTATCATGATTATGGTGTTTATTAAGCACTTACGATGATAGTCATAGTAATAGATCAATGATATTAATTGAGCACTTACTATGTGCAGAGTACTGTATTAAGTGTTTGGGAAAGCACAATACAACAGAGTTGATAGACCTGATTCCTGCCTTCAAGGAAATTACAGCTAGGGGGTCCAAGTGGGGCGGAGGCTGGGAGACTAAGGAGAGGGATTAACCATCAGGAAGCAGCGTGGTCCAGTGGAAAGAGCACTGGCCTACGAATCAGAAGAACTGCACTCTAATCCCTGCTCTGCCACTTGCCTGCTGTGTGACTTTGGGCAAGTCACTTCACTACTCCGTGCCTCAATTACCTCATCTGCCAAATGGGGATTCAGAACCTGTTTTCCTTCCTACTTAGACTGTGTGCCCCATGTGGAAACTGATCACGTTGTATTTTAGTACAGTGTTTGGCACATAGTAAGATCTTAACAAATAGCACAATTATTATTAACACCATTACTACTACCATTACTACTACTGCTACTACTTCTATCACCAATATTACTACTACTACTGCATTGTCCTTTTCCAAGCACTTAGTACAGTGGGTTACACAGAGGTGCTCAATAAATACCATTGATTGATTACTATGACCATCATGACTACTGTTACTATTACTACTGCTGCTACTATTACTACTATTATTAGTACAACTACTACTATTTCTATTGCTGTCACCATGGCTACTACGACTACTGTTATCATTACTAATACCACTCCAATTATTACTAGTAGGAGTATTAGAGGACCAGCATGACAGTGGAAAGAGCATAGACATGGGAGTCATGTCATGGGTTCTAATCCTGGCTCTGCCACTTATCAACTGTGTGACTCTGGGAAAATCACTTCACTTCTCTGGGCCTCAGTTACCTCATCTGTAAAATGGGGATTAAGACTGTGAACCCTATTTGGGACAACCTGATTACCTCGTATCTATCCCAGCACTTAGAACAGTGTTTGGCACATAGTAAATAGCAAATACCATTATTATTATTACTACTGTTACTGTTATTACTACTATTATGGCTCCCACTACTATTACTACTGCTCCTACTATGGCTACTTCTGCTACAATTACTACTGCTACTACTACTGCTACTGCTACTACTACCGCTACTTCTATTACTATTACTTCTGCTGCTACTACTACTTCCACTATTAATAATTATGGAATTTATTAAGTGCTTACTATGTGCCAGGCACTGTACTAAGCCCTGGGATGGTTACAAGCATATTGCATTGGACACATGGGACTGGGGCTCATAGTCTCAACCCCCATTTTACAGATGAGGCAAATGGGGCACCGAGAAGTGAAGCGATTTTCCCAAGATCTTACAACAGACAAGCAGTGGAGCAGGGATTAGAACCCATGACCTTCTGACTCCCAGGCCAGTGCTCGATCCACTACACCAAAATACTCCTCCTTCTCCCCCTTCTCCTCCTCCCTTTTCCTCATCCTCCTTCTTCTCCTTCTCCTCCTCTTCCTCTTTCTACTATAATCACCATTACTACTACTACTACTACTACTACTACTACTACTACTACTACTACTACTACTATTATGACTACTCAGGGCCCATCCCACTTTCAGTCTCTCCCTGTGTTTGCTTCCTCTGACCATATCATCTATGTGGAAACCTAACACATGAGGGTCTACCTTCCCTCTAGAAGTCCTAGCTACAAGTCCTAGAACTTTGTAGAAGCCAAACAGGACACAGTGTAAAGATGCTTTACCAATTCAATCTTGAAATAATCAAGACCAGTTTGGGTGGGAGGGTCCAGCAGATATAGCTGGCATTCATTCATTCATTCAATTGTACGTATTGAGTGCTCACTGTGTACAGAGCACTGTACTAAGTGCTTGGAAAGTACAATTCAGCAACAGAAGCAATCCCTACCCAACAATGGGCTCACAGTCTGGAAAGGGGGAAACAGACAAAAGAACAAAAAAAGCAAGTGAACAGGCATAAGTAGCATCAATATAAATAAATAGAATTATAGATTTATACACATCATTGATAAAGTAAATGGAATAATAAATATGTGCATATATACAAAAGTGCTGCGGTGTGGGGAGGAGGGTAGAGCAGAGGGAGGGAGTCGGGGCGATGGGAGGGGAGGAGGAGCAGAGGAAAAGGGGGCTCAGTCTGGGAAGGTCTTCTGGAGGAGGTAAGATTTAAGTAGGGCTTTGAAGGAGGAACTGTGCTAGTTTGGCAGATGTGAGGAAGGAGGGCAATCCAGGCCAGAGGTGGGCCAGGATCGACGGTGGGACCTGTGAGAACAAGGCACAGTGAGGAGGTTAGAGGCTGAGGAGGGGAATGTGCCATCTGGGCTATAGAAGGAGAGAAGGGAGTTGTGGTAAGAGGGGGCTGTTTATCTATTTTTTTCTATTATTTCCTCAGACATCCTCTAGACATCTGGGAGAGGCTCAGCTAAACCGGGACATAAAAGTGGCTGAGACGTGAGGATGCTTGTTGGCTCCAATCTTTGAACAAGATGCTTCCATGAACTCCAGATCTAAAGTTAGGGAATCACTGAATTAGACTGTAGGGTCTGAAAGGAAAGCAGGGTATTATCTTGTCTGTGACTGCTCAGAACCCAGAACAGCACACTGTACATGCTGATTGCTGATGAGGCTAGAGGAGCAGTGTGACCTAGTGGATAGAACTAGAGCCTAGTAGTCAGAGGACCTGAGTTCTAATCCTGATCTTCCACATACATCCTCTATGACCTTGGACAAGTTTCTTAACCTCTCTATGTCTCGGTTACTTCATTTGCCACATGGGGATTCAATCCCTGTTCTCCCTCCTTCTTAGACTGTGAGTCCCATATGGGGCCTGATAATCTTGTATCTACCCGAGTCCTTAGAACAGTGGTCGGTACGTAGAAAGTGCTTACCAAATACTACTATTATGATTGCTCTCTCTCCCCCCTTCTAGACTGTGAGCCCGTTGTGGGCAGAGATTGTCTCTGTTGTTGAGTTGTACTTTCCAAGTGCTTAGTACAGTGCTCTGCACAAAGTAAGCTCTCAATAAATACGATTGAATGAATGCATTAATTAATTATTATTTTTATTACTCTCACTGTCACCTCCATTTCCTTCACATCCAGAGTACCTACACCCCCTGTCTACCTCATCATCAATGGTATTTATTGAGCGCTTACTGTGTGCAGAGCACTGTACTAAACACTTCGGAGAATACAACACAACAGAGTTGGTAGATATGTTCCCTGTCCACAACGATCTTACAGTCTAGAGGGGGAGACATAAATCAATATAAACAAATAATTTAAAATATATAATTTAAAGATATGCGCACAAATGTTGTGGGGTTGGAGGTGGGGCAGTTATTAAATACCCAGACATCACAGATACAAGTGCATAGGTGACACAGAAGAGAGAGAGAGAGCCAGGAAAAATGGGGTTTATTTAGGATAGACCTTTTGGGGAAATACACTTTCAATAAGGCTTTGAAGGTCGGGGAAGTTGTGGTCTGATGCATATGGATGGGAGGGAGTCCCAGGCTGGCTAAAGCCGAAGCCCACGTATGCTAAAATGGAACTGGAGGTATAAACATGACTTGTTATGGGGAAAAAGAGAGCTTCTTCTCCCACCAATGGCAGGAGAGCAAACTCTTTCTTCCTGAACAGGAGAGGGGAGAACTGAGTTCTCCCTCTTCTCCTTCTTCTCCTCCTTCCCCACCTTCTTATGTGACCTTAGGCAAGTCACTTACCTTCTCTGGGCCTCAGTTCGCTCATCTACAAATGGGGGTTCAATATTTGTTCTCTTTCCTACCTAGACTGTGAGACCCATGTGGGAGATGCTTTTCTTGTATCTACCCCAGCGCTTAGTTCGGTGCTTGGCACATAAGCAATGAATATTCCTTGATTCAATCATATTTATTGAGCGCTTACTGTTCTCAGAGCACTGTATTAAGTGCTTGGGAGAGTACAAAACAGCAATAAACTGACACATTCCCAACCCACAAAGAGTTTGCAGTCTAGAGCAGGGGGAGAAAGATATTAATACAAACAAATAAATTACAGATAGGTGCACAAATGCTGTTGGGCTTGGAAGGGGAAAGAACAAAGGGAGCAATTTCGGGGCTATGTACAAAGGAGTGGGAAAAGATGAAAGGGGAGCTTAATCAGGGAAGGTCTCCTTGGGGACATGAGCCTTCAGTAAGGCTTTGAAGGGAGGGAGAGTAATTGTTTGTTGGATTTGAGGAGGGAGGGCATTACAGGCCAGAGGCAGGACATGGACAAGGAGTCAGCAGTGAGATAGATGAGATAGTGGTACAGTGAGAAGGGTGGCATTAGAGGAGTGAAGTGTGTGGATTGGGTAGTAGTAGAAGAGTAGCAAGGTGAGGTAGGAAGGGGAAAGGTGATGGAGTGCTTTAAAGTCAATGGTGAGGAGGGGTTTTTTTATGCAGAGGTGGATGGGCAACCCCGGAGTTTCTTGACGAGTGGAAAAACATGTACTGAACGTTTTTGTAGAAAAATGATACAGGCAACAGAGTTAAGTATGAACTGGAGTGGGTAGAGGCAGGAGGCTGGGAGGTCAGCAAGGAGGCCGATGCAGTAATCCAGGCGGGATAGTATGAGTGATTGTTTTAAGGTGGTTGCAGTTTGGGTGGAGAGGAAAGGGTGGATTTTAGGATGTGGTGAATGTGGGACCGACAGGATTTAGTTATTTAGTGTTGGATTGAGTATGTGGCTTGAATGAGAGAGAGGAGTCAAGGATAATGCCAAGGTTATGGGCTAGTGAGATAGGAAGGTTGGTGGTGCTGTGGTGCTCTCTACAGGGATGGAAAGTCAAGGGGCAGATAAGGTTTGGGTGGAAAGATAATGAGTTCAATTTTGGACATGTTAAACTTGAGGTGATGGGAGGACATCAAAGTAGAGATGTCTTGAAGTCAAGATGAAATGTGAGACTGCAGAGAGGGAAAGAGATCGGGGAGGAGATGTAGATTTGGGTATCATCTGCATAGAGGTGGTATTTGAAGCCATGGGAGTGAATGAGAATTCCAAGGTGTCGGTGTGGATGAAAAATAGGAGACCCAGAACTGAAGCTTGAAGGACTCCCACAGTTAGGGGGTGGGACATAGAGGAGGAGCCCATAAAGGAGACTGGGAATGAACGGCCAGAGAGATGAGGAGAACCAGGAGACGACAGAATTGGTGAAGGCATGGTTGGATAACGTTTCCAGGAGAAGGGGGTAGTCCACTCTGTCGAAAATGTATGAGAAGTCTAGGAGAATTAGAATGGAGTAGAGGCCGTTGGATCTAGCAAGAAGGAGATGATTGAGAACCTTTGAGAGGGTGATTTCTGTGTAGTGAAGGGGGTGAAAGATAGTTTGGATAGGATCAAGGAGAGAACTGGAGGAGAGGAATTTAAGATAGCTGGTGTAGGTAACTCACTCAAGATGTTTAGACAGAAAAGGTGTGAGGGACATGGGGAAATAACTGGACGGAGCCGTGGGGTCAAGGGAAGGTTTTTTTAGGATTGGGGATACATGGGTATGTTTGAAAGCAGTGGGGAAGAAACCAATGGAGAGCAAACTGTTGAAGATGGTTGTTAAGGAAGAAGGGATGGGGCAAGATGTTTGATAAGGTATGAAGGAATGTGGTTGGATGCGCATGTGGAGGGGGTGGCTTTTGAGAGGAGGCAAGAGATCTCCTCTAGAGATACTGCTGGGAAGGATGGGAAAGTTGAAGAGGGGGCCGGAAGAGGGAGGGACTGAAGAGGGGCAGGGGAGATTTTAGGAAGCTCACATCTGACAGTGTCAATTTTCGAAATAGAGTAGGTGGCCAGGTCATTAGAGGAAAGGGATAGGCGAGGCAGAGGGACTGGGGGCTTGAGGAGGGTGTTAAATGTCTGGAACAACTGGCGAGCATGATGGGCAAGAGTGCCAATAAGGGTAGAGAAATAATTCTGCTGGGCAGAAGAGAGAGCAAAGTTAAATCATGAAAGGATAAACTTGAAATGGGCGAAGTCGACCTGACATTTAGATTTCCACCAGCAGCGGCTTGAACACAAGAGTGAATCAGGCAGATTGTGCAGGTGATCCAGGGCTATGGGTTAGAATAACAAAGGGATAGGGGAGCAGGGGAGCTGAGTTCCACAGAGAGGATCGTGTTGGGAGTGTCTATTTCTTCATCAAGGACGGCGAGTTGAGGTATGAAGACTAAGTGGGGCATGATGAGTTGAGGAAATTGGATGGAGTCAATATATCAGAGGTCTCTGTCAAGGAATAGCACAGATTTATGAGGAGGAGTGTGGGACAGGAGGCAAGTGAAGAGGTTGTGGTTACATAGAGGAATTTGAGAGTTGGTGAGATTTTACAGTGGTTAGTGATGATGAGATCGAATGTGCGTCCACGTTGGTGAGTGAGGGAGGTAGGGTGAAGCAAGAGGTCAGCGGAGTTGAGGATCAATAGAAGGTCGTCAGCAGAAGGGCCATCAGGAACATCAGTTTCGTATTATATTATATGCATCTCCTAATGGTAATAAATAATAATTGTGGTATTTGTTAAGTTTTTATAATGGGTCAAGGACTATATTAAGCCTTGGGATAAATAATTAAGTCAGACACAGTCTCCATCTCTCATGGGGTTCACAGCCTAAGGGCGAGGGAGAAAAACTGTCAGATTCCCAATTTTAAGATGAGGAAACTGAGACCCAGAGGCTTCAAGCAACTGGGAGCTATAGGAATAGAACCCAGGTCCTCCGATTCCCATGTCTGTGCTCTTTCCTACTAATGTATGATTCTCTTCCCTCCTCCAGGAAAACATAGTATCACCTTAAAAGCATGGGCAATGGCACGGCAGTGATAGAATCCTGGGATTCTCAGAGGATCGGGAGCTGCAGCTACTCCACGCCGTTCTGTTCCTCCTTCTCTATCTGGCGGCCCTGACAGGGAATCTCCTCATTGTCACTCTCACCACCCTTGACAGCTCATCCACACCCACATGTACTTCTTCCTAAGGAACCTGTCCATCTCGACCTCTGCCTCATCACCACCATTGTCCCCAAGTCCATTCTCAATTCCCTGACCAAGAACAGATCCATCTCTTTCCCTGGCTGCATCCTCCAGGAGTTTTTCTTCGGATCCTCTGCCAGTTCTGAAATGGCCTTGATCACGGCAATGTCCCACCACGGCTACGTGGCCATTTGCGCCCCTTGAGCTATGATATTCTCATAAATCCAAGGGCTTGTGGGAAGATGGTTGCTGCGTCCTGGTTCAGCGGCGTTCTCAATGGACTCCTGCACAAGGCTGTGTCCTTCTCCACACCCTTCTGTGGGTCCAAAGTGATTAATTAATTATTCTATGACATCCTTCCGCTCCAGAGACTCTCCTGCTCCAGGGGTTTCCACAGTGAACTGGGAGCCATTGCTTTCAACGTGCCTGGGTCTGGCTGCTTTGCCTCTATAACTCTATCTTACATATGCATCTTCTCGGCTGTGCTGAGGATGCGGTCCACAGCAGACCAGGTCAAAACCTTCTCCATAAGCCTGCACCACCTCTCCGTCGTAGCGTTATTCGTCTCCCCAGCCCTGTTAGAATATTCCACCTCCATCGCCAAGCCCCCAACCATTCTTGACCTGGTGGGGCCCCTCTTCTACACCGTGGTGCCTCCCACTCTGAACCCCCTCATCTACAGCCTGAGAAACCAGGACGTGAAGGCAGCAGTGAGAAAACCTGTCTGCAGATCGAAAATGATCTGTAACAGTCCCGTCCTCAGCTTTGCCATACCACGTCCCCCTTTTTCATAGCCCTTGTGGGTGGTCTCCAACGGAGTTGGCTATGTGAATGACCGTGTCAATGTGGATTGTACTAGTCAGTCCTTGTGCTTATGTGCATGATAAGATAGATTGTGGTGATTCCTTGAAGACCCCAAAATTGGACAGAAATACACAGAAAAGTCCATCTTGCCTGTTAGATTCTTGAGGCTAGGGATTTTGTCTACCAACTCTGTTGTATTTTCCCAAATGCTTAGTATAGTGCTCTGCACACCGTAAACACTCAATAAATATCATTGAATGATTGATTGATTGAAAATGTTTGAGGAGGACTGTTGCCTAATGGAAAGAGCATGGAACTGGGACTCAGAAGATCTGGGTTTTAATCCTGTCTCTGCCACCTGACTGCTGTGTGTGACCCTGTGCAAGTCACTTAACTTATCTTTGCCTCAGTTGCCTCATCTTTAAGATGGGAAGACTGTGAGATCCATATGGGACAGGGACTGTGTCCAGTCCAGTTAGTTTGCTTTTACCCCAGCGCTTAGTACAGTGCCTGGCACATAGTAAATGCTTAACAATAACCATAATCATCATTATTATTTGTAGTAGTCATAGTTAACAAATACCATTAAAAAATGATTGAAAATATTTATTGATACTCTCAATCAATCATATTTATTGAGTGCTTACTGTGTGCAGAACACTGTGCTAAGTTCACTGTGGGCAGGGAATATGTCTGTTTTTTGTTATATTGTAATGATGATGATGATGATCGTATTTGTTAAGTGCTTACTATGTGTCAGGCAGTTTTCTAAGTGCTGGGGTAGATACAAGGTCATATTGTGCTCTCCCAAGCGCTTAGTACAGTGGTCTGCACACAGTAAGCACTCAATAAATATGACTGAATGAAAGCACAGTATAACAGACTTGATAGACACAATGCGTTTACAGCTTAATATCTAGGGAAGACTTTAGATGCCAGTCCTGAATCCTGGGAGGGGTCCTACCTGAGAGTCAGAAGGAAGTTAGTGACTCAAATCATCTCTTGAATACCCTGGTTTAGAGCCTCTCCCTTCAAGACTCTGGCCTGAGACGTGGTCCCGGACCATGGAGATCCAGGGCAGGAAAGATTTGGTTTGTGGTCCCTAAGGAATTAACAAGGACAACAAAGTGCCCAGAGCCCAACTCCTCTCAGCCCACAGGAAAAAGGGCTGACACCACATTTTGCATGCCCACTTGATTCTCCACTTCCTCTGCTTGCTACGTTTTGGTTGTCCATTTGCCCCTCCATTTCTTCTGCTTGCTGCTGTTTTGATGCCTATTTGCCCCTCCATTTCCTCTGCTTGCTGCTGTTTGGATGCCTGTTTGTCCTTGCTTCCTCTGCTTCGATGTCTGTTTAAGAAGACAGACTCTCCCCACCTTCAAGGACTTATTGAAGGCCCTTCTCTTCCAAGAGGCCTTCCCCGAACGACCCTCATTTCCTCTCCTCCTTCTCCCTTCTGTGTCGCCCTTGCACATGGATTTGCTCCCTGTATTCACCTCCTACCTCTGCCCCTCAGCACCTATGCCCATATCCATAATTTATTCATATGAATATCATTCTCCCTGCTCACCACTAGCTTACAGTCTAGAGGTCATGGATTCATCGATTTCTTTATTTCTGTATTCAGTCACTTATGTCTATTTAGCTGACCATCTATGGATGATCAGATGAGCGGAAATGTGTTTGACAGAATTTTTTGCATACTTGTCTACTCTGCCCTTGAAAATACAACAGTGCCCCTTGTACGAGGGGGGTTCCTGTCCCATCTTAGGGCTCACACTTTTATTCTGCATTTTCCAGATGAAGTAATTAAGGCACAAAGAAGTGACGTGACTTGCCCAAGGTCACACAGCAGACAGGTTTGATCATTGCTTTCGCTTCCCAGGCCCCTCTAAATCCAGGAACAACTTTTGTTTGAACCAAGGAGCATCAGATGGGGAGAAAGGAAGTTCAGAACCAAATATAAAATCCTAGACATGATGCCACCTACAATTAGGAAGACAGAACAGCAGGTAGTCAAACTGTCTAATGTAAAACTGGACAAATGGCCACCTTAGGTTTCTGACTGATTCAACCAATGCCTCTTGGTACCATGTAGCCTGGTCCAAGGACCTTGGCTAGGGATTGCTTTCCTGGAGTGGGAAGTTACTTACTACAAATAATGTTTAACTGAACCATCAGCCCTACTTTCAGAATCAGGTCACCTGGCCATCCCCGTTCAGTCATGTTCCTGGTTGGACATTGGGAGAGCCAGTAATTTGAGCAATGTTCTAAGCGCTAGAGTAAATATGAGGTAATCAGCGTGGCTTGGTGGAAAGAGCCTGGGCTTGGGAGTCAGAGGTTTTGAGTTCTAATTCCGCCTCTGCGACTTGTCAGCAAATCACTGACTTCTCTGTGACTCATTTACATAATCTGTAAAATGGGGGTGAAACCTGTGAGCCCCACTTGGAACAACCTGATTACCTTGTATCTACTCCAGAGCTTAGAACAGTACTCGGCACATAGTAAACACTTAACAAATATCATTATTATTATTATCATTATTATTACTATTATTAGAGAGTCCCTGTACCGCATGGGGCTCATGGTCATGATCCCCATTTTACAGGTGAGCGTTGAGGCACAGAGAAGTGAAGTGACTCACCCAGGGTCACACAACAGTCAAGTGGAGGAGTGAGATTAGAACCCAGGTCCTTCTGACTCCCAGGTCCGGGATCTTTCCACTAGGTCACGCTGCTTCTCTAAGGGCAACTGCTTAGTGCAATGAACTGCACCCAGAGGGCACTAAGATACGTTTATTCTTACAATCAATCAATCAATTGCATTTATTGAGCATTTACTTTGGGCAAAGCACTGTTCTAAGTGCTTAGGAGAGTACAATATAGCAGAGATTTCTGTGTCGGTTGTGAATCACTACGTCAGCTCTCTATCAATTGCATTTATTGAGTCCTTGCTATGCGCAGGGCACTATACTAAGCGCTTGGGGATGTATGATAAAACAGAGTTGATAGACACGTTTCCTGCACATTATGACCTTACAGTCTATGGAGGGAGACGAACATTAATCAATTAACCTATCGATGGGTAGGGACCGTCTCTATATGTTGCCAAATTGTACTTCCCAAGCACTTAGTACAATGCTCTGCACACAGAGCTCTGCATACGATTGAATGAATGAACGAATGAATTTATTGATCACGTACTGTGTGCCGAGCATTGTACTAAGCCTTTGGGAGAGTACACTGAACAGAGTTGGTAGACATGTTCCCTGTCGACAAGGAGTTTACATTCTACAGTCTCCAGTAGTTTGGAGACCAAGTGGCATTATCCTTTCCTCTAAATCTCCATTCTCTTTCCCTTTCAAGAAGTTCGGGGCATCACAGGACAGGAATGGTAAATTTACACTTGTGACCAGATTCCTGTTCCTGGGGTTCTCGAAGGTCCGGGAGCTGCAGCTGGTCCAGGCCGCGCTGTTCCTTCTGGCCTACCCAACCCGGCCCTGACAGGGAATCTCCTCATCAAAACCATCACTGCCCTTGACCGGTGCCTCCACACCCCTATGTACTTCCTCCTCAGGAACTTCTCCTTCATAGACGTCTGCTACATCTCCATCACCGTCCCCAAATCCATCTTTAATTCCCTGGCCCATAGGTGTGATATTCGTTTCCCAGACTGTGTTCTTCAAGTGTCCTTCTTCAACTCCTCGGCGTCTGCCGAAATGGGCGTCCTCACGCCGACGTCCGACGACCACTACGCCTCCATCTGCCTCCCCATGCTCTGTAATGTCGTCATGAGCAAAGGGGCCAGTGGGAAGATGGCGGCCACGTCCAGGCCCAAGGGTGGCCTTGTCGGACTGATGCACATGGACGCCACTTTCTGTGGAACCTTCTGTGGTTCCAACATGATTCAGCGGTTCTGTGACACCCCTCAGCTCATAAGAATAACCCATAGTAAAGGCAACGTTGCAGATGTGGGAGTCTTTCTGGGAACTATAAGTCTCCCCCTCGCCTGTTTTGGTTCCATGGTGGTGTCTTACGTTTACATCATTTCCACCATGCTGTGGATGCCATCAGCAGAGGGCCGCTCCAAAGCCTTCTCCACCTGCCTGCCCCACATTGTGATGATTTTTTTTCTCTCGACGAGTAGCTTCGCCTACTATAGCTGACGACAGATTCCCCATCTATCCTGGATTTGTTCCTGTCCATGATCTACGCTGTGGTGCCCCCGACCCTGAACCACCTCATCTACAGCCTGAGGAACCGGGACATGAAGTCTGAGCCAGGGAAGATCCTGGACAGAAAATTTTCCCGAAAGCTTGGAATGTCCTTTTGTTAAAAATGATATTTGTTAAGCTCTTATTATATGCTAGGCACCTTATTAAAACTCTAGCCCCCTCCCTTCTTCCCGCCCTAACAGCCATCTTCAACCCTTTACTTTCTAATGGCTTTTCACCGAGGCTTTCTAGCAGGACCATGTCTTCCCTATCCTAAAAAAACCTTCTCTTGACCCCATAGCTCCCTGCAGTTATTGCCCCACCTCCCTCCTACCATTCCTCTCCAAACTCCTTGAGCTAGTTGTCTACAACAGCTTCTCAAATTCCTCTCCTCCAATTATCTCCTTTATCCCTTCCAATCTAGGGTCCATCTCCTTCACTCCACAGAAACCTTATATGTAGCTGAATTGTACTTTCCAAGCGCTTAGTACAGTACTTTGCACACAGTAAGCATTCAATAAATACGATTGAATGAATGAATGAAACCACCCCCTCAAAGGACACCAATGATCTTCTTCTTCCCAAATCCAACGACCACTAATGCAACCTACTCCTTCTTGACCTCTTAGCTGCTTTTGACACTGTGGATTGCCCCCTTCTACGGGAAATGTTATTCTACCTTGACTTCACTGACTCTGTCCTCTCCTGGTTCTCCTCTTATCTCTCTGGCCATTCATTATCAGTTCCCCCCGTGGGCTCCTCCTCCGCCTTCCACTCCCTAACTGTGGAGTCCCTCAAGGTTCAGTTCTGGGTCCCCTTCTACTCTCCATCTACACCCACTCCCTTGGATAGCTCATTCACTCCCACGGCTTCAACTACCACCTCTATGGGATGATACCCAAATCTACATCTCCAGCTCTGATCTCTCTCCCTCTGTCCAGTCTTGCATCTCCTCCTGATTTCAAGACATATCTCCTTGGATATCTTCCCATCACCTCAAACTTAACATGTTCAACACAGAGCTCCTTACCTTCCCAACCAAACTCTGTTCTCCCCCTGACTTTCACATCATTGTAGATGGCACTACCATTCTTCCTTTCTCACAAGCTCAAAGCCTTGACTCTTCTCTCTCAGTCAACCCACGTGTTCAATCCATCACTAAATCCTGTCAGTCCTACCTTGACAACACACTTAAACCCGCCCTTTCCTCTTCATCCATACTACTATCACATAAATACAATCATTCATCATATCCTGCCTAGCTTGCTGCATCAGACTCCTTGCTGACCTCCCAGGACCTCCCAGGCTCCTGTGTCTCCCCATTGCAGTTCATATTTCACTCTGCTGCCCAGATTATCCTTCTACAAAAATTTTCGGGACATGTCACCCCGATACTCAAATAACCTCAGTGGTTGCCCATCCACCTCTGAATCAAACAAAAATTCCTCACCATTGGCTTTAAAACATTCCATCACCTTGCCTCCTCTTACCTCACCTCTCTTCTCTCCTTCTACAACCCAGCCCACACACCTCACTCCTTTAGTATTAACCTTCTCACTGTGCCTCGACCTCGCCTACCTCACCACCAACATCTAGCCCATATCCACCCTCTGACCTGGAATGCTCTCCTTCCTCAAATCTGAGAGAATTACTCTCCCCCACTTCAAAGCTTTATTGAAAGCACATCTCCTCCAAGAGACCTCCCAGACTAAGCCCCACTTTTCCTCATCTCCCACTCCCTTTCGTGTTACCCTGACTTGCTCCCTTTGCTCGTTCCCCCTCCGAGCCCCACAGCACTTAGGTATACATCTGTAATTTTATTTAGTTATATTGATTTCTGTCTGCCCCGCTCCCAACATTATGTTCATTGAGGGCAGAGAATGTAACTATTTATTGCTGTACTCTCCCATGGGTTTAGTACAGTGCTCTTCACACAGTAAGCACTCAAATACGGTTGTATGAATGAATGAGTGAGTGAATGCTACGTGTTCAGATAGATATCCGATAGTGCTCTGTTCCACCTGGGCTCAGAGACTTAATCCCCATTTTACAGATGAGGTGAATGAGGCCCAGAGAATTGAATGTGACGTGCCCAGTGTCACATAGAAGACTATTTGCAGAGCTGTGGTAAGAACCCAGGTCTTTTGTCTTCCAGGCCTGTTCTCTTTCCACTAGGTCATGTTGCTTCTCCAGGGTTTTGGTTCTGAAATCCATTTCCCCTTGTATCACAAAGACATACAATATTTGTGTTCACACCACGGTTATACTCCTTTCTCCATTCCCACCCCTCTTCAGTTGAGCACCTGGTTGGATGTTGGGAGAGACAGTAATAGTAATGATAATGATAATAATAATTTTGGCATTGGTTAAGTGCTTACTATGTGCTAGTCACTGTTCTAAGCACTGAGGTAGATACAAGGTAATCTGGCTGGACATAGTCGCTGGCCCACAGAGGGCTCACAGTCTCAATCCCCATTTTACAGATGAGGGAATTGAGGGATAGAAAAGTTAAATGACGTTCTCAAGGTCACATAGCAGACAAGGTGCAGAGCCGGGATTAGAACCTGGTTCCTTCAGACTCCCAGGCCCATGTTCTATCCTCTATGCTATGCTGCTTCTTCAAGAAGGGACTCTGTTCGGCCATAACCATTGTTCCCACTATATGCTTGAAGACTTTTACCTCATCTGTAGAATGGGGATTAAGAATGTGAGCCCCATGTGCAACATGGACTGTATCCAATCTAATTAAAGTGTATCTACCCCAGTGTTTAGTACAGTGCCTAGTACAGTGGATAGAGCACAGGCCTGGGAGTCAAAACGTCATGAGTTCTAATTCTGACTCTGCCACTAGTCGCACGGCGACCTTGGGCATGTCACTTCATTTCTCTGTTCCTCAGTTACCTCATCTGCAAAATGGGAAGTAGGACTGTGAGAGGGACTGGGAGAGGGACTGTGTCCAACTTGATTACCTTGTATCTACCCCAGAGCTTAAATCAGTGCTTGGCACATAGTAAGGACTTATCAAATGCCATAATTATTATTATTAATAACGAAGTATCATAATTATGATAAGATCACAGAAAACTCATCAGGCTATGCGAAACAGCTTGGCCTAGTGGAAGGAGCCCGGCCCTGGGAGTCAGGAGAACCTGGGTTCTAATTCACCCACTGTGACTTCTCTACTGTGTGACCTTGGGCAAGTCACTTAACTTCTCTGGGCCTCCGTTACCTTGTCTATACAATGGGGATTAATACTGTGAGCCCCATGTAGGACATGGACTGTGTCATTCTCCCTCCCACTTAGACCATGAGCCCCATGTAGGACTGTATTATCTTGTGTTTGCCCCAGCAGTTACTACAGCATTAGGTACATAGCAAACGCTTAACGAATACAACAATTTATTATGATTTTTACGGTTGCAGTTCACCTGCAGTTATTTCCTTTCTCAGCACGCCCTTCTCAGGTTTACTACCCATTAGGCCCATAATGAATTTCTGTGATCCTCACTCTAATGATCCAGATATTGCTATGCAAATAGCCTAGTGGAAGTAGCATGACCTAGTGAATACAGCACGGGCCTGGGAATCAGAAGGATCTGGGTTCTAATCCTGGCTTCCCCGCTTGTCTGCTATGTGACCTTGAGCAACTCACTTCTCTTCTCTGGGCCTCAATTACCTCATCTGTCAAATGGGGATTAAGGCTGTGAGCCCCATGATGGACAGGGACTGTGTCCAACATGTGTAGCTTGTATCTACAACAACACTTAGATCAGTGCTTTCCACATGTTAAGCACTTAACAAATGCCATTGTTATTATTATTATTAAATCAGTGGATGTAATTTAGAAACATTCAGGCATGCAATCCAGGTCAGACCACAGTTCAGTCACAAGGTGACAGCAAAATAAAAATAAATCTTTGCAAGATCGATAAATTACACGTAAAAAGGGGGAAGAAATTTGTCTTGAGCATATGGCCACATGCAATGTTGCTCACAGAATTCCTTCAACTAATGGAATCAATCACGTCAAACTTTGGTGTGTGTATCATTATTGTCATCATTCATTCATTCATTCAATCGCATTTATTGAGTGCTTACTATGTGCAAGGCACTGTTCTAGGCATCCCCATCCACACTGTTTTCATAGGGCATGGGGAATACAGAGAACTGTTCCGGGCTCCTGGATCCAAATGCAAGCAAGCTGTTGTCAGTTAATGGAAGACAAGGATAAAAGTGATTCGATTTGAGAAGATAGATGGAAGGTGAGGGGGCTTGAGATGGAATGTAAAGCAGCGTGGCTTAGTGGAAAGAGCCTGGGTTTGGGAGTGAGAGGTCGTGGGTTCTAATACCAGCTCTGCCACTTGTCAGCTGAGTGACTTTGGACAAGTCACTTAATTTCTCTGTGCCTCAGTTACCTCATCTGTAAAATGGGGATTAAGACTGCTAGCTCCATATGGGACAACCTGATAACCTTGAACCTACCTCAGCGCTTAGAATAGTGCTTGGCATACAATAAGCACTTCACAAATACCATTATTGTTATTATTGTGTGAAGGAGGAGAATGGGGTCAGAGTGTTGTTAGAAGGAAGTTCATCAATCAATCATATTGACTGGATGCTTACTGTGTGCAGAGTCTTGTAATAATAATAATAATAATGTCATTTCCTAAGTGCTTACTAAGTGCCAAGCACTGTTCTAAGTGCTAGACTGTACTAAGTGCTTGGCAGAGGACAACATAGAGTTGGCAAACATATACCCTGCTCACAGTGAGCTTGAATGGGGAGACAGACATTAATATAAATAAATAATGTAAAGTCTATAAGACATGAAATACATAATTCATAGATAACATATAAAATTCCTGACCAGAGAGAAGAGATAAGGAGGCACGGTGGTACAGTACAATACAGGGCAAATCATGGACATATTTGAAGGCACCCCGTCCACTCTCTCCCATTATTCATTCATTCAATTGTATTTATTGAGCGCTTACTGTGTGCAGAGCACTGTATTAAGCGCTTGGGAAGTACAAGTTGGCAACATATGGAGACGGGCCTTACCCAACAGTGGGCTCACAGTCTGGAAGGGGGAGACAGAGAACTAAACAAAACATATTAACAAAATAAAATAAATGAATATGTACAAATAAAATGAATAGAGTAATAAATACGTACAAACATATATACATATGTACAGGTGCTGTGGGGAGGGGAAGGAGGTAAGGAGGAGGGGATAGGGAGGGGGAGAAGGGGGACAGACAAGCTTACAGTCTAGAGGGAGGGGAGACAGACATCAAAACAAATAAATACACTGCAGTTAGATACGTAACTGGGGCTGGAAGCGGGAAGAAGAAAGGGAAGAAGTCAGGGCGATGCAGAAGGGAATGGGAGATGCGGAAAGGGGGAGCTTGGTCTGGGAAGTCCTTGAATGCGGGGAGAGTCATCGTCTGTCGGATTTGAGGAGGGAGGGCATTCCGGGCCAGAGGCGGGAGTAGGCAAGGGGTCGGCGGCGAGATCGAGGCCCAGTGAGCTGGTCAGCGGGCCGGCCCTCCCCTTCCTCCCTCAGGATGACCTTCTTCACCACCATGGAGAACCAGCTTCTCTGCTGCAAACTGTAGAGATGATGTTCCTTCACAGCTGCAAGGAGCCCACAACCTGCCGCTGTCCCTGGCTCAGGCCCCGCACTTCCTGGCCAATGCCACATCTCTGTTCCCCTGCCAGGTACCCATTCCCTCCCTAACTCGGGGCTCGGCACCAGGGACGCAGTCCTGTCCCCTCCTGGGGCTCACCGTCCGCCCTATCGATCCACCAGTCCTATTCGTTGAGCGCTTACTATGTTACCATTACCTATGTTTAGTCCCACTACAAACTGAACGCACCACTCCTCCAACACCCACCTACTTACTGTGCCTGGACCTCATTTTTCATGCAGTTGACCCCCTTGCTCCCTCCCTCCCCATTGCCTGGAACTAACTCCTCCTTCATGTCAATCAATCAATCAATCAATCGATGGTATTAGTTGAGCACTTACTCCATGCAGAGTTGGGAAACATGCTTTCTGCTCCCAACAAGCTTACATTCTAGAAGGGACAGGCTAACAATCTGCTTTTCTACCCTTTCCCAAAACGCCACTAAGATCACATTTCCTCCAAGAAGCCTTCCCTGATGAATCTCTCATCTTCCGAGCCTATTTTCCCTCCTTTCTGCATCACCTCTACCCTCTAAAAACTTAGGTATTTACTATCCACCCCCACAGCAATTATGCAAGTATCCTTACAGTTGGCTGATTCTGTAACCTGTAATTTATTTTCCTGCCTGTCCCTGCCCTGAAGATTGTAAACTCCTTGAGGGCAGGTATTTTGTCTATTTACTTTGGTATACTCCTCCTAGGCTCTCATTACTATGTTCTGATTCAGTCAGTCAATCAACCAATGATATTTATTGAGTGCTTACTTTGTACTAAGTGCTGAACATAGCAAACACCCCTACAAATTACCATTGATTGTTGAGAGGCCTTCCCCAACTAAGCCCTCACTTCTTCTTCTCTCACTCCCTTGGCCTGGGATTTGTATCCTTTATTCACCCCTCCCTCAGTTCCACAGCACTAATGGACACATCCATGATGTATTTATTCATATCACACTGTCTCCTCCCTTTAGACTGTAACATTATTGTGGGCAGGGAACGTATCTACCAACTTTGTTTTATGTACTCTCCGAAGTACTTAGTACAGTGTTCCGCACCAAGAAAGTGCTTAGTAAGTACCACCGATTGATTGGTTGATCGATGGATAGATTGGTTCATTGGGTTTGTCCATTAGGGGTTCACTTGAGGGCCAATGGGGTCTTTCATTTCTGGGATGAAAACACTTTTCAGGCCATGTTTGTGAACGCTTGCTTTACCTGCGTGTTCCTCAGTGTATAAATGAAGGGATTGAGCATGGGGGGCACAAACGTATTGGGATCGGCCACCGTCCGGGTTGTTGTCACCTCCGTGTTGGAAAGATTGCTGATAAATGAAGATACAACTGCCATAGGACAAGGAGACAACCACCATGTGGGAAGAACAAATGAAAAAGGACTTATTCTTCTGCTGGGTGGAGGGAATTTTCAAAATGCTCTTAACGATGTACACGTAGAACAGGATCACTAATGATAGAGTGATAGCAGCCTGACCATGGCAGAATAAAATGTCAGCACCTCCAGGGATCGTGTGTCCAAGAAAGAGATCTGCTGCAAGGGGTCAGTGTCACACCTGAAATGATTGATGTTATTGGTGGTACAGAAATCCAGCTGCAGGGCAAAGGGAGAGTCAGGAAGCCTGCCAGGTAGCAGCAGAGGATGAGCAGAGAACCGAATCTGGGGGTCATGATGGTTGTGTAGTGTAAAGGTTTTCAGATGGCCACATAACGGTCATAGGATGTGCAAGCCAGAACTCTGACACCCACAGTAGAATGTGGAAGAATACTTCGGTAGTACAGCAATTATAGGAGACTATTTTCATCCCTGTCAAAATGCTCACAAACAAGTCAGGAATGCAGACAGAAATTTCTGAATTCAGACAGAGTGTTGACAGAAATGCAGACAAAGATTTCCAGGAGGAAGGAATTACGCAGTGAGAAATACATAGGCATGTGAAGGTGAGGGACCAAGAGGGCGAGGGTGATGATGGTCAGATTGCCAGTGATGCTCAGCAGGTAGGCAAGGGGAAAAAAGGAGAAAAGTCTAACCTACAAGGAGGGGTCATTTGTCAGACCCACGAGGATGAATTTTGTAATGAAGGTTCAATTTCTCAGTGCCGACTTGATTCAGTCTCAAACTGCAAGGGAAGATACTGCGGGAACCACAAGTGAGAAAAAGTAGATATGGTAGATGGAATCATAATGCTTAGCCAGGTGGGCATCAGTGCTCCCAAACCTGAGGAAGTTAGTCAGTCAGTCAGTCAACTTTATTCATTTAGTGCTTGCTGCGTGTAATGCACTGTACTCAATGCTTGGGAGAGGAAGAGATAACAATATAAAAGACATGTTCCCTGCCCTCAACTAGCTTACAGTCTAGAGGGGGAGACAGAGCAGACATTATATAAATAAATAAATACATAAATTCCAGATATGTACATAAATGTTGTGGGACAGAGAGGTGGATGAATGAAGGGAGCAGGTCAGGATGATGCAGAAGGGAGTGAGAGAAGAGGAAAGGGGGGCTTATTCAAGGAAAGCCTCTCAGAGGAGATGTCCCTTCAAGGCCCTACTGAGAGCTCACCTCCTCCAGGAGGTCTTCCCAGACTGAGCCCCGTCCTTCCTCTCCCCCTCGCCCCCCCTCCATCCCCCCATCTTACCTCCTTCCCTTCCCCACAGCACCTGTATATATGTATATATGTTTGTACATATTTATTACTCTATTTACTTATTTTACTTGTACATATCTATTCTATTTATTTTATTTTGCTAGTATGTTTGGTTTTGTTCTCTGTCTCCCCCTTTTAGACTGTGAGCCCACTGTTGGGTAGGGACTGTCTCTATATGTTGCCAACTTGTACTTCCCAAGCGCTTAGTACAGTGCTCTGCACACAGTAAGCGCTCAATAAATACGATTGATGATGATGATGAATAAGGCTTTGTAAGGGGGGAGTGTCATTGGCTGTCGGATATGAGGAGGGAGGGAGTTCTAGGCCAGAGGTGGGTTGTGGATGAGAGGTGGGCAGGGAGACTGACGAGATCGAGGTACAATCAAAGAGTTAGTATTAGAGTAAAGTAGTGTGCATGCTGGGTTATAGTAGGAGATTACTGAGGGGACTTGGAGACCACGCCAAAGGGATGGATTTTCCACCCAAATGTGGAAAGATCCCGGACCTGGGAGTCAGGGGACCTGAGATCTGATCATGGTTCCACCCTTGTTTGCTATATGACTTTGGGCAAGTCACTTAATAAGTCGGTGCCTCGGTTGCCTCATCTGTAAAATGGGGAATCAATAATTGTTCTCCATCCTACTTAGAGTGGGAGTCCCATGTGGGATGGGTCTGTGTTCGACCTGATTAATTTGTATCTACCCCAGAGCTTAGAACAGTGCTTGACACATTTTAAGTGACTTCGCAAATACCCTAATTAAAAGAACCTAGGTCCTCTGACTCCCAGGTCTATGCTCTGTCCACTAGGGTACACTCCTTCCCCTTGTTAGTAATACTGCGACTAGAGAGTATTAAGCACTTTCTGTGTGCCAAGAACAGTGTTAAGATCTGGGGTAGATTGTCTTGTCTTATAGAGTCGAGTCATCTTCAACCCATTGTAATGCCATGGACATATCTCTCTCAAAATGACCCACCTCCATCTGCAATCATTCTGGTAGTGTAGTCATAGGGTTTTCTTGGTACCAATACATAAGTGGTTTTCCATTGCCGCCTTCCATGCAGTAAACCTAAGTTTTCGCCCTTGATTCTCTCTGAAGTCGCTGCTGCCGAACACAGGTGAGCTTTGACTTGTAACAGATTGCTTTCCACTCACTAGTCACTGGTCAAGCTAGGAATGGAATGGATATGCCTTTGCCTGACTCTCCCTCCTGCATTGAGACTGGTAGAGTATTGGAAATTTTCCAGGCGTGACTCTGAGAATGGGACTGGGTTATATATAAGAGAATAAATGAGGCCCATTTCCTGACCCAGCCAGGGTTCACAGTCTGAAAGAAAGGAGGGACAAATTCATCTGTCTCTTACCAATACATTCAAGGATCACAAGGGAGTTATGGTCTCCCTATTATGGCCCTGCCCCAGGCCAAGCCGAGGAGACTCCTCTCAATCACTAGAAGCAGTGTGGTCTAGTGAATAGAGCCTGAGCCTGGGAGTCAGAAGGATCTTCTTTCTAATCTTAGCTCTGCCACTTGTCTGCTGTGTGAGCTTGGGCAAATCACTTCACTTCTCTGAGTCTCAGTTCCCTCATCAGTAAAATGAGGATTAAGAATGTGAGCCCCATATGGGACGGGGACTGTGTCCAACCTTGTATCTACCCAGCTCTTAGTACAGTTCAAGGGTGACATAGAAGGGTTTTGGAGAAGAGGAAATGAGGGCTTAGACGGGGAAGAGGAAATGAGGGCTTAGACGGGGAAGGCCTCTTGGAGGAGATGTGCCACCAATGATGTTTTGAAAATGTCAGGTTGGTGATTGTCAGATATGAGGAGGGAGAGCATTCCAGGCCAGAGGCAAGAGGTCGGCGGTGAAACAGATGAGATAATAATAATAATAATGACAATGGCATTTATTAAGCATTCACTATGTGCAAAGCACTGTTCTAAGCGCTGGGGAGTTTACAGTGTGATCAGGTTGTCCCACGGGGGGCTCACAGTCTTAATCCCCATTTTACAGATGAGGTAACTGACGCACAGAGAAGTTAAGTGGCTTGCCCAAGGTCACACATCTGACAATTGGCGGAGCCGGGACTTGAACCCATGATCTCTGACTCCAAAGCTCGTGCTCTTTCCACTGAGCCACGCTGCTTCTCTGAGATAGAGGTAAAGGGAGTAGGTTCACATTAGAGGAAAACAAATCTCCAGTTGTGGCCTCAGTTGCCTCATCTGTGAAATGAACATTAAGACTGTGAGTCCCATGTGGGACACAGACTGTGTCCAACCTGATTTACTTGTATGAACCCCAGCGCTAAGAATAGTGCTTGGAACAGCGTAAGCACTTAATAAATACCACAGTTATTATTATTATTATCTCCCCCTCTAGACTGTAAACTCGTTGTGGGCAGGAAATGTGTCTACCAATTCTGTTATATTGTGGTCTCCCAAGTGCTTAGTACAGTCATTTAGACTACGAGCTCATTATGGACAGGGAGCATGTCTGCTAATTCTGTTGCATTGTACTCTCCCAAGTGCTTAGTACAGTGCTCTGCACATAGTAAGTGCTCAATAAATACCATTGATTATTTGATTGATTGCTCTGCATGCAGTAAGCAGTCAATAATTGATGGATCTGATCACAAACCACAGGTGCAGCTGTCAGCTTTGCTTTGGGACTTTTCCTAGAGCGAGGATTAATTGAAAGTTCCCACAGTGTGAGAAATGAGTCCCTTGGTTAACACTGGATTGTTAGAGGGGCCTTTTGAGAGTTGTCCTATTTTATCATTGTAAGCTCATTGCGGTCAGGGAATGTGCCTACCACCTCTGTTATATTGTTATTTTGTACTCTCCTAAGCACTTAGTACAGTGCTCTGCACACAGAAAGCACTCAATCAGTATGATGGATTGATTGATAAAGAAAAAAATGGAATAAGAAAGACATAGCTGATTATTTCAAGTGGAAAAAAAGAGGCTTCTGTGTTGTTAATTCCTCAGGTGTCCTAATCTAGGTCCACCTCCAAACAATCCAGCGATCAGGGGTATTTAAGCACTTGGGGGAGGACAATACAGCATAATTGTTAGCCACGTTCTCTGTTCACAATAAGGTTCCATTGAATAACAATTAATAATAGTAATGTGGTATTTGTTAAGTGCTTACTATGTGCTAAGTACTGTATTAAGCATTGGAGTAGATACAAGTTAATTAGGTTGGACACAATCTCTGTCACACATAGAGCCCACAGTTTTATTCCCTATTTTCCAGGTGACGTAACTGAGATACAGAGAAGGAAAGCCCAACGTCACACAGCGGACAAATGGTAGAGTCAAGTTTACAAACCAGGTGCTTCAGACACACAAACTTGTGCTCTGTCCACTAAGCCACGCTGCTTTTACAAGATTTCCTGATATTTGTATTTTGGTAGAAATCATCCTTTCCCTCTAAATCTACTCGGAGGATGCTTATACCTGGCCATAGCGCTGCCTGACAGTAACTCAATCAGTTTTAATGGTCACCTCAAGCGTTATCTGCCTGACTAAAGCCCAGTCAACGGGCCATGAGACCCCAAACTAAGATTCTCCTGGATTTCCGAGCATCATCTGGAGCAAATTCTGGTAAGACAAGAGCATTATGTAACTATCTTGGTAAGATAATTTAAACGTTTCAGCCTGCTACCGAATCTCTTGAGTACTTCCATATTTCTAATCATCCTACATTTTATCACTCAATTTCTATTTCAGCCCTCCTGGGCCCCCTAAGCACTTAACTCTGCACACCCCCTCTTTCACCTATGGACATATCTTTACATTCTATTACTTTGTCCTTCCAGGAATTTACTTTAGCATCTAATTCTCCTTTTTTAATGGCATTTGTTAAGCCAGGCACTGTACTAAGAACTGGGGTCGATGCAAGCTAATCAGTTTGGACACAGTCCAAACTGTGAGCCCACATGGGGCTCACAGTCTTAAACCCCATTTTGTCGATGAGGTACCTGAGGAGCAGAATAGTTATGTGATCTGCCCAAGGTCACACAGAAGACATGCGGTGGAACTAGGACTAGAAACCAGACCCTTCTGACTCCCAGGACCATGCTCATTCCACTAGGCCATGCTGCTCTTCTTGTCAGATTGTAAGCTTCTGGAGAGAAGGGATCATGTTATCAGTTCTGTTGTGTTCTTCCAAACACTTAGGACAGAGCCTGTACATGCTACCCATTTGATAAATACTACTGATAGATTAACTATAGTTTGGTGTACAAATACCAAGTAAAATATATTATTTGGTGTATATAATAGTTCAAAGAACTCTTTCTCTCTCCCCTTCTACAGGGTGTTTGGCAGGAGGCCGTAGACTCTAAGCTCCTTGTGGGCAGGGAACGTGTCTACCACCTCTGTTGTGTTATTCTATCCCAAGTACTTAGTACAGTGCTCTGCCCACAGTAGGTGCTCAATAAACATCAATGAATGATAGATTAATATCTGTGTCTCCCCTTAAGACTGTAAGTTTGTTGTGGACAGGGAATGTGTCTATCACCTCCGCTTTACTGTACTCTTCCAAGCACTTAGTATAGTGCTCTGCCCACAAAGAACTCAGAAAATACCACTGATGGAGACTTGTGAAATTGAAGGACAATTCAAGATGATGAACACCACTGAGCTGTCTTTTGGTATCATGTTTCTACTCCAGATGGGCATTGGCCTCTCAGGGAATATTTAGCTTTTCCTGTTCTATGCCAGCATGGCTTCTGACAGCCCCAAGCTGAACCTGTCTGACTTGGGCCTTGCCCACCTGGCCTTGGGTAATGCCATCATCCTCTTCCCCTTCGGAATCCCAGATACCATGTCTGCTTGGGGGTCGAGAAATTTCCTGGAAGGTGCTGGATGCAAAATCCTCATTTATCTATTTCAAGTGGCCCATAGCCTCACCACCTGCACCACCTGCCTCCTGAGCATGTTCCAAGCTGTCACCATCAGCCCCGTTACCTGTACGTAGGCCCAGATCAGAGCCAGGTTACCCAGATGCGTTCTCCCCTCCTGCCTCCTCTCCTGGGACCACAGTCTGTTGGTGAACATGACAGGCCCCTGGAATGGCAGTGTTCAACTCATGCTGGATCCCAAATATTTCTTGAAAGTTAGTAACAGCACTGAAATCACCCTGCTCATTGTGGTTGTGCGTTCCTTCCGTGATCCGTTCTTTGTGGGGTTCATGAGCACAGCCAGTAGGTACATGGTATTTGTCCTGCACAGGCACCACCGGCAGGTCAGACACCTCCAGGCACCCGAACAGTCCCTCAGGGATATGCCTGAGGTCTGGGAAGCCAAGAGAGTTGTTACCCTAGCGACATTCTACGTCCTCCTCCACAGACGGCAGACCATCATGTTCAGTGTTTTGCTAAACATGAAAGAGAATCCCTCTCTGTTGGTGAGCAGCCACATGGTTCAAGGGTTCAAGTTCTCCACCATTAGTACTCTCCTGATGATTCACAGTGACAGGAGAATCAGGAAATTCTGGAAAAGGGAATCTCCTGATGTCAATGCTAGCTGTTCATAGCTTCCAGGGAAGTGACCAGGGCCCTGTCTCCAAACCCACTGAAATCAGGTGATCAGACATTCCTTATCTGGATAGCACCGTAATGCCTAATGGCCTAGCAGAAATAGCCCGAGCCTGGGAATTAGAGGACTTGGTTTTTAATCCTGATTCTGCCACCTGTATGCGGTGTGACCTTGGGCTGGTTGCTTCACTTCTCTGTACCTCAGTATCTCACCTGTAAGATGGAGATTAAGACTGCAAGCTTCATATGGATCAGGACCTATGTCCAACCTGCATCTTGTATCTACCCCAGCAATTAATGCCTGGGCACATAGTATGCACTTAGTAATGATAATACCGATGATGGTATTTGTTAAGCTCTTACTATGTGTCAAGCAATGTTCTAAGAGCTGTGGCAGATACAAGACAATCAGGTTGCATACAGTCCCTGCTACACATGGAGATCACAATCTTAATCCCCATTTTACAGTGGAGGTAACTGAGGCACAGAGAACTTAAGTGATTTGTCCAAAGCCACACAGAATACAAGTGGCAGCTGAGATTAGAATCCACATCTTTCTGACTCCCAGGCCCATGTTTGATTCATTAGGCTACACTGCTTCTAACAATATCATTATCACACATCACAATATCACTATCACTAAGGGTGCTCCTAATCTGGCCTTTTCAGCCTCAATAATAATAATAATTATGGCATTTGTTATGACTTTATTATGTGCCATACACTGTACCAAGCTCTAGGATGGATACAAGTAAATGAGGTTGGACAAAGTACCTGTCCCACAGTCTCGATCCCCATTTTACAGATGAGGTAACTGAGGCTCAGAGAAGTTAATAATGATAATAATAATTATAGTTATTTGTTAAGCACTTATTATGTGCCAAGCACTGTTCTAAGGCTGGGGTAGATACAAGGTAATCGGGTTGTCCCATGTGGGGCTTGCAGTCTTAATTCCCATTTTACAGATAAGGTAACTGAGGCACTAAGAAGTTAAGTGGCTTGCCCAAGGCTACACAGCGGGCAAATGGTAGAGCCGGGATTAGAACTCATTGACCCAAGGACAATTCAACACAATTATGTTTTTGGTGCTGTGTATTACTTCACAGACCCTACCACCCTTCAATCCATCCCTTCCTATCAACCCAATCCAGTCCTCTCCTCCCACCACACCTCCCCTACCACGTTTGACACCCAACTTCTCCCCTCCCCTGCTACCCATCCCATTCCCCGACTGGCTGGTTCGTTCTCTCATCGTATCCAGACTGGATTACTGCATCAGCCTCCTCTCTGATCTCTCATTATCCTTTCTCTCCCCACTTCAGTCTATACTTCACTCTACTGCCCGGATTATCTTTGTAGATCAACGCTCTGGGCATGTTACTCCCCTCCTCAAAAATCTCCAGTGGTTGCCTGTCAATCAAGCAAACTCTCCTCACTCTCAGCTTCAAGGCTTTCCATCACCTCGCCCCCTCCTAACTCACATACCTTCTCTCCTTCTACAGCCCAGCCTGTACACTCTGCTCCTCTGCCACTAACCTCCTCACTGTGCCCCGTTATCGCCTGTCCCACCGTCAACCCCCTGGCCCACGTCCTTCCCCTGGCCTGGAATGCCCTCCCTCAACACAATCGCCGAGCTAGCTCTCTTCCTCCCTTCAAAGCCCTACTGAGAGCTCACCTCCTTCAGGAGGCCTTCCCAGACTGAGCCCCCTTCTCCCTCTCCTCCTCCCCATCCCCCACCCTACCTCCTTACCCTCCCCACAGCACTTATGTATATTTCTACAGATTTATTACTCTATTTATCTTACTTGTGCATATTTACTGTTCTATTTATTTTGTTAATGATGTGCATATAGCTTTAATTCTACTTCTTCTGACTATTTTGACACCTGTCTACATGTTTTGTTTTGTTGTCTGCCTCCTCCTTCTAGACTGTGAGCCCGTTGTTGGGTAGGGACCCTTCTGTATATGCTACCGACTTGTACTTTCCAAGCGCTTTAG